>NW_006921663.1:1080097-1095751 GCF_000298275.1 Orycteropus afer afer
ACTGGACGGCACTTAACAACAACAACAACAAGTCTTTCCAGTACCAATCAAATTTTTTAATCACAATAGACTAATTTATATTTAAATGTGCCACGCTATTTAAATGATTGTAATTTCCTAATAGATTCTCCTTCATTCATCTGTCAGTTTGTTGTATTGTTGTGGCTTCCATATTGCTGTGATACTGGAAGCTATGCTACTGGTATTTCAAATACTAGTAGATTCATCTATGGTGGAGAGGTTTCAGTGCCACTTCCAGAATAAGAATGACTAGAAAGAAGGTCATGGAAGCCCATTTCTGAAAAAACTGGCCATTGAAACCTTGTGAACAGCAAAGAAATACTGTCTTATATAGTGCCAAAAGATGAGCCCCTTAGATTGAAAGACATTCAAAATATGACTGGACAAAAGCCGCCTCCTCAAAGTAGAGTTGACCTTAACGATGTGGGTGGAATAAAACTTTCTGGATCTTCATTTGTTGATGTGGCATGTTTCAAAATGAGAAGAAACAGCTACAGACATCCATTAATAGTGTACGAAGTATGAATCTAGGAAAACTGGAAGTTACCAAAAATGAAATCATTGTACATGAAGACATCATACATGAAGGAATCATGCATGAAGACACCATACACGAGGAAAGCAAAAGGTCATTAAAAAGACAGGAAAGATACAAACAACAAAAGTAAACACTTTTACATACACAATAATGCATTATCAGTAATAACAAATATTAATCTACAGATAAATACATATATGTTGTTGTTGTTGTTGTTATGTGCCATAGAGTCGGACCCGACTCATAGCGACCCCTCCCTGGGTTTCCGAGGCAGTATCACTACGGAAGTAGATTGCCCCATCTTCCTTCCGAGGAGTGGCCAAAATACATATATAGACAGCCTAAATGATCATGTATGTCTAGGTAAAAGAGAATTACCTATGACCATATATAAATTTAGCAGACAATATTTCTACATATGTATTTGGATGTGCTACAAGAAAGTGTATATATATAATAGAGCTAGCAGGGCAAAGTTATGATAACTTGTTAGTCACGGGCAAATACCTTGAAGTAGTGAATTGCTGGGCCTGAAGGCATAGGGGACATCAAGATCAACTGGCATAACATACTACGAAAACATCATTGTTCTACATCCTACTTAGGTACGTAGTGACTGGTAAAATGGTGGAATAGTCAGACAAACTACACAGACCTTCTTCAACAAAGAAAAGGAGAATCAATTAACACAGATACAAGAGATAATCCAGGAGCCCTGAGTTTTGAAAGGAAGGATGCAGAAGTGGACTAACCTCCAACTAGTGGAAGAACCTGCATGAAAACACCAAAAAAGGAGATATATGGAGCTGGAGACTGTCAGTAACCCTGATGGCACAGACAGCTTGAATATTGCCAAGTGGTGTTTGGACCTAAGAATTAACCTAAAATATGGAACTGCTAGTCAGGGGCTGCACAGACAACTGCACTGGTGGCTAGTGAATAAAACAGGAAGCAGCAAAGAGGGAGACAGGCTGAGCTGTGGACTTTTGGGTATCCAGAAAGCACAGCCTTTTTGAATGTTTACAAACAGTTTGACCATTTTGGATATTTAAAATGACAGTATTCTGTCAGATTCCAGGGACCTAAGAATAGACTGCACTTTCTGGGAACTGCAAGGACATTCCGGACACAAATGACTGGAAAGGTGCAATATTCCCCTTGTTACTCTTATACCTCACATCCTTTTGGTGAACAGAGGTGCGGCCAACCCTCACTACCACCTACCTTCTTGGCCGGCAGGAATTCCACCCCAGTCTGTGTGCTCTGTTAGAGCCTGGGTACCCTGTCCTGTTTTAAAATTATTATTATTATTTGCCCTTCTATTATTATTATAATTCTTCCCTTCCCAGGTTCTGGGAGACAGCAACCATGCCCATATGACTCAACCACACCTATACCTCCTGCAGCTCCACTTACTGAGTGAGAGCTACCACTTCCTTCTCCACTAACTGCCCAATGATAAATGTCTGCCAGGAAGAGCCTGACTCACCATTAACTGCTCTTCACAAACACTTAACAGAGATCTAAATATGACGACATCACAATGTCTTGGAGACTACAGACCCTAACAGTCCACAGAAAGAAGCAAGATAAAATGGTAAAAACAAGGGACCAGGATACAGACCCAGAACATATCTCTGAGAAAGAAGCCCCATTGGAACTCCTTGATAAGGAATTCAAAAGAATTATACTTAGGTATCTTCAAAGGATTGAGAGACATCGCAAGGAAAACACTGACAAAATTAAAGAAAACACAGACAAAACCCTAGAACAATTTCAGAAGAAAATATAAGAACGAAATGACAAAATAAATGAAAAATTGCAAATGATACAAAATCTACAGATAGAAATCAAAGACTTAAATGTAAAACCCAAAATTATAAAATACATCAAAGATAAAATAGGGGTAAATCTGGGAGCCCTAATTTATGGCATAAATAGACTGCCAAACATAACCCAGAATGTGCAAGAGATAGAAGAAAAGCTAGATGACTGGGGCCTTTTAAAAATTAAATTCTTGTACACATCAAAAGATTTCATCAAAAGGGTAAAAAGAGAACCTACAGATTGGGAGAAAATATTTGCCTATGACTTATCCAACAAAGGACTTATCTCTAAAATCTATAGAAAACTTCAACACCTCAACACCAAAAAGACAAATAACTTAATTCACAAATGGGCAAAAGACTTGAACAGACACTTCACCAAAGAAGATATATAGGCAGCCAACAAAGACATGTGAAATTGCTCATGACCATTAATCATTAGACAGACCCAAATCAAAACAACAATGAGATATCATCTCACCCCAGAAATAATAGCAAAGTTCCACAGGTCAGAAAATAACAAATGCTGGTGAGGTTGCAAAGAGATTGGAACTCTTGTGCACTGCTGGTGGGATTGTAAAATGGTACAATCATTGTAGCAAATGGTATTGCGTTTCCTTAAAAACTGAAAATAGAAGTACTATTTGACCCAGCAATATACCAGGAATATATCCTAAAGAGCTGAGAGAGCGCACAAACAGATATATGTACATCTATATTCATTGCAGCACAATTCACCATAGCAAAGAGATGGAAATAACCTAAATGCCCATCAACGGATGAGTGGATAACCAAATTATGGTACATGCACACAGTGGAATACATTAAAGAACAATGAGGGATATATGAATCATCTCACAACGTGGATGAAGCTGGAGGACATTATGCTGAGTGAAATATGTCAATTGCAGAAAGACAAGTACTGTATGATCCCATTACTGTGAAAAGACAAAGAAGTGTTTGCTTGGGAAAGGGAACTCACTTAGTAGGTTACTGGGATGGGGAGATAAGGGGAGGGATTAATTTCGGGCTAGTTGGTGCCCTCACTCTGATGTGAGTAGGGGGATAAGGGAAGAATCTTTGATCACCATGATAACATTAGGAAATAGGAGGACACCAAATTGTGCACATAAGAGATAGACGACAGATGGTAATACCAAGCAATGTGTCCACAATATTGCACTGCCATTAACACCAAACATCGTGCTACAGAAAAACACATGAACACCTGAGAGGATCAGATGGCCATCAGTGAACAGGAATATACTCTAGACCAAGGATAGATTCAGCTGAGGCTAATCTTGCACAGACACCAGTGATACAAAATACCTGCATTCTTTAAAGAAATAATTGAAAATAGACACAGAGTAATCCCTCACAGACAACAAGACATTATGGGAGAGAGATCCAATGGATCTACCATCTCAGGACCATAGTACTGGGGGACACCAGACTCAATTGGCACAACAAAATAAAAGCCTTATTCCACATCCTACGTTGGTGACTGGAGTCTTAAAAGCTTTCAGGCAGCCATCTAAGATACAGCTAATGGTCTCCTATCACTGGAAGTGAAGATGAACCCCCAAAAAACAAAACAACCAAAAAAAAGGGGGGCATTTGGAAACAATCAGCCATAGAACACAATGGCCCTCGAGACCAGAAGAACTGGATGGTGCCTGGCTACCAATGCCAACCACTCAGGAAAGGATCTAATCTGGAGATCCTGGATAGAGTGGGAGGGGAAATATAGAACAAAATCCAAAAACTCAATAATGACCAGAATTATTTGTCAGATGAAATCTGGTGAGACCCCCAATACTATGGCCCTGGAATATATTCTACACCTGAAATAAAATGCACCCCCAGGGGCTGGGTCTCAGACCAATAGTTAACAAGGTGTACATACAGACCACTCAGCCCAGGATGACTCACTCACATAGTCTGTTGTAATACATCCCTTAGAGCAACAGACTAAGGGACACCAGAGGACCAACATTCAAATTGAGGAAATGCAGGACAAACAGGAGTGTATAAACATTGTTCTTTAATGTATTCCACTGTGTGCATGTACCATAATTTGGTTATCCACTCATCCGTTGATGGGCATTTAGGTTATTTCCATCTCTCTGCACAGGGGGAAGGTTACAGGGTAGGGAGGGGAGGAGACTGGGTTAAGGGTTGGACATGGTAAATGGGGAATGAAACTAAATGTATATGTAATGCTGAATGTAAAACAAGCTCTTAAATAAAATAAAGAAATGATGAAGTAAAAGAACTGAATAGAAGATTTCAAAGGGCAACGTGAGAAGACCGAAGTAAAGTATTATAATAGAATGTGCAAAGACCTGGAATTAGAAAACCAAAGGTGAATAATACACTCAGCACTTCTCAAGCTGAAAGAACTGAAGAAAAATTCAAGCCACAAGTTGCAGTATTGAAGGATTATATTGGCAAGTACTAAAGAGACAGGAAACATTAAGGGAAAATGGAAAGAATACATATAGTCCTTGTACCAAAAAGTACTGGTCAACATTCAAACATTTCAGGAAGTGGGATATGATCAAGAACTGAAGGTACTAAAGGAAGAATACCAAGCTGTAATGAAGAAATTGGAGAAAAACAAAACTTGAGGAATTGATGAAATGCCCATCAGTTGTTTCAACAAATGGATGCAATGCTGGAAGCACTCTCTCATTTATGCCAACAAATTTAGAAGACAGCTATCAGGCCAACTGACTGGAAGAGATCCATATAGGTGCTCATTCCAAAGAAAGGTGATCCAACAGGATGCAGAAATTATCAAACAATATCATTAATATCACACACAGGTTAAATTTTGCTGAAAATAATTTTAAATGGTTGCAGCAATATGTAGACAGGGAACTGCCAGAAATTCAAGCTGCATACAGAACAGGACATGGAATGAAGAATATCACCGCTGATATTAGATGCATCTTGGCTGAAAGCAAAGAATACCAGAAAGATGTTTATCTGTGTTTTATTTACTCTGCAAAGGTATTCGATTGTGTGGTTCATAACACATTATGGATATTATTGCAAAGAATGGGAATTCAAGAACACTTAAATGTACTCTTGAGGAACCTGTACATAGTCCAAAAGGCAGTTGTTCAAATACAATAAAGAGATACTGTGTAGCTTAAAATCAGGAAAGATGTCCATCAGAGTTGGATCTTTTCATCATACCTATTCAATCTGTATGCTGAGCAAATAATCTGAGAAGCAGATTTCCCCATCTATATGAAGAATGTGGCATCAGGATTGGAAGAAGGCTCATTAACAATCTACGATATGCAGATGGCACAGCCTTGCTTGCTGAAAGTGAAGAAGACTTGAAGCACTTACTGATGAAGATCAAAGACTACAACCTTCAGTATGGATTATAACTCAACATAAAACAAAAATCCTCACAACTAGACCAATAAGTATCTTGAAAAATGGAAAAAGATTAAAGTTGTCAAGGAGTTCACTTGATTTGGATCTTCAATCAACACCCATGAAAGCAGCAGTCAAGAAATCAATGTATTGCATTGGGCAAATCTGCTGCAAAAGACCTCTTTAAAGTACTGAAGAGCAAAGATGTCACTTTGAAGACCAAGATGTTTCTGACGCAAGCCATTGTCTTCTCAATAGCCTCATATGCATGTGAGAACTGGACAATGAATAAAGACCACAGAAAAATTGAATTATGATGTTAGCAGAGAATATTGAATATACCATAGACTGCCAGAAGACTTCTTCCAAAATCTGTCTTGGAAGAAGTACAGCCAGAATGATCCTTAGAAGCGAGAATGGCCAGACTTCATCTCTCATCTTTGGTCATGTTGTCCTTAGAAAGACCCGCAATGAGATTGATTGATACAATGGCTGCAACAATGGGCTCAATCATAACAATTATTGTGAGGATGGCACAGGACTGTGCATTGTTTCATTCTGTTGTACACAGGGTCACTATAGGCAGAACTGATCTAACAGCCCCTAACAACATTATCAAATGCCAATCTTTCTGTTACACCTATGGAGGAAAACAAGGGCAAAGAGGGTGAGGAAGATAACACAGATATGAATGACCAGTGGACACTTTAATAGGAGAATATAAAGACAAACCACAGAGAATCTGAGTGCTCAGGGGACATAGGGGTTATTTGTTCCTCACTCTTTCCCATATGGGAACCTCTTGAAAGTACCAGTGTCCTCAGAGGCTTCCTGGCCATGATCCGACTGCCTCCTGGACTATCTGACTTTAATGAGACCAGGACACTTGCCAGTGGAAACTCTGGACCTTCATGAGTGCTGGCTCTACAAGTGTCTCCCTATGGCAGAGAGCTAGCCAGCTGTTTCTGAATCTCATCAGGGAGGTTGGCAAGTGCGAGGTCATGATTCTCAAGCTCCAAATGGTGTGGCAACTATGGCTAATTTAAAGATCCTTTTGGGATTCCACTTGAACTTGCTTGAATCTTTGCAATACTTGTTAATTTTAGAATCAGGTTTCATTTCCACTGAAGAAAAACAATTCTTTTCCAGGTGTTTCACTGGAATTTCATCTATAGTCCATTTGTGGAAAAAATGGTTATCTTTACAATATTGAGTTACCCAATCCATTAATATAATATATCCCTTGTTAATTTAGGTTTCTTTTAATTCTTTCCAACAGTGTTTTTCATTTTTAGTGTAGAGACAGGAGCTCTGGTAGCATAGTGCCTAAGGCACTTGACTGCTAACCAGAAGGCTGGCGGTTCAAACCCACCAGCCACTTCTCGGAAGGAAGGTTGGGCAATCTACTTCTGTGGTGACACTGCCTCAGAAACCGAAGGAGGGGTCGCTGTGAGTCGGGGCCAACTTGATGGCACATAACAACAACAACAGAGACATTACACATTTTGTTGGATTTGTTTCTTGATATATTTTTTTATGTTATTGTAAATGGTATAACTTTTAAATTTTTTATTATTTTTAAGTCACTGAAATATAGAAAGAAAATTGTGGAATATTGACTTTATCCAGCAATCTTCTGGATTTTCTATGTACACAATCATATAATCGGCAAAGGACAGTTTTATTTCTCCCTTTTTTGTTGTTATTATGTCTTTATTTAGTTTCCTTGCTTTACTGCCTTGTTGTTGTTGTTGCTCGGTGCCATCAAGTTGTTTTTGACTCATAGCTACCCAACATGTACAACAGAACAAAACATTATCTGGTCCTGTGACATCCTGACAATCTTTGCTATGTTTGAGCCCATTGTTGCAGCCACTGTGTCAATTTACAGTAGAGGATCTTCCCCTTTTATGCTGACCTTCTATTTTACCAAGCATGATATCCTTTTCTAGGGACTGGTCCCTCCTGGTAACATGATCAAAGTATGAGAGATTGAGTCTGGCCATTCTAGCTTCCAAGGAGCATTCCAGCTGCACTTCCTCCAGCACAGATTTGTTCCTTCTTCTGGCAGTCCCTGGTATTTTCAGTATTCTTCACCAACACCACAATTCAAATGCATCAATTCTTCTGTCTTCCTTATTCATTGTCCACTTTTACATGTATATGAGGCTATTGAAAAGACAATGGCTTGGGTCAAGTGCACTTTAGTCTTCAAAGGGGCATCTTTGCTCTTCAATACTTTAAAAAGGTCTTTTACAGCAGATTTGTCCAATGCAATATATTGTTTGATTTCTTGACTGCTGCTTCCATGGGTACTGATTGATGATCTAAATAAAATGAAATCCTTGACAACTTCAATCTTTTTCCATTTTTCATGATTTTGCTTATTGGTCCAGTTGTGAGGATTTTTGTTTTCTTTATGTTGAGTTATAGTCCATACTGAAGGCAACAACATAAACACCACAAACAGGTGTCTTTGACAAACAGAAATTTATTTTCTAACAATATAGGAGACCAGAAGTCTGAATTTAGAGTGTGGCCTCTAGGGGAAGATTCTCTGTTGTCTCTGGAGGAAGTTCCTTGACTCTACAGCTTCTGCTTCCTGGTTCCCTGGATACCTCCATGTGTCGTAGCATCTATCTTACCCCATCTCTGCTCAATAACTTGTTTGCTTAATCCCTTTTTTCATATCCGAAAAGAGATTGACTCAAAATATACCTTATGCTAATCCTCCCTCATTAACATAATAAAGAAAATCCATTCTCAGATGGGATTATAACCACAGGCATAGAGGTTAGGATTTACAACTCATATTTTAGGGGGACACAATTCAATCCATAAGACCATGCCAGAAAGCTGTGGATAGCTAAGAAGATAAATTCAGGTGGGGTCCTCACTCGGAACAATATATTGGGCATGTTTTCTGGAGAGGAGATTGTGTGGAGGTGCCAAACATGGTGGGGGAGCAGGGCATTGTGATCTAGTTGCTGGGACAATTGCCAAAAGGTGACGGAGGAAGGAGGGTTCCACCAGGAACCACCAGCTTGGTCCTACAGCATCAGGGACACTAAGCTTGGTCACGATGCTTGATCAAAGCAGGCACCTACACTTTTATTAGTATGCCAGAAAACTCTTGCGCCTGCCCTGCCACAGGCATCTCAGGTCTTGGGGGGCACAGTGCAGGCTGCAGCCTCCCATGCAGGCCCACAATGGGGTGCCTCCTCCAGTTTCTTCAGCTCTTAATTTTAATCTCTTTCTCCATGAGCTGGTCTATATAGTCAGGTGATTTTTACCAAAAAGTATGTGGATAATATATCCGAGCTTTGTGAAACTTATAATTAAAACGTTTTCTTTTCCATATTTACTATCTCAAACCTGTTTCATTTTCTTGTCCAGTGATCTCTTCATTCGGGTAGTTTTCTGATTTGTCCTCTAATCACTGGTATAAATTCCTTTAGTATATCTAAGATGAATGCTTCTTAGTTGTCAAATTCAGGAATGTAATTTCATTTCTATATCTCAGCTTCCTCTCTGCACATCTGGAAGAATATGTATTTAGTTATTCTTCAAGCCTCTGCATCAGGAGTCATGCTATGGGTCTTGTACAGCATCAAGGGTGGTAGAAGTCTCTTCAAGAGGTTCTCTCTGCTGCTCCTGTGCCACACCTGGACCAGGAGAAACTCCTTGAAGCTGCTCTTCTTCCCTGGGGTTTAGGGACAGGCATCTGTTCTGAGTTTAAATGTTTGGTTTGGTTTTGGAAGCCATCTGCTTCTACATGAAATTCCAGCTCATGGTGACCTCATGTGTGTCAGAGTAGAACTATGCTCCACAGAGTTTTCAAGAGTAGAACTGTGCCCCATAAAGTTTTCAATTGCTGAAAATCCTTTCCCTTTTCTAGGGTTTGAGGTTTTGGAAATAAACTCTACGATGAAAGAGGTTTCAGGCAATCTGTCTTTTCCATCCTATCTTCTATCTCCTAAAGCAAGGGCATAAAACCAGCTACCTGCTTGAAGGAGGTGAAGGGAAAGGGAAAATATCAGGATGAAAAATGTATATTTCAAAATACTATGTAGCCCTATGTAAGTTATGTTTATTTCTTCTAGTACATTGATAAGGAACTGCCAGAAATTCAAACCGGATTCAGAAGAGGACGTGGCATGAGGAATATCATTGCTGATGTCAGATGGATCTTGGCTAAAAGCAAAGATTACTAGAAAGATTGTTTTACTGACTATGCAAAGGCATTCAACTATGTGGATCATTATAAATTATGGATAACATTATGAAGAATGGGAATTCCAGAACACTTAATTGTGCTCATGAGGAACCTGTACATAGACCAAGAGGCAGTCATTTGAACAGAACAAGGGGATACTGAATGGTTTACAACCAGGAAAGGTGTGTGTCAAGGTTGTATCCTTTCACCATACTTACTCAATCTGCATGCTGAGAAATAATCTGAGAAGCTGACTATAAGAAAAAGAACAGAAGAACGCAGCACCAGCATTGGGAGAAGACTTGTTAACAACTTGTGGTATGCAGATGACACAACCCTGCTTGCTAAAAGTGATAAAGACTTACTGATGAAGATCAAAGACTCTAGCCTTCAGTATGGATTACACCTTAACATAAAATAAGCAAAAATCCTCACAACTGAAACAATAAGCAACATCACTATAAATGGAAAGAAGTTTGAAGTTGTCAAGGATTTCATTTTACTTGGATCCACAATCAATGCCTGTAGAAGCACCACTCAAGAATTCAGATGACATATTACACTGGGCAAATGGCTGCAAAAGATCTCTTTAAAGTGTTGAATAGCAAAAATGTCACTTTAAAGACTAAGGTGTGTCTCACCCAAGCTATTGTATTTTCAATAGCCTCATATGCATGTGGAATCTGGACAATGAATAAGAAAGATCAAAGAAGAATTGATGCATTTAAATTGTGGTGCTGGTAAAGAGTACTGAAATACCATGGACTTTCAGAATAATGAACAAGTCGATCTTGAAAGAAGTGCAGCCAGAACGCACCTTAGAAGTGAGAATGGCCAGACTTTGGTCATGTTGTCATAAGGGACCAGTCTCTGGAGAAGTAATCATGTTTGGTAAAGTACAGAATCAACGAAAAAGGGAAGACCCTCAATGAGATGGATTGATACAGTGGCTCCAACAATGGACTCAAACATAGCAAAGACTGAGGATGGTGCAGGACGAGGCAGTTTTGTTCTGTTGTACATAAGGTCACTATGAGTTAGAGACAACTTGAGGGCACCTAACAACAATACTAACAACGTGCACATTCTGTTTATTTCTTCCACCAAATCAGATTACTATTTGACAATTAAACTTTTTATTTTCCTGTATTTCATTCTTAAATCTCCCAGGTCACATTTCTTCTTAGCTTGTCTGCATTTCATCCTTTATTTTTGTCTAAGCATGATTTCCTTTTGACTTTCTATTTCTTCTTCTTTTTAAAAAATGTATGTCATTTTTAATAGGCTACACAATTTTTCTTAAATTTTATTTGTATTCTGAAGTAAACTATTTTTCAAAAGTTTGCTCTTTCTGTTAGCTCAATCTTCAAAATATGATAACTGACTCTGACCTCCTTTCATGCTTCTCCTGGTACCACACTGGGCCAAGCTACTATCACCTCTCACCTAGACTACTCACCATCCTTACTTCCTATGGAGGAGAGATGGAAAACAGCACTTGGAGAACCTAATAGTCTTGGCATATTTTCCCTTCCCATGACATTATCCTCCCTTTTTGAGAGAGAAAGAGACATTGGGCAGGTCTCCCATGAAGATTGGGAGTGTCTGCAAGCAAAGGAGATCATCATCCTATTCTTTGCCTCAAGACTTGCAGACCTATCCCATTACTATAGCATGAGAAAATAATTGGACACCCATTTCCTGTGAAGCCAGATCAGAAAAGGAGAGATTCTTAGCTTTCCTACAAGCCTGGAGAAGACATTAGAAGATAGTAAGGACACAAGCCATCCTTTTAGAAAAGATCACCCAGCTGTATCATAATATCTGTGGAAGGGACCACCTAATGGAGTGAAGAGGAAAGTAGTTAACTCCCATAGGTTCCTTCCTAACTCCATGAGTCTTCTTTAAATGTGCTTTCATCAAGATGAGACCAGACTATGTAAGGACAGAAACAGCCAGACTGTGGACAAGCTGGGAAATTTCCAGTTCTCATCCATAGTTCTTATCCATACCCTCTCACCCACATAAGCAAATTCTACTTCCCTGTATTGCCTTCCCAATAAGTAAGCATGAGGCTTTCAGAGATTTAGAGTTAGACATGAGGAAGGATAGAGTTTGAGAGATACAGAAAGAGATTCTAAATGAATAGCCATCAGATGATAGTTGGCTTTGACTAAATTTACCTGAGAGTGACTTTCTTAAACTCAAAATGATTAAGCATTACTGGAATTAACTGTTTACAAGAATGAGCTAAAACTTGGGTGTTCAGAGTCATGACTAATATACGCAGTTATCAAAAGTGAAGTGAGTTCATGTTTACATATTACTGACTAATGAGTATGCATGGCTGCTGCAAAATATAAGCCTCCCTCCCATCAGTAGGTCTCAGGAGTCAAGGTAGGTAACTTTGAACAAGTGACTTAGCTTCTCTCAGCTTCAGTCTCTTTATGTGCGTAATCACAGCAAGTAATAATAAGTATGTCATGTGTCACCTCATATGCATGCAAAAGCTGGACAATGAATAAGGAAGAACAAAGAAGAGTCGATGCCTTCTGTGTTAGCCTGGGTTCTCTAGAGAAGCAAAACCAGTAAAACTTATATATACATATAGAGAAAGAGAAATTTATCTTAGGAAAATGGCTCACACACTTACAGAATCTCATAAGTCCCAAGTTCTTGGACCAAACGTCAAGCTGGAGGCTTTCCCCAACTCATGAAGCTGTAGGGGCTGATGAGCTCAAGATTGGCAGGCAGTATATTGGCTGTTGACTCCAACAAATGATTAATCCAAATCTCCAGGTCAATGGTGGATTGTTTGCTCACAAACAGCTATAGGCAGCACAACAGGATCCCGATCCACAGAAGAGTGTCTCTTTTCCCAGGATGTCCATAAATATATTGGAAGCAGGCTATGCCCCTAGGGAAACTCCCCTTCAGTGGATTGGCTGCTCAAAACATATACATCCAATTCCATCATGGAAATAACCCACATCACAACTGCTTAAACCACACAGAATTGTGGTCCAGCCAAGTTGACACACAGCTCCAACTATCTGTCACACTTTTGAATTACGATGTTGGTGGAGAATATTATATATACCATGGACTACCAGAAGAACAAATAAATCTGTCTTGGAAGAAGTACAGCCAGAATTTTCCTTAGAAGTGAGGAGGGCAAGACTTCGTCTACACATACTTTGGGCATGTTATAAGGAGAGATCAGTGCTTGGAGACATCATCATGATTGGTAAAAAAAAAAAAAAAAAATGTCAGGGAGGGGGGCAGAGAAAAAGAGTAAGACCCACAATGAGATGGATTGACAGAGTGGCTCAAGCTTGGTAATGATTGTGAGGATGGTGCAGGACTGGGTAGAGTTTTGTTCTGCTATGCATAGTGTTGCTATGAGTCAGGACCAAGTTGAAAGCACCTAACAACTACAATAGCATGTCATAGGCGGTGGCAGCAGTGGTTCAATGGTACAGTTCTCACCTTACATGCGGGAAACCCAGGTTTGATTCTTGGACAATACACCTCAAGTGCAGCCACCACCCATCTGTTAGTGGAGGCTTGTTGCTATGATGCTGAACAGGTTTCATCAGAGCATCCAGACAAAGACAGAGTGGGAAGAAACATCCAGTAATCTACTTTGTAAAAACCAGACAATGAAAATCCTATGGATCACAATAGTCTGAACTCATTGTACATGGGGTGACCATGAGTCAGGGCCTACTTGAGAGCAGCAACAACAACAATCTCATAGGCAGGTTGTTCTAATAACCTATGCAGAGAGCTTAAAAAGGGTCTAACACACAATAAATCATAAACACTAAGTATCGTCATATACATATATATATATATACACACACACACATATATATACATACATACATTTATATATATACATTTATATATATATAAATACACATGCAAGGATACAACAGATTCAATGGCTCTTTATTACTCTATAGTGATACTGCTTTAGCCCAGGCTAATAAGAGAAGACACACTGTTTGGTAGGCAGCCTCTAAGATAGCCCCTGATGACCTTCATCTCTGGGTTTTACTCCATTGTGTACTTCCTTTCCCTTGAGTCTAGGCTGGACTTAGTGACTTCCTTCTAATGAATAGAATAATGTAAAAATAATGGTTACAAAGAGTTTGTCAAAAGACTGTGGCTTCTGTCTTGAAGTGCCCATTCTCTCCGCCTTTCTCTGAAGGAAGTCAGATGCCAAATTGTGAGGTGTTCTATGGAAAGGTCCACATGAAACAAACTAATGTCCTTGGCCAATGACCACATGAGTGAATTTAGAAGCAGATCCTTCCCCTGTCAAGTCTGGAGATGAGACTTCAGCCCCTGTTGACATCTTGATGGTAGCCTAGTGAGAGATGCTGAGTTGGAGGACCCAGCTGAGCCATGCCTGGATTCCTGACTTACAGTTACTGGAAGATAATACATTTTGTTGATTTAAGTCATGGTATTTGGGGTAATTTGTTATGCAGTAAGAGATAGATCACCGCCAAGGCTTTCTTCATTCCTTAGGTGGTGATACAATTAAGAACCACCTTCAGAGACCTCATCTGTATCTATGCTGGTAGACTGCTTAGGACATCTGCCTACAACAGTGTTTTTCTAGACTGTGGACAAGGAAGTACTCATAAGTACTAACTGATATATTCTGGTATTATATAGGTTGATATATGGTTTTAATTTTATCCTTAGAGAAGAGGATAACAGAGTGAAAATCAGCAATAGTTCCAGGGTTAAAATGACTGGATTCAGTGTCAAGCTTCATAGCTGCAGTGTAGTGAATTGCTTCATATGGCCCTTCTAGCCATCGTCCTCCGTGTTGTGAGGTATTGTAAATCTTATTCTCTATGCTTGTTTAGGGTGGTGGGATGTATCTTGAGTCTCACTTTACTAGAGAGTGTGACTCAAGTCACCACCCTTAGCTTCCTTGAGGGTATATAGGAATGTTTCGGGAAAGTTCACTCTTTTGCTCTGGTTTTCTGGTTCGTCATCATCTCACCCCTGGACTTGAGACAGCAACCATCATCAGACCCCATGATTTGGATTCACCAACCCCTGCAACCACGTGAGTTGGGAGAAACCTCCAGACATACCCACAGAACTGCGACTTGCCAGCCTCCCAGCCTCCCAGCCTCCACTACCACTTCATGAGCCATTTCCTTAGGAGTTTGTGAGTACTGTGAGGTGTTACAGTGAAATATGGAACCCTAAAACATCAGGGAGATTGTTGAGCGAAGGAGGAGTAGTTGATGTCAGAGATGATAGAGTGGTACAGTAGTTTGGAAAAGTTGGACATTTGGAACATCTTTAACCCTCATCTCATAGGGACCAGCCTTGTGCTGATCTTTCTAAAAGAAATTATTTGAGCAATAGCTATGTGCCATTGTTTTAACTATAGAATCTTTGTGCCTCAGTTTCATCATGAGTAAAATGTGTTCCTATATAACATTTTATTGTGAAAATTAAACATATTTCAAATACTTTTAACAGTACCTAACACATAGGAGCTCTGGTAGCATTGTGCCTAAGGCACTTGACTGCTCACCAGAAGGCTGGTGGTTCAAACCCACCAGCCACTCCTTGGAAGGAAGGTTGGGCAATCCTACTTCCGTAGTGATACTGCCTCGGAAACC
>NW_006921663.1:1095851-1114411 GCF_000298275.1 Orycteropus afer afer
ATCACTGTCATCAGGTTGATTCCAACTCATAGCAGCCCTCATTAGGTTTCCAAGGCTGTAAAATTTTATGGAAGCAGACTGCTTTATTAATCTTCCTCAGAGTGGCTGGTGGGTTTGAAACACTGACCTTTGGATAGCAGCCAAATGCTTTAACCACTACACCACCAGAGCTCCTTCTTGTCATACACACACACACACACACACACACACATACACATACATACATATATATGTATACATATATATATATATGATGGAGTTAAAATTTTATATAGCAATCAGAGTTGCATAGATAAAATATGACTTCTTTCTTTTGTCTGTATAGTTAGTCTGGTCCTCAAGAGAATTCTGTGCTAAGTGGCATGGAAAAATACTCAAATATTTAATCTAGTTTTACATTATTATCCAATGATTTTAGCCACACCTTCAGGTAGTGATCAGCATTTTGAAGAAGAATGCACAAATTCTGAGGCAGAAGCCTCTTAGTCTGGGGCCCTTCTTTAGAGGGTGTCTGATCTGTCTGGGGAGAAATATAGCTTGCATAACCATGTATTGGTAGAGACGAGGGTCTGGTACCCCAGCTGCCATGTTCTCCAGGGATTCTGGGTCTCATCTATACTTCATGAGCACCCAGGAGCTGTCATCACGGCCTCCATTCAATCAATACTCTGTGACTCCAGGGTCCCCAATATGTGACTGGGGTTCAGGGTGGATGAGGCAGCCTCTGTGGCAGCCTCCTTCTCTAATCCAAGTGGGAAGCCAAACTTGAGAGCCTCTTGATCCCTGTGTTCCCCTCACTTCTCTAACCTTTGCCTTATTAAAGCCAAAGGAGGGGGAGTCAAGATGAATATTTGAATGATGTTCTGGTTACCTGGTATCACTCTAACAGAAATACCAAAATGGGATGACTTAACAAACAGGAGTTTATTCTCTTACAGTTTAGAGGCTTTAAGTTCGAGTTCAAAGTGTCAGGGTCTAGGGGCTGTGTGAAAGCCCCTTAACCTTGGGCTTCAGCTCTGCCTCTTGCTCCCTGCCCACTGAAGCTAGAGGCATCTCTTCACTAAGCCAGCTGCTGGCTGCTGAGGCTAACAAGCCCAAGGTCAACAAATAAAATGGCACAGTCCCAAACCACATGGCAAGCCATTAATTCAAGTCCATTGTAAGTCCCAAAGTTGGCAGAGCATGACAGACTGCTGAACAAGGACATGGCTACATGCAGGTCCAAGCATGTCATAGGCTAGAGACCGTTCACAAAGCTGTTTTTTGTATACGGGAAGCAGATCACATCCCCAAAGCAGCTACTCAGCTGCTTGTAGTAGATCCCACCATGGAGTTGATCACCAGTCTCGTTATGGGGAATAACTACCACCAGCTGCCCAGTCACTCAACCAGGCCCAGCCAAGTTGACACACAAACATAACCACTACAAATGAGTTTCTTTCTTCTGTCTTCCTTCTTCCTATAATCTTCTGAGTCCAAAAAATCAGCTTTCCTAAATTGCTTCTCCTGCCTGGGTATCTCCTTCTTAAAACTCTGTGGTCTAACCTGCCAACTTGGCCGTAGACAAATTAAGCAAATTAAATGGGGGCTAAGAAAATAAAACAAACCTCATCTCTTTAATAGGTGGCTTGCAAGACCACACTTGTTCAAGAGTTCAAGTACCTGCTCCCTCCTAAAATGATTAGATAAACCTCATGCCTACGGTCTCAGAGGAGGAAGATTTGAAGGAGACAGTGAATTAAGGAGAAGAGATATTTTATCTGTTTTATATTTGCAAAAATGTTCACTGTTATATTGGATTTGCATAAGTAAACAGGAGAGAGAAATAGTATAGCTTGTGGTTAAGAACCTGTCTAGGTTCATCATCTTAGACTGTGCCTTTAAGGCAAGTAGTCTATCCTGTCTATACCTCAGTTTTTTCATCTGTGAAATGGGTGATTTACCTCAGTGATTGTTGGAAGGATTAAATGGATAAATAAACGCAAGTACTTAGTTCATGATAAGCCCTATATAACTGTAAACTATTGCACTTTTAAAACACTGGAAGCATTATGTAGTTAATATATAACCAGTTTCGCATTCCTTTAAAAAATTTTTACATTTTATTGTAAGCATTTTCTCATGTCTTGAAGTTATCTTTTATTTCATAATATCATCTCCAGTCTTGTATCCCTCAAGACTTCAGCCCGAAAACACATAAATCTATCCAAAACATAAAATTAACACTGTCCTTTCCCTGTTTAAAATCTCCTCATTACTTACAAGGTAATAAGATCAAAGCCTCCAGGATTTTCCCTGTCTCTATACATTTAAAGCTAATCTCTTGCTTTCTCCTACCCTGTCTTTTATGGACCAGAAATACCAATAGTTTTTTTATTTACCCAAATTTACTATGCTATTCCTTGGCTCCATGTCTTGGCTTATGCTGCCTCATTTGCCTGGCATGACCTCGCTCTCCAATGCCCACTGGCGTGGCTAACTCCTAGTGACCCTTGAAGACTTGATCCTGTCTGCACCTTCTTCAGGAAGCCTCCCTAATCCTTATAGGCACTTTTCTTCTCTCCTATCCAATCTCCTGGGTCTATAGCTAACATAATACTTACCATGTCACATTAAAATCATCTATTAATGTGCCTGTACTCTCAGAGAACAGTGTCAGACATGTAATAGGTGCTCAATATATGTGTGTGGAATTAGACACTCACTGAATTAAAAACCATTCCCAAGAATGTTGTAACAGCTAGACCCAATGGATTGACACTCGAAATGTGAACCTTCTTAGTACTGAGAAATGTTGAGCAAGAAAGTTTAGAAAAAGACTTAATAAAGAGATATCCTACCTCAAAAGAGCAAACACTTAGAAACATGAGCAGAGCATAATGTCAAAGGAAACTTTCTAAGGTAAATTCAACTCCACTCAAGCTATTTCATTATGAAATTCAGCTAGGCAAAGAAATCCTTCTGGACAATGATCAAAAGGTCATTCTACAAGTCATGGGAGAATAATGAAAAGGAAACTTTCATGTCTGGTCTATAAGATTCATACATTTAAAAACAAGCCACATATGTTTTCAAATAACCACTTTAACCATGCAAATAAAATGTAAAGGAGAACGTTTATGGAATTTTAAGCACACAAATATACTTGCATATTTTAAAGATGACAACTATCGAAGATTGCTTTTTTCCCCTCTCCTTCTCTTTCACTCTGACACCTCAGATGTGGAGGACCCAAATTTCTCTTTTAGAAGCTCCCCTTACCTCTCTCTTAGTATTTTATTGACCACAAAGTGGTTCAAACAACAAAGCAAAAACAGTGAAAGGTAGTGATTTCTTTATTTTGCCTTGCTTCATGGTGCTGTAGATAAAATAAAACCCACTTTTTTCTTACTGTTACAGGGTCATTTTTCCCAGACACTTTCCCTCAGTCATGAGTCGGCCCATGGCTGAGAAGGCCACCTGGCTTATTTCCAACTTCCACATAGTGTTGAAAAAAGGAAACTCACATCTGAAGCAAGACCACAGACATCACAAAGAATCCTTCCAGTGTCACCTCAGCTAGTCTTTGCTCCCTTCCCCAGTGTCTGTCTCATACATTCAGACTACAGTCCTTGACCTTTAACCAAGTCTTTTCTGCCAGGCAGGATGCACTACTCTGCAATTTCCCTTTGTCTGGGAGTCTAGAAAGAGGAGGGTCCATACAAGGAGAGGATCTTGGATTTAGGCTGTGACCTCTAACCCAGCATTGACATCCTCATGGGAACATAGGCTCAGCATCCACCATGCACTAGAGACTCAAGGCTGATTTTCATCTGGAATGTCCTCATTTGACCTTCATGGTGCTTCTAGTTGTTCTCAATACAGAGAACTGGGATTATGTCCTGCTTTCTCTATGTCGTTACTATGTCCCAGGGTGCTTCACAGAATCATGGACTTACAGAATCTCAGGGTGGGAAGGGATTTTGAACATCTTTTACTAACACTTTTCATTGGAATGTGTGCATGGAAGCAGTGAATGCTTTGGTTCCTGAGACATCCTGAAAAGTAATCATGCAAACAATATTAATAAAACTATTTTAATAAAAAAATGTAATTTTAACTCATTTATTCTGACCTTTCTATGTGCCATTCTGTAGTTATTGGGCTAAAATCTTTACTAGTGTTCTTTAATTATATTATCACAATACCATTATAGTTACAATTAGTGTAACTATACTGCCTCAGAAACCCAAGGAGGGGTCGCTATGAGTCGGGGCCGACTCGATGGCAAATAACAGCAATGTAACAATACATACAGGTGGAAGCTCTGGTAGCATAGTGACTAAGGCACTTTACTGCTAACCAGAAGGCTGGCGGTTCAAACCCACTAGCCACTCCTCGGAAGGAAGGTTGGGCAATCTACTTCCGTAGTAATACTGCCTCGGAAACCCAAGGAGAGGTCACTGTGAATCGGGTCTGACTCGACGGCACATAACAACAACAACAACATACAAAGATAAAAGCTTAAAGAAATTAAATAAATTGCCCAAAGTAACACAGATAGCAAATGGCAGACTTAAATCCAGGTCCTTCTCACATTAAATATTTTACCCAACTACCTGTAATTTAATACATGCAGTGATGGAGAACTCAGCCAAAGTAGTATCCCATTCCATCTCTGGATCATTTTGACTATTAAACCATCTTTACATTTATCTAAAATCTGTCCACCTATAATTTCCTCTCAACAGTGCTAATTTTTTTTCTTACTTAATTCTCCACAGGGGGGGAAAAAAACTAACCCTTTCTACTGGGTATGACTTCAAGCATCTGAGCAAAGTAATGTCCCATTCTCTAAGTCATCTCTTCCTTTTCATTCCATAGTCCCTCCACTGGGCCTCAATCCCCATAAATCTTTTCTTTTTTTTTTTTTCTAAATCTCTTATATAATCTTCTCTACCTTATCTAGCAGGAATACTGGTGGCATATTGGTTAAGTATGCAGCTGCTAACAGAAAGATTGACAGTTCAAACCCACCCAACTGCTCCACCAGGAAGATAACTATCTGTCCTGTAAAGATTACATCCCTGAAAATCCTATAGGGCAGGTCTACTGTGTCACATAGGGTTGCTATGAGTCTAAATTGACTTGATGGCACCTACCAGCAACAACAATAACCTCTTCCACCAAAATCCACTGAAGATGAAGTGAAAAAAAGTGACTTTGAAAAAACTGAACATAATGTAACTTTTATTCTTGTCTTGGTAAGTCCCTTAGTAATGCACACATGCCAAGTAAAACATATGTTTTATATGTTCTTTTTAGATTTTGATATGATTTACAGAAAGGAATATATAAGGATACCTAGCCTGTATACATTTCCAAATCATAGAAAAATATCATGTCATAACTATATTAGGAAGGCAGCTTGAGTATCGCAAACTAGTTCATAACTAGTATGGGCATCAGACAGATTCTAAGTGTGAATGTTACTAGCCATGTGACTTAGGACAAGGAACTTAGAGCCTCATCCATCAAGTGAGAGTAACAGTAGTACATACCTTATAGGGCTGTAAAGAGGACTAAATGTTGGAAAATATTTAGGACTCTGTTTGGCTCTTGTTAAATGAATAAAATAGGGTTATGAGACAGGGTCAGTGAAAATGAAGGAGCACCAGTGAGATGACACAATGGCCAGAAGAATGGACTCAAGCATCCCAACAATTGTGAAGATGCTGCAATACTGAGCAACGTTTTGTTCTGTTATACATAGATTGCTGTGAATCAGAATCAACTCAATGGCAGCTAACATGAGGATTGTGTGAGATCATGTAGATCAAGTGCTTAGCTCAGGAAATAGTTTATCAATAAAGATAACCTAATTGTACAGGAATATTCACTGTAAAAGTCAAGAATTTGAGGTTCAGAGAAGTTTAGCAATTTGTTTAAATACACTCAGCTAATATCTCAGATAGAATTTGAACTTGAGTCTCTGATTCAAAACCCACCCATTCTCTTAAACACTTTTGTGTTAGACTGGGTTCTCTAGAGAAGCAAAACCAGTAAAGCTTAGAGAGAGAGAATTTTATCTTAGGACAATGGCTTACACACTTATAGAAGCTCACAAGTCCCAAGTTCTTGGATCACAAACGCCAAGCTGGAGGGTTTCCCTGACTCACACAGTTGCAAGGGTTGAAGAGCTCAAGGTTGGCAGGCAGTATACTGGCTGTTGACTCCAATGAATGACGAGTCCAAGATCTCCAGGCCGAATGGTGGATTGTTCATTCACAGACAGTTGTAGACAGCACAACAGAATCCTGATCCACAGAAGAGTGTCTCTTTTCCCAGGATGTCCATAAATATACTAGAAGCAGACCACACCCCTAGGGAAACTCCCTTTCCATGGATTGGCTGCTTAAAACATACACATATGATCCCATCATGGGAACAACCCACATCACAATTACTTAAACCACACAGAATTGTGGTCCAGCCAAGTTGACACACAGCTCCAACTATCACAGTCCACCCCTTGTCAACTTGGCAGTTGTACACATCTTCTTAACCATATATAATCTCTAAATAAGGACAATTATAAAGTCATATTTATGCCTAACATGATACACTAACACACGTACCACTGAAATGTATTAACTTTATTTACATTTCACAGTTCATAACAGAAGGAAACAAAAATATTTGATGCACATATACAATGAAGAAATATAACCATCACAGTACTCACCTCTGCAATTGGTCACATGGTTGTAACTGATATTCAGAACTACCTTCTTCCACCACCCATTCTGTATTTCCCTTGCTCTCAGGAACACCTCAGTTGGTCGTGGTTCTTTACCTGGTGGGGTGACCCAAACCTTCATTCCTGAAGGGTCTGGGCCATTAGTAGTCATATCAGAATTGGGTTGCTGTAATTTTCCATTGACTTTAATCACGGGGTATGGTAGTACTAAGAGACATCCTAAAGAATCTCCTGTATTCCAGACATATTCTTCTTTACCTCCATTATGTAATGTCAATCCAATTTCCCCTTGGTAATCAGGATCTATCACACCAGATAGTACAGAAATGCCCTTCTTTGTCTGTTGATCCAGAGGTGTGAGGAAGCCAAAATGGCTGGGTGGCATTCTTAATTTCCAGTTCAATGCAATCAGTATTGTGTCTCCAGGTGGGAGTGTTCCTCCCTTTGGGACTAAGATATCCAGACCCACAGAGCATAAGGTAGCAGGGACAGGAAGCAAAAATTTTTTGAGTGGGTCACTAGGGGTAATAGTGAGTGGTACCATTCCCGTTTCCACCCCTTGGTTCCTGGAATGTGGGGCTGCTCATTCATGTGAGCCAATGGGATGGAGCCATAGCCACTGCCCAAGAGAGAGGGGGCAGAGCTGCCATGCCCAAGAGGTAGAGGAACAGGGCCTGCCAGGCCAAAGGGGTTAGGTCGCCACTCAGGAGCTAGGGGACTGGAGCCACCCAGTGAGAGAGATCTGTACAGATGCCACCCAATGAAGATCTGTACAGGTGCCAAGTTGGCAATTGTGGTGGTTAAGTTTGTGTGTCAACTTGGCTGGGCCTGGTTGAATGGCTGGGCAACTGGATGTTGTATTCCCCATGATGAGACTGGTAATCAACTCCATGGTGGAATCTACAGTGAGCAGCTGAGTAGCTGCCTTAAGGATGTGGTCTGTTTTCTGTATATAAGCAGAAGCCTTGGGGAATGGTCTCTAGCTTATGGCACCTCAAACCCTGCACGTAGCCATGTCGCTGTTCAGCAGCCTGCCATGCTCTGCTGACCTTGGGACTTACAATGGACTTAAATTAATAGCCTGCCATGTGATTTGGTAATATCAGGACTGTGTCTTTTTACTTGTCAACCTTGGGCTTGTCAACCTCAGCAGCCAGCAGCTGCCTGAGTGAAGAGATGCCTCCAGTTCTAGTGGGCCAGGAGCAAAAGGCAGAGCTGAAATCCAAGGTTAAAGGGGTTTTCACCCAACCCTTAAAGCTGGCACTTTGACCTTGGACTTCTAGCCTCCTAAACTGTAAGAGAATAAATCCCTGTTTGTCAAAGTCATCTCCACTTGTGGTATTTGTTATAGCACCAAAACACCAAACTTACTCAATATTTATAAATATTAACCTACAAAAAGTACCATCCTCCATACAGCTTTTCCATATTTGGAAAATTAGAATAAATATCCAGAAGTAGATCTGGTGGCGTAATGCCTAAGGCATATAGCTGCTAACCAGAAGGCTGACAGTTCGAACCCACCAGGTGGTGGTATCTTCCATAGAGATATCACCTTGGAAACCCAAGGAGGGGTTGCTATAAGTCCAGACAGACTCAACAGCAGTGAGTTTTGTTTTGTTTTGTTTTTCTGTCCAGAGTAGAGTTATTGTATTGAAGGGTATGGGCATTTTCTTGACTCATTGCATCCTGCCAAATTGTTTTTCAAAAGAATTGTGCAAATTTATATAGCATTTGTATTATAACCAAAAAACAAACCAAACCCACTGCCATTGAATTGATTCTGACTCACAGAGCCCCTCATTGGGTTTCTGAGGCAGTAAATCTTTATGGAAGTAGTTTGCCCTGTCTTTCTGCCACGGAGTGGCTGGTGGGTTTGAACTACCAATCTTCTGGTTAACAATCAAATGCCTTAGGCATTGTGCTACCAGAGCTCCATATTGGTATTATAATCTTATTTATAATTTATAACACTTATACTTTTATCTTGGGAGCTGTGGTGGCGTATTACCTAAGGCATTTGACAGCTAACCAGAAGGCTGGTGGATCAAATCCACCAGCCACTCCTCAGAAGGAAGGTTGGACAATCTACTTCTGTAGTGATAATGCCTTGGACCCAAGGAGGGGTCGCTATAAGTCAGGATCAACTCAACTGCAGTGAGTTTCATTTTTTTGGTTTATACTTTTATCTATGTATATTTAGAATATAAAAAATTTAAATTTATAATATGAATAAATATTATAATAATTATAATTTGGGGAAGCAAAGTGGCAATATAGGTGAAATATGTACATCCTTAATTGTTGTTGTTGTTGTTATGTGCCGTCGAGTCAAACCCGACTCATAGCGACCCCTCCTTGGGTTTCCGAGGCAGTATCACTACGGAAGTAGGATTGCCCAACCTTCCTTCCGAGGAGTGGCTGGTGGGTTTGAACCGCCAGCCCTCTGGTTAGCAGGCAAGTGTCTTAGCCACTATGCTACCAGAGCTCCCACATCCTTAATTAGTGATATTAAAAATATCCCCTCCACTCCCCACTTTTATAGTTTGTATTTTTTCTTTTATAAATTGTCTACTCTTATCATTTGCCTGTTTATCTGTTTAACTACATTATGCCATATCCTACTGGTGGCTAGGGAGAGAATTATGAGAGAGTGTAAAATGTTATTAAAAGTAAAACATTGTTAATCTTTTTTATTTAATATGAAGCCATTTTGTTCAGTGTCTACTGATTGACCACATTGTCAAATGAGAAAGTGTGGTTGTTAATGTTCTAAATTTCATAAAAGGAAAATAGCAATTTAATACATTAGAAACATGCTGCAACTCTTTTGCTATGTCATACAACGTCAGTCAGTAACCCTTGCTCTTATTGACCTACTCTTTCCCTCTTCATTTCTATGTGCCAAAAGAACAGAAATATGACCTTTTGGAGATGTCACCCTCTCCCCTACTGTTCTCTCTAACCTGAGGCAAACTTTCTCCTACTTCCTAGAGCTTCTCAGAGGTGATGAGGTCAGCCTGCCTCTTGGAAACCATAATCAGGTCAGAATCTTGAACTCCCTTTGACCTCTCAGGGTCTTCTTCTGTGGACATTTCGGCCTCTACTTCTTCTTTCATCCTTAGTAGCTGTTGCTGTGTCTAGTACATCACAGGTGGTCAGTCCACATTGAATTAAACTGATACTTTCCCCTGGAGAACTCTCCTAAATAACTACTGTCAGACCACCTTAATATCCCAGAGTCTCATGCTATCATTCTTCCCTCAAATAAATCAGCCCCTCTTGCTGTCAGATGCCCCCTCTCCCCACTCCTTACCTGTTCTGGAGTACAACCTTTCCTATTGCCTGACAGATCTTTCTCACACATTTGCTTTCTTCTAGTAGCTTTCATTTCACCCTCTTCTCTCATTTGTAATATTCTGCCTTTAAAATATGCAAATATATCCCTTGTAGAATCAAAAGCAAATGTCTTTTTATGCTGTTTTTCTTTCCAAAATCTACTGTAACTTCTTTTTATAATCTAAATCTAAAAACTCTATCCACCCACTGATTAAACTCCTCATCAGAGAGGTAGTGTTGAGGAAGCAGCAAAGAGAGAGTATATCCACTCTCAATGTCTCAAAAAGTAAAAGTAGTGTTTCATTTATCTATTGCTGGCTTAAAACAACAATCATTTCATTATACAGTAAAACCTGTGAAATCTGGGACCTGGGTAAGGCAGATATATAGAAGGAAAATGAAAATATTTTCCACAAAATAGAGAACAACAGAAAAGTGGCAAGACTGTACCCTGTCAAAGATGGAAAACTTTCATGACCCAGAAAAACAAAGCAGTCCTGTCAAGCTCTAGCTCTCACTGTATCTCATAATGTTATGGATTAGGTATGTGGACAGGGCTAAGATGGCGCTCTGGTAGCACAGTGGCTAAGGCATCTGACTACTAACCAGAAGGGTGGTGGTTCAAACCCACCAGCCACTCCATGGAAGCAAGACTGGGGAATCTACTTCCATAAAGATTTACAGTCTCGGAAACCCAACGAGGGTTGCTATGAGTTGGAATTGACTTGGTGGCAGTGAGTTTTTTGTTTTGTTTTGTTTTTTTGGTATAAGATGAATGATTCCCTGTTCTGCTGACATTGATGGAGATAACTTGATGGTATTCAGCTGGCAGATGGACTATATCTGGAAGATACAACATGGCTTCACTCTCTGGTGCCTTGGTGGTGCTAGCAGTGCTGACATGATGCCTCTCTGGCACGACATTCTCAGAATAGTTGGACTTTTTACATGATGGCCCAGGGCTCCAAAATAAGTGTTGCAGTAAAAAACAGAAAAGTTGTATGAACTTTTGTGCTACAACCTCAAAAGCCACACACATCAATTCTTTCATATTCTATTGGTCAAATTATTCACAATCCTGTCCAGATGCGAGAGTGTAGTAGTTAAGGTCGTATGGCAACTTGGCTGGGCCTGGTTGAGTGTCTGGGCAGATGGTTGTAGTTATTCCCCATGGTGAGATTGGCAATTAACTCCATGGTGGAATCTACTGGAGAAGCTGAGTAGCTGTTTTAGGGATGTGGTCTGCTTCCAGTATATAAGGAGAAGTTTTGAGGAAAGTCTCCAGCTTATGGCACGCTTGAACCCTGCATGCAGCCAAATCTTCATTTAGTAGCCTGCCATGCCCTGCCAATCTTGGAACTTTTTCTGGACTTGAATCAATGGCCTGCCATGTGGTTTGGTAATATTGGGACTGTGCCTTGTTGACCTTGGGTTTGTCAGCCTCAGCAGCCGGAAGCTGCCTGAGTGAAGAGATGCCTCTAGCTTCAGTGGGCCAGGAGCAATAGGTAGAGATGAAGCCCAGGGTCGACTGGCTTTTACCCAGCCCTAGAGCCTGGCACCTGGAACTTGGACTTCTAACCTCCAAAATTATAAAAGAATAAACTCCTATTTGTTAAAGCCATCCCATTGGTGGTGTTTCTGCCAGAGTGGCACTAGGTAACCAGAACACAAGAGGGAACATAGATCTCCACCTTTTGACTAGAAGATCATCAAAGAATTTGAGATTATACTTTAAAACCACCACAGGCATGTAGATACAGAACCATTGTGAAGGATCCAGTGGAAGGGTTGGGGTGAAAGTCAAGGGTTAAACGTTGATAGCAGAGATTCACTACAGTTGGCAAAGAATAATATGACCTCTCATACATTTTCTTGACTGCTGCTTCCATTGGTGTTGATTGTGGATCCAAGCAATATGAAATCTTTGACAACTTCACTTTTCTCCATTTATTGTGATGCTGCTTCTTGGTCCAGTTGTAAGGATCTTTGTTTTCTTTATGTTGAGGTATAATTCACACTGCAGACTCTAGTCTTTAATGTCCACCAGTAAGTGCTTCAAGTCATCTCCACTTTCAGCAAGCAAGGTTGCATCATCTACATATTGCAGTTGTTAATGAGTCTTCCTCCAACCCTGATACCACATTCTTCTTCCTATAGTCCAGCTTCTTGGATTATTTACTCAGCATACAGTGAGAGGATACAACCCTGATGCACAACCTTCCTGATTTAAAACCATGCAGTATCTCCTTGTCCTGTTCAAACAATAGCCTCTTAGTCTATGTGCAGCTTCCTCATCAGCACAGTTAAGTGTTCTGGAATTCCCATTCTTCTAAATGTTATCCATCATTTGTTAGGATCCACACAGTCAAATGCTTTTGCATTGTCAATAAAACAAGTAAACATCTTTCTGGTATTCTTTGTTTTCAGCCAAGATCTGTCTGACATCAACAATGATATCCCTCACTCCACATCCTCTTTTGAATCCAGCTTGCATTATTGGAAAAACAAAAAACCAAACTCACTGCCGTCAAGTCAATTTGACTCAAAGTGACCCCTCTTTGTGTTTCAGAGACAGTATCTCTAAGGAAGTAGATTGCCCAATCTTCCTTCTGAGTAGATACTGCTACAACTGTTTTTGAATTATCTTCAGCAAAATTTTACTTGTGTGTGATATTAATGATATTGTTCAATAATTTCCACATTGCACTGGATTACCTTTCTTTGGAATGTGTACAAATATGAATCTCTTCCAGTCAGTTGCTAGGTAGCTGTCTTCCAAATTTCTTGGCATAGACAAGTAAGTGTCTCCAATGCAGCATAAGTTTCTTGAAACATCTCAATGGGTATTCCATCAATTCCTAGAACCTTCTTTCTCTCCAGTTCCTTCAATGCACCTTCAACTTTTTCCTTCAATACCACTGATTCTTGATCTTATGCCACCTTCTGAAGTAGATGAACATTGACCAATTCTTTTTGGTACAGTGATTCTGTGTATTCCTTCCATCTTCTTTTGATGCTTCCTGCATCATTCAATTTTGCCTGTAGAATCTTTCAATATTGCAACTCGAGGCTTGAATTTTATTTTCAGTTCTCTCAGATCGAGAAATGCTGAGTGTGTTCTTCCCTTTTGGTTTTCTAACTCCAGGTCTTTGCACATTTCATTATAATAATTGACTTTGTCTTTTTGAGCTGCTCTTTGAAATCTTCTGTTCAGCTCTTTTATCTTGTCATTTCTTCCATTTGCTTTACCTACTCTCCACACAAGGGCAAGTTTCAGAGTCTCTTGTGACATCCATTTTGGTCTTTCCTTCCTTTCCTGTCTTTTTAATGACCTTTTGCTTTCTTCCTGGATGATGTTCTTGATGTGATCCCACAATTCCTCTGGTTTTCAGTCACTGGTGTTCAACGCATCAAATCTATTTTCAGATGGTCTCTCTAAATTCAAGTGGTATGTAATCAAGGCTATATTTTGGCTATGTGGACTAGTTTTAATTGTCTTCAGCTTCAACTTGAAAATGCATATGAGCAATTGATGGTCTGTTCCACAGTCAGCTCCTGGCCTTTTTTGGCTGAAGGTATTGAGCTTTTCCATTGCCTCTTTCCACAGATGCAGTCAATCTGATTCCTGTGTACTCCATCCGGTGAGGTCCACATGTATAGCCACCACTTATGATATTGAAAAAAGTATTTGCAATGACTAAGTTTTTGTTCTTCCAAAATTCTATTATTTGTTAGGATCCACATAGTCAAATGCTTTTGCATAGTCAATAAAACAAGTAAACATCTTCCTGGTATTCTTTGTTTTCAGCCAAGATCTGTCTGACATCAACAATGATATCCCTTGTTCCACATTCTCTTTTGAATCCAGCTTGCATTATTGGAAAAACAAAAAAACCAAACTCACTGCCATCAAGTCAATTCGACTCATAGCGACCCCTCCTTGGGTTTCTAAGGCAGTGTCTTTAAGGAAGTAGATTACCAGCATCATTTCTATCACCAAGACCATATTTTCCAACTATGAGTGATTCATCCTTGTTCTAACTTTTGCATTCCAATCACCAGTAATAATCAATATATCTTGATTACATATTTGGTCAATTTCACACTGCAGAAGTTGGTAAAATCTTCAATTTCCTTGTCTTGGACCTGGTGGAGGGTCAGTGAAAAAGGGGAATACTCTCAATGAGATGGACTGGCACAGTGGTTGAAACAATGGGCTTAGGTATAGAAAGGATTGTGAGGGTAGCACATGACTGGGTGGTATTTTATTCTGTTGTAAATAGGGTTGCTATGAGTCAGAGATGACTTGATGGCACTTAACAACAACAGTCATACATTTTAATCATACTACATGTAATGTTCTTTAGTAGTGTCTCCTTGGCTACCAGCTTGGTATCCTAATAACTCCACCATAGTTGTACTCCCTAACATCATTAATCATGTTACAGCCAAAACTAACTGGTTTTCTTTATGTCCTCTTGACATTTCTTCTGAAATGACACTGGTTAAGTGGCAATCTCTTTTTCATCTTCAAATATTGTGGTTCTATGGCTGGATATGCTGCTGTTTCTTCTCCTGCCTTTACCATTTGACAAGCCCATTCCTTGCAGCCCCCAACTCTGGATAATTCCATGGTTTGACTCCTGATCTCATTGCTCTAGTCCCATTGTACTCACCGCTGTATAAAGTACACTGACTCTCATCACTTCCATTTCATCCATTTCCAAATACCTCCCAGCTCTTATATCTTTCTTGGCATGTTCTATATAGTGTCCTGTGGCAGCTCTCTACCTAGATTATCACCACCATGCCCTGCAAGTAATTCCAAGACTTTAAAATTCACTGCTGTCAAGTTGATTCTGACTCATAGCCATTCCATAGGGTTTCCAAAGCTGTGAATATTTATGGAAGCAGATTGCCTCATCATTCCTCTGCAAGCAGCTGGTGGGTTCGAAGCACTGACCTTTGGGTTAGCAGCCAAATGTCTGAACCAGAAGACTTTAAAAGATGTTCTCATTTTCTTGCCTCTAAAATTACCTCCCCTTTCCAACTAACTCATGACAATCAGTTGGCATCATAGCTAAGCCTGCTACCCAATTTCTTAATTTTAGGTTCATCTTTTAAAAATCTCTGTTCCACATCTAACCAGTCATAAACATGTGTTGTCTATCAGATTAAATGTGAGAACTTTACACCATGTGAAGTATTATGTAGACATGAGGTGATAACATGATTCCATACTCAAGCTAGATTTTCAGGGTCTGCTCTCAACTGGTCTCATTTGACTTCTTATCTTTTCTCTTCTTCCTCAACACACAGCTTCCCAATCAGTCAAGCTAATAGAACACATTCCTGTATATTCACCTTGCTTTTTCCAACATCTTTACTTTTTAACACTTGCCACCTAATTGCTTCACTTGCTCTTTGTTTCAATAAGTATGTTCTAAGGAGAAAACTCACCTATCTGTTTCTTTTCTTCTCTGTGTATTCAAGCCTCCCTTATCTTCAACATTTGCCTCCTCACACAAATCCCTCAAATACAACCTCTCTTGGAAATTTCTCAAATCTGGCTTCTTCCACAACACACAACCCTTGCCTACTGAGGAAATTATTTTCTAGGAGCTTTGTGTCTTCTTCCCCCCAGATCCTTGAGGAAATGAATGCGGCTTCACTGGGCTAAGTTTAGTCTTAGGTTCCAGCAAGTTCTAGATCCTGAACATGGATTCTGGTAATACCCAAAGGATGTTTATGTGAAGTTCCTGGAAGTTGGGGCCTGATATTTTCCAGTTTCCATGACTTTCCACAACGTTTTTATAGGGTATTTTAAAACATCTTTAAAAGAACAAGTGCATCTTCAAAGTAAATCTTTGCACAAAGATAGAAGTATGTATGAAAACTCCTGACCCTTAGGGTAACTTACCTCCTCACTCCACAACATACATGCATTGTTTTTTTTGTTGTTGTTATGTGCCCTCCAGTTGGACCTATCTCATAGAGACCTCTCCTTGGGTTTTGGAGGAGATATCACTAGGGAAGTAGATTGCCCAACCTTCCTTCTGAGGAGTGGCTGGTGGGTTTGAACCGCCAACCTTCTGGTTAGCAGTCAAATGCCTTAGGCACCACACCACCAGAGCTCCTAAGTGTTCTGCTACAGAAGTAGATCACCCCATCTTGCTTCCACAGAGAAGTGGGTGGGTTTGAACTGCTGATCTCCTGGTTTGTGGTCAAGTGTTTTATACACTGAAAAAAGATGTGACCAAATGAAAACACTTTCTTTTAGAAGTTCAGAGTGTCTCTGGTTTCTGTCTGGGATTTTTCCGAGTTTCAATTTGGTGGTTGGAAAGAAATTGGGAGGATGAGACGTTCAAAGGAAAGAAAAGGGAAACGGAGAAGGCTGCAAGGTGACAGCAGAGTTCTGGGCGAGTCTGAGGAGTGAGAGGAGGAGTGCCCCACTCTCGCTTCTTCCCCAAGAGCTCTGACGGGCAGAATCTTCCATCTGGCTTTTTGAGATCATGCTTGTTTCGGGGACCCCCATTTGCTGCCCTCCAGGCCAAGGGCGCACAGCCTAAGGGTAATAGAAAGCTAGGGAGGTACCACAAGTTCTTGATACGCAGGGAATGCCTGCCACGCCGCGCCCTGCCTCTTATTTGCCGAGTTCAGGGCGCAGATGGCGAGGTACAGATCCCAGGCTTTCAAGGGCTGAAGTGTGGCTCTTAAGGCCCTGAGCGAGTATGGAGCCGGCACTCTAGGGCACGCCCCTAAGCCCCGCTCTTCCGAGACCACCCCCCCCCCCCCAGCGGCCAGGCTATATAAGTCACCTGCCTGGGGCAGGGACGCACAGCGCTCGCCAGCCCTGGGAGCAGTGGGTCCTCCTGGCACCAGAGTAGGGAGGAGGAAGACGTGGCCGGAATCAGCTCCACTGCTGCGCTTCGCCTGCAGCCGACTGCCTGCTCGCCCGCCAAGGGTGCAGCCACAAGAGGGAAAGAAACTTCCACCTTCGGGGCTGAAGCCCTTCTTCGGTTGCAACAGAGCCTCGCTCAGCTTTCTGAATGAAGATGGTGGGCCTGACAACTTCGGACATGCACCCGACCATGGGGATCAAGATCTTCTCAGCTGGAGTGTCGGCCTGCTTGGCGGATGTGATCACCTTCCCGCTAGACACCGCCAAAGTTCGGCTACAGGTAGGGAGTGAGACAGGGTCTCAGAATACAGAGACCCTTTGTGTGGGCTCCCCTGATGCTCAGCTATGGTATCCTGGTCATTTCTGCTAGATAAGGCAGGTGGCTACCTTAAAAGACAATTTGGCCTTGTCACAGAACAGGTGCTTTAGGTTGGGACATTGGAAGTTTTGAGGGATTAACAGGACAATCACAATAGTCACAGAGAATGGGTTGAATGCTACACCCCTAAAAAGTTAGGGTGCATTAAGTGTGCTGCTAAAAGCTAAGAATATCAGCCATTCCTGAGTTTACAAGTCAGGCCCTCTTCCTTCTTTGATTCTACAGGGACACTTTCCCAACCCAGTAACTTATGGGTCCTAGATAATTTGTTGAGGGGCAGGGGCATGTTCAAAGTGCTCTTTGTAGCCATATAACTATATAGATGAGTGTGTATGGAGGCAGGTGTTGCTGAGAATGAAAGGGAACTTAAAACATGAACATGGTGGGAAAAAATATATTGGATTAAAGTTTCTCCAATAAAGACAGCCTAATGTCATTCTGTTCCCTGGCAAAGTATCAGTACCAGTTGCCACTGGGTCCACTCTGATGCATGGCAACCCCACGTGTGTCACAGTTAGAACTGTACTCCATAGGGTTTTCAATGGCTGATTTTTTTTTTTTTTTTCAAGAAGTAGCTCATCAGGCCTTTCTTCTGAGCTGCCTCAGGGTGGATTTGAACCTCCAACCTCTTGGTTAGCAGCTGAGCATGTTAACCATTTGTACCATCCAATAATTCCCCCTTAAAGAGCTATGACCCCCTTACTCAATTTTTACTTCCCTCTGATTTGTACCTTTCTCATTTCCAGATCCAAGGTGAATGCCAGCCCTCCAGTGCCATTAGGTATAAAGGTGTCTTGGGAACAATCACTACTCTGGCAAAAACAGAAGGACCAATGAAACTCTACAGTGGGCTGCCTGCTGGCCTTCAGAGACAAATTAGCTTTGCCTCTCTTAGGATTGGCCTTTATGATACTGTCCAGGAGTTCTTCACAGCAGGGAAAGAAAGTAAGTAACAAGTGTTCCCAGAAAGGGCAGACAGCTAGAGAGATATATACCTTGGTCATTGCTGTTAAAAAAGGTAACACATAGGGTATGGTCTTCATAACAAATTGGCAAGTAAACAGTAATCTTTGAAGTATCCCCCCAAGAATATTAGCTTGGGGTACTCATTGTTCATGTTGTTGTTGTTGTTATTTGCCGTCGAGTCGGCCCCGACTCATAGCGACCCCTCCTTGGGTTTCCGAGGCAGTTATCACTACGGA
>NW_006921663.1:1114646-1116284 GCF_000298275.1 Orycteropus afer afer
GATTCTGACTCATAGAGACTCCCATCAGGTTTCCAAGAATGTAAATCTTTACAGAAGCAGACTGTCTCATCTTTCTTCTGCAGAGTGGCTAGTGGGTTTGAACCACTGACCCTTTGGTTAGCAGCCAGATGCCTTAACCACTATAACACACACACACACACACACACAAACCGCTGCCATGGATTCCACTCCCACTCACTAGCAACCCTTATTGGGTTTCCAAGGCTATAAATCCTTATGCAAGTAGATTGCCTCATTGTCCTCCCATGGAGCAGCTGGTGGGTTTGAACTACTGAACTTCTGGTTAGCAGACAAATGTCTTACCCTATGCCACCAGAGTTCTTTTAGTTTAATTCAAAGTCCGCCAGACAGTGATATGTATCAGAAAGCCCTGGGGAGCTTGTTGAAGAAAAAAAAAATACTGATGACTACCCCAGTGCTGCTGAGTGAGAATCTCTCAGGATGGGGCTCAGAGAATCTGTGTTTTAACAAATTTCCCAGTAATTCTGGTATAAGGAGCCTTGGTGGCACAATGGTTAAATGTTTGGCTGCTAACCAAAAGGTCTGTGGTTTGAACCTACCAGATTCTCTGTGGGAGAAAAGACCTTTATGGAGCAATCTGATCCTGTAAAGATTACAGCCTAGGAAACCTTATGGGACAGTTCTATTCTGTAATATAGGGTCACTATGAGTTGGAATCAACTTGACAGCACACAACAATTTTGGTGTGCAACAAAGTCTGAAAACCTTTGGTTTTAATAGAAGGAAAACAATCCTTGTGAGAAAAGTTGAAAGAACAGGAAATAATTTCCTTTAAGATGTTCCTCATAAGGTCTCTAATATTGAGAGAGTAGAGAAGAAAAGTAGATTTAAGTTGTAGTGAGTTTGGTTAGAGGAAGAAGATAAAGAAGTATTTCTTAAGTCTCAGTATATATCAAGAGTTTCTGTCAGTTTAGAAAACCACCACTAGATGCCATTTCAATTGACTCTGACTCATAGTGACGCTATGTGTTTCAGATTAGAACTGTGCTCCGTACAGTTTTCTATGCCTGATTTTTTCTTTTCTCTTTTTTAGCTAGCATTTACTTGAGTGCTTACCATTACCTAGGCACTGTTCTGAATGCTTCAGGTACATCACAACTTGTTGTTGCTGTTGTTATATGCCATCGAGTCAAACCTGACTCAGCGACCCCTCCTTGGGTTTCCAAGGCAGTTTCACTACAAAAGTAGATTGCCCCATCTTCCTTCCGAGGAGTGGCTGTTGGGTTTGAACCTCCAGCCTTCTGGTTAGCAGTCAAGTGCCTTAGCCACTACACTACCAGAGCTCCCACATCACAACTAGGTAGATAGTATTATTCTTTTCATTTTACAAATGGAGACACTGAAACAGTTTCAGAACTTGCCCAAGGTCACAAAAAGAGGCAGAGGCAAAGTTCAAGCCTCTGAGGACCTTAGAGGGTCCTCACCTCTGAGCCCAGGCTCTTAACAACTGCACTCTCCTGCCCCTGCAATTTATATATGATTCTGTGCATCACTCCATCCATACACCAATGTGGTGAAGTGGAAATTGTTATCCACATTTTCCAACATGGAAATGAAATATCGGAGAAGTTAAGTAATATGCACAAGATCACACAG
>NW_006921663.1:1116547-1135848 GCF_000298275.1 Orycteropus afer afer
TTCCTTCCAAGGAGTGGCTGGTGGGTTTGAACCACCAGCCTCCTGGTTAGCAGTCAAGTGCCTTAGCCACTATGCTACCAGAGCTCCCACTATTATTTAAACAAATATATAAATTCAAACTTATCCTCATAAAGACATTCAAAGTGAAGATAAAGTCTAGATGTTACTTGATCAATACTGCACTGTCATAATTATGTATGCAGCAAAAAGGAAATTTACAAAGGATGTAAAACTGCCCATTCAATGGCTTTCTTCCATTTGACTGCTATAAGCAATTTCTAGTGCTTTAGGCATAAGATTAATGTGATATATCATGGCGGTATTTTTTATGCTTACTCAATTCATTTAGTATTTATCACACTAGTGACCCCTCCTTGCCCAACCTTCCTTCTGAGGAGTGGCTGGTGGGTTTGAACCACCAGCCTTCTGGTTAGCAGTCAAATGCCTTAGGTACTACACTACCAGAGCTCCCTGTGTTAGACATACAGATAACAAATTCTCTTCAGGCAGGGACTTGTTTTCAGAGTATGGGGTTTGTTGGGAGAGGGACAAGACAACAGGTTGCTGTATGTTGTAAACACCAACATCGGGTGCAGTCGAGTAGATTCTAACTCATGATAACCCATGTGTATCACAGTAGTTTTTAATGGCTGATTTTTCAGAAGCAGATGGGCAGGCCTTTCTTCAGAGGTGCATCTAGGTGAACTCAAACCTTGAAAAATATTTAATCTAGCCATGGGGGCATGGTCATGGGAAACTTTCCTGAAACACTGATGTCCAAATTAGTTCTTGAAGGATGAGTAAGGGTAATCTAGTTGAAGTGGAAAGACAAGACCATCAAAATAGAGCAAAGACCATGTACAAACACACAGGCAGGAGTGGAGAAAGGACATAGTAGGGGGAGATGTTGGTGAGGAGAAAGCCAGAAGGGCAGGAAAGAGACAGCTCATAAAAGGCCTTGTAGGCCATGCTCAGGAAGTTGGATTTTATCCTTGAAGTGATGGAGAGTCACTGAAAACTTTAAGTAGAGGAGTAGCAGAAGCAAAATGACATTTTCAAAAGTTGTTTTGGTGGCAATACAGAAGATATATAGAAAAAGGATAGATTAAAAACTCAAACTCATTGCTGTCAAGTTGGATCTGACTCATAGCGACCCCTCCTTGGGTTTCTGAGGCAGTATCACTACAAAAGCAGATTGCCCAATCTTCCTTCTGAGGAGTGGCTGGTGGCTTTGAATCGCCAGCCTTCTCGTTAGTAGTCAAATGCCTTAGGCACTATGCTACTAGAGCTTCCAAGGGATAGATTAGAAGGTAAGAAGTGATCCAGGTATGACCTAAAGTAATAGCAATAGGCAATGAAAAGAGAGGTCAATCTGAATGATTTGGGAAGTATAATTGACTGAACGTGGTGAAGAACCATTAATAGTAAGGAGTAAGGAAAAAGTCGGAATAGATGATGACTTCCAGGTTTCTGAATAAAGATGTCATTCATTGAGTGAGGGAATACAGAAATCACCTTGGGGGTGGCAGACACAGGCAGAGTTTAAGAGAAAGGTCTGGACTAGATTCCAAGGATTTGCAGGAGGGAATATCAGTAAGGTCAAACAGAACAGAGAGATACAGAGTGAAAGAAGCCAAAGTGATCATTGGACCTAACAAATAGAAGCTCATGGGTTCCTTTAGCAAAAATATCCTTAAGGGAATGGGCCATGTGAAGTTAGGACAAAGTATAGAGCCAGGCTCCCAAAGAGCTTGACTGGGAAAGAAGAGGGAATTGGAAGGTGCCAAAAAGGTTGGAGACTGGAGGAAAGCATGAATATGTCAAGATAAGATTATGTGGGCCAAAAGTGGAGGCAATTATCATCATATGATCTTGACAACTGAAAAGATGGCTATCTATTCTATATTCAGCTCCTTGCAAACATGATGAGAAAACAGTAAAATCATAATACTAATGAAATGAATTGCTGTAATTTTATATACTGCCTATGTGCCAAAGTGCTTTTTTATATTTGTATAAATATTTATAAATTATTCCATAAAGTTAGATTATCCAAAGGTTACTCAAAAGCAGAAATGATAAAATCTGCCAAGGTAGTCACATAGGATATTCATTTTACCCTCCTCCTATCTCCTTCTTCCTGGCTTGTCTGCTCTACATGAAAAAGTCTCTACTATTTACTATGTGATCTTGTGCATCATCCAACTCCTCTGATACTCAGCTTCTCATCAGAAATGAGAACAATTTCTACCTCACAGCATTAGGTACAGGATATTAGGACAGGATATCATATACTAATTTATGAATTTACCCAGCAAGGATTATAATAGAAGTCAAACAATAAGATGCTATATAAACCAAAATAACAAACTCACTGCTGTCGAGTTGATTTGACTCCTAGTGACCCCTCTTTGGGGTTCCAAGACTGTATCTTTACAGAAGTAGATTGCCCAGTCTTCCTTCCGAAGTGTCTGGTGAGTTTGAAACGCCAGCCCTCTGATTAGCAGTCAAATGCCTTATGCACTATGCCACCAGAGCTCACAAAATGCTATATATAGTCCTTTAAAATGATTAATTTTAATCGTGAATAGTTCCAAGACTATTTGTAATTTTATTAAATATATGTTTGGGTAACAGAAGCCAATTTTCCCAAATTTCAAGTTAAAAAAAATCACTTTCTTAGCTTCTTTCTTATTTTTGTCCTCTTGGGAGTAGTCTGTCCACTTACGCTTTTCTTAAGACCACTAGGTTCAAGACTTGACATTATCATTGATAAGAATTATTGGTGTCAGGAGCCAGATCCCATTTGGGAAATATTGAAAAACAGAACTAAACAGAGCAAAGAACCAAACTACTGCTTAAATGGGTATTATGCATTTTTACCTTGAAAATCTTTTTATTTCTTTCAGTTTTGAAGTTTTCTACCTTTACTATGATCAATATGTGGACAGACCTTAGGGAAGTAGAAGAAATGTAGGGGTACTGAAACAGTAACCACTAAAAATTAGATCTTGATTTTTTTTTCCTTAGCATAATAAATATTTTTCCCCCTTTTTAATAGCACCAGCTAGTTTAGGAAGCAAGATCTCCGCTGGCTTAACAACTGGAGGAGTAGCAGTGTTTATTGGGCAACCCACAGAAGTTGTGAAGGTCAGACTTCAAGCACAGAGCCATCTGCATGGTCTCAAACCACGCTACACTGGGACTTACAATGCTTACAGAATTATAGCAACAACTGAAGGTTTGAGAGGTCTTTGGAAAGGTAACTAACTTCAAAGATTTTATAATCATTAAAATGCACAGTTCCAGTTAGTACTTTATCATATAAGGGAGTTATTAAATGTTTTCCTTTTTCCAGGGACTACTCCCAATCTGACAAGAAATGTCATCATCAATTGTACAGAGCTAGTAACATATGACCTAATGAAGGAGAGCCTTGTGAAAAACAACCTACTAGCAGGTAACTTCCTATTTTATATAACAAACAGGTCTGCACATTTATAATCTATCTTGGAGTTTCTCCAGCCACAGACTAAATCCTTCAACTTTAGTAGTTTTCTCTTTTATAAACAAATTAATTTTCAACACTAAATATATTCTGAAAAGCAGAAAAAAGAGCACAAACCTACTACAACAAAACTACCACAGCACTTTTACATCAGCATTATTCTCATTTTATATCAATATTTGGGACTTCTATTACAATCTTGTTCTTTGTTCAGCAGAATTTAGTAGGTGAGTCTATTGAGCACTGTATAGAACTTACATATAGAGCTTATATAAGGAGCTCAATGGTTTCATCCAAAAGGTAATACCATCGTATGTTGTTGTTATTTGCCCTCGAGTCAGACCCGACTCAAAGTGACCCCTCCTTGGGTTTCCAAGGCGGTATCACTACGAAGTAGATTGCCCAACCTTCCGAGGAATGGTTGGTGGGTTTGAACCACCAGCCGTCTGGTTAGCAGTCAAGGGCCTTAGGCACTACGCTACCAGAGCTCCTTATCACTGGGTAAGTCTCTAAAAATAATATTTTAATAGGTTCCAGAGACATTGAAATTCTCCTTAAGCAATGACTTTGGTTCAGGAAGAAGTGTTAAAAACCAAACCCATCAAGTCAGTCCCAACTCTCAGCGACCCTACAGAACAGAGTAGAAGTGCCCTCCTAGGGTTTCTAAGGTTATAAAGCTTCACAGAAGCAGAATGCCTCATCTTTGTCCCACAGAAGGGCTGATGGATTCAATCCACCAACCTGTTGGTTAGCAAGCCCAGTGCTTTAACCACAATGCCAACAGAGTTCCTAAAGAAATATTGAAAAAAAAAAAAACCTCACTGTCATCGAGTTGATTCTGACTCACAGCAACCCCCATTGGGTTTCCAAGGTGGTAAATCTTTATGAAAGTAGATTGCTCTTTCTTCCATGGAACAACTGGTGGGTTTGAACTGCCAACAGTTTGGTTACTAATCACATGCCTTAGGCACTGTGCTACGAGAGCTCCCTAATATAAATTATTATATATTTTAGGTCCCAGTGGCACAAAGAAACCTGACAGGTTATATTTTTGTAAGAGCATATAATCCACTAAGCCATATCCTATTTGCCGTCTTCTTCAAGTGCAAGATTTGTTGTTCTTGTGAGGTGCCACTGAGTCGGTTTCGACTCATAGTAACTGAAAAACAGAAAGAAACAATGCCCAGTCCTGCCCCACCCTCACAAACTTTGCTATGCTTGAGTGCTTGAGTCTCTGCAGCCACTGTATCAATCCATCTCATTGAGGGTCTTCCCCAGCAAAATATCCTTCTCCAGGGATTTGTCCTCCTGATAATAGGACCAAAGAATGAGAGATGAAGTCTGGCCACTCTGGCTTGTAAGGGGCATTCCTACTGCACTTCACCCAAGACTCACACACTGCTGCGAGTCGATTCGACTCATAGTGACCCCTCCTTGGATTTCTGAGGCAGTGTCTCTACAGAAGTAGATTGCCCAACCTTCCTTCTGAGGAGTGGCTGGTGAGTTTGTACCACCAGCCTTCTGGTTAGCAGTCAAATGCCTTAGGCACTACACCACCAGAGCTCCCAAGACAGATAAGTTCATTCTTCTGGCAGTTCATGATATATTAAATTTTCTTTATCAACACCATTAATTTGAAAGCATCAGTTCTTCAGTCTTCCTTATACATTGTCCAGCTTTTACATGCAATATGAGGGTACTGAAGACAATGGCTTGGGTCAGGCACACCTTAGTCTTCAAAATGACATCTTCACTCTTTAACATCTTAAAGAAGTCTTTTGCAGAAGATCTTCCCAATACTTTTTTTTTTTAATTTATTGACTGCTGCATTGATTGTGGATTCAAGTAAAATGAAATCCTTACAACTTCAATTTTTTCTCTATTTCTCATGATGTTGCTTATTGGACCAATGGTCAGAATTTTTGTTTTCTTTATGCATTGCACCTGTTTTTTTGAAACATCTCAATGGGCATTCTGTCAATTCCTGGAGCTTTGTTTTTCTCCAACTTCTTCAGTGCCACTTCAACTCCTTCAATACCATTGGTTTTTTATCATAAGCTACCACCTGGAATGGCTCAACATCGACCAATTCTTTTTGGTACAGTAACCCTTTGTATTCCTTCCATTTTCCTTTGATGCTTCCTGCATCATTCAATATTTTACCCACAGAATCCTCAATTATTACAACTCAAGGCTTGAATTTTTTTTTTCTTCAGTTCTTTCATCTTGAGAAATGCCAAATGTGTTCTTCCTTTTTGGTTTCTTAACTCCAGGCCTTTGCATTTTCATTGTATTTTACTACATCTTCTCAAGCCACCCTTTTGAAGTATTCAGCTCTTTTACTTCATCATTTTCTTCCATTCACTTTAGCTACTCTCGATTCAAGAGCAATTTCAGAGGCTCTTCTAACACTCGTTTTTGTTTTTTCTTCCTTTACTGCCTTTTTAATGACTTTTGTGCTTTCTTCATGTATGATCCCACAACTCATCTAGTCTTCAGTTATTGGTATTCAATGCATCAAATCTATTCTTCAGATGGTCTTTCAGTCCAGGAGTGATATTTGAAGGTCATATTTTGGCTCTCACAGACCTTCTTTTCTTCAGTTTCAACTTAAACTTGCACATGAGCAATTAATGGTCTGTTTCAGTCGTTCTCTGGCCTTTTTTGGACTGGTAATATTGACCTTCTCCATCATCTCTTAGCATAGATGTAGTTGATTTGATTCCTGTATATTCTATTTGGTGATGCCCATGTATAAACCAAATACAAAAAACAAACCAAACCCACTGTCATTAATTCTAACTCATAGCAACTTCAATTGAATGTCAAAGGCTGTAAATCTTTACGTAAATAGATTACCTCATCTTTTTTTCATGGAGCAACTGATAGGTTAGAACCACCAACTTTCTGGTTAGCAATACCACAAGAGCTCTTTGTCCATGTATACAGCTGCCATTTATGCTGCTGAAAAACTTATTTATAATGAATAAGTCATTTGTCTTGCAAAACTATCACGTGACCTCTGGCATCATTTCTATCACCAGAGAAATAGTTCCTATCAATGCTTCTTCTGTTTCCAACTTTTGTATTCCAATCACCAATAAATATCAATAAATGTTATTGTGTGTTTGGTCAATTTCAGATTGCAGAAGTTGGTAAAAATCTTCAATTTCAAGTTCACAAATCTTTGGCTTAGTGATCGGTGTATAAATTTGCACAATAGTAGTATTAACTGGTCTTCCTTGTTGCTGTTGTTGTTAGGTGCCATTGAGTCAGCTCTGAGTTATAGCCACCCTGCGTACAACAGAACAAAACACTGCCTGGTCATGTGCCATCTTCACAATCCCGGCTATACTTGAGCCCATCATTGCAGCCACTGTGTCAACCCATTTCACTGAGGGTCTTCCCCCTTTTAGCTGACCCTTTATGTTACCAAGTAACTTCTCCAGGGAATGGTCCCTTCTGAGAACATGTCCAAAATCATAGCGACCCCTCCTTGGGTTTCCGAGGAGGTATCACTACGGAAGTAGATAGCCCAACCTTCCTTCCGAGGAGTGGCTGGGGGGTTTGAGCTGGAAGCCTTCTAGTTAGCAGTCAAGTGCCTTAGGCACTATGCTACCAGAGCTCCTCATGAGCAAAATAGGTGAGATGAAGTCTGGCCATTCTTGCTTCCAAAAAGCATTCCAGCTGCACTTCTTCCAGGACAGATTTGTTCGTTCTTCTGGCAGCCCATGGTACTTCAGTCTTCTTTGCCAACACCACATCTCAAAAACATCAACTCTTCTTCTGTCTTCCTTATTCATTGTCCAGATTTCACATAAGGCAAATGAATATGCCATGGCTTGGGTTAGGTGCACCTTAGTCTTCAAAGTGACATCTTTGCCTTTCAACACTTTAAAGAGGTCTTTTGCAGCAGATTTGTCTAGTGCAATATAACTTCTGATTTCTTGAGTGCTGTTTCCATGGGTGTTCATTGTGGATCCAAGTAATATGAAATCTTTCACAACTTCTATCCTTTCTCCATTTATCATGATGCTGCTTATTGGTCCACTTGTGAGGATTTTTCTTTTATGTTGAGGTGTAATCTGCAGACTGTAGTCTTTAATCTTCATCAGTAAGTGCTTCAAGTCATCTTCGCTATCAGCAAGTAAGGTTGTATCATCTACTTATCATTAACAAATGACTCTTCCTCCAATCCTGATGCTGCATTCTTCTTCATATTGTTTAGCTTCTTGGATTATTTGCTCAGTGTGCAGATTGAATAAGTATGATGAAAGGATACAACCCTGACACACTCCCTTCCTGATTTTAAACTATACCACATCCCCTTGTTCTAACTAAACGACAGCCTCCTGGTCTATGTACAGGTTCCTCAAGAGCACAATGAAGTGTTCTGGAATTCCCACTCTTCTCAGCGTTATCCATAATGTGTTATGATCCATAGAGTTGAATGGTTTTGCATAGTCAATAGAACACAAGTAGACATCTTTCTGGTATTTTTTGCTTTCAGCCAAGATCCATCTGGTTATCAGCAAGGATATCCTTCGTTCTACACTCTCAGTCTCCCTTATAGGCATATGGGTGTTATCCTATCACTGACAGCATTGTACTTCAAGATAGATCTTGAAACATTCTTTTTGATGATGAATGTGATACCATTCCTCTTCAATTTGTCATTTCCAGCATAGGAGATATAGATGATTGTCAGAAATAAAACGGCCTATACCAGTCCATTTCAGCTCATTAATGCCTAGGATATCGATCTTCATGTGTTCCATTTCCAATTATTAATCACTGTTTACAGCTGTTTCTTTTTGTGTTGTGCCATATCAGCAAATGAAGGTCCAGAAAGCTTTACTCCATCTATATCATTAAAGTTGACTCTACTTTGAGGAGGCAGCTTCTCCCCAGTTGTATTTTGAGTGCTTTTCAACCTGAGGGCCTCATTTTCTGGCAATATACAGATGACGTTTCATTGCTATTCATAAGGTTTTCAGTGGCCAATTTTTTAGAGGTGGATCTGGCCATGCCCTTCTTCCTCATCTGCCTTAGTCTGAAACCCTGCTGAAAAGTGCCCATGGATGACCCTGCTGTTAATTGAAGTATCAGTGGCATAGCTTCCAGCATCACAGCAACACACGTTACCACAGTAAGACAAATGGACAGACGAGTGGTAGCAAGTACAAGTATAACCTTTATTTATGTCTATGTTGACATCCTGTTATGAATAAACTGGATTTCAAGGGTTTGACAAATAACTGAAAATTTATAAGCTCTCTCACCTGATGCTGCCCTGTTGCATTAATCCATTTTAGATGATGTGCCCTGCCACTTATTGTCTGCTCTTATTGCTGGATTTTGCACAACGATTCTGGCCTCTCCAGTGGATGTGGTGAAAACCAGATTTATAAATTCTCCACCAGGACACTACACAAGTATACCCAACTGTGCAGTGGCTATGTTCACCAAAGAAGGACTGCCAGCTTTTTTCAAAGGGTAGGATATGATCTTTATAATGTATCCGTGTACCTTGGCACACTGTTTTATCTAACCAACTAATATTTATCTTACCAACATTAGTATATGCAGCATACTTAGTATCTACTTTTCCTTGACACAGATTTCTCCAACCCATCAATTCCACCATGCCAGAAAATAATAAAGTATGGTTGGATAGTTTTCTCAACCTTGATCAGAGGCTCATTCAAAATCAATGATCTCTTGCCTTGTCCCAACCTAGTTGAAATGTGGACTATAATCTGCCTTCTCTGGACAAGAGAGCTAAAGAGGAGGGAAAGCATAATAGAGGATTATGAGAAAACAGTATTCGATTTTCACTGTTTTATTTAATATACTATTTCAAATTATATTAAAGCAGGCAAAAATCATTTCCACTGATCTAGAAAAATGATACAGAAAATGCTGTTTGGGTAATTATACTCTTGCAGAAAATAGTTCTGTGCAGTAGATCATATTTTCCCCATAAAAACATTATTAGAAACTACTTTCCTAAGAAAGAATAGCATGAATTTATGATATACTGAACAAAGATCACACTAAAGAATATGTAAAAGAATTTAAAGAATTCATAATTCTTTAAAATTATAAAACAATGCCTTAAACTTTAAAAAAGAGACATAAAAGCACATACATATTACACAAAAGATTTCAGTTCACCATGATCTCTTACCATACACTAATACAAATTAAGTATATTATAAAATTAACCTAAAATGGATACACTAATTATTAATAATTAACCATGTAATGATAATTTTCTTTGGGGGATGATTTTTGTAGGTTAGGTATCATAAACAATGATCCAATGACATTTTAATTGATGACATCTTTACCTGGGGTATTTCATTTTGGCAAACAGACATTCCCAATCAATAATATGGTCTGCAGTTTGTCAGAATTCTAGAAAACAAACAAAATAACACATATACCTTTGACAATCTAAGGGTAAGAACTGCCTTTGAGTTGATTCTGACTCATAGCAACCCCTCCTTGGGTTTCCAAGGTGGTTTCTCTATGGCGGTAGATTGCCCAGTCTTCCTTCCAAGGAGTGGCTGGTGGGTTTGAACTGCCAGGCTTCTGTTAGCAGTCATGCCTTAGGTACTACGCTACCAGAACTCCTTGCCATAACATAGACAGAACTAATTTCTTGACGCTGAGCTGGCATCAACTCAACGGCAACTGGTAAACTGGTAATTTCTTGACTATCAAATTGGGTTCATTTATTCATCATTTCTTTGATTTCTCCTTTTGAATTTCTAATGGTTTCCTCCTACCTCTTGTTCAGAAAGCAAAACAAAACAAAACTTCCCCCTCCCCCAGAAAAACAAACCAAAAAACTTGAAGAGTTAGGGAAAAGAACCAAGTCAGAGAGGAGGAGCCAGGTTTCATCTGGTGGGTATGAAAAGGATGTTTTTGGACTTGTATAGGTATAATCATCAGGGTTTTGTTGTTTTCAAAGAGTACAGGTCATCTAGAGAACACTGTATTTTAGGCAGTGGACTGAAAAATGAAGATACTTTTAAGCATTTTCATGTGAGAACAGTGGCAAAATGAGAAGCATCAACTACTACAATAACTTTGAGAATGTCAAACAAACTAATTGAATGGTGGCATGCACTTTTCTAGGTTTGTACCTTCCTTCTTGCGACTGGGATCCTGGAATGTCATTATGTTTGTGTGCTTTGAACAGCTGAAACAAGAATTGATGAAGTCAAGGCAGACTATGGACTGTGCCACATAATTAGCCTCAGGAAATAAATGTAACAATACTAGTGGGAATCTTTGCTGCCTGGTTAATAGTAATAACAAGTTCTTTTCATTTCCCCCAAAAAGATAAAAAGAATTCTAGTAGAATTAAAGAGTTTGGTAATTTTTTTTTTTTTTAAAAAAGCAAAATTATATCTATTTGTGTAACTTTTATACTCCACATCTTAAGAAGGTGAAAATAAAACATTCAGCGTTCAACCTGACAAATATAATGTCCAGATAAGTTACAGCATTTGACCGACTTTTTGTTTAACTTCATGACTGAAGAACTAACTATGACTCAAGCTAGCAGAAAAGGAAAACTCAGTGAAATGCATTTTATATTTATAAATACCTAACAAAGAAAAGTTATCAAAGAAGTATTACTTTCTTTTTATTTATTAACCACAGTTGTCAGTTAATATATTCAATAAAATACCGCTAATACCATTTAAAAGTTTGTCATTTTGGATCCATTCCCAGATATGAGTGGAAGTTCACCTAGAACACAAAATTGCCAAAGTGCAAGTGAAAGTCTTTACAATTAATAGATATAAACTTCATTTGAAAGGTTTGGAATTTTTAATTTTCAGAATCCATATTTTATGGAACCTATGACAATTTCTGGGAGCTCTGATGGCATAGTGCCTAGGCATTTGACTGCTAACCAGAAGGTTGGCAGTTCAAACCCATCAGCCACTCCTTGGAAGGAAGATTGGGCAATCTACTTCTGTAGTGGTACCACCTCAGAAACCAAAGGAGGGTCGCTATGAGTTGGATCTGACTCAACGGCAGTGAGTTTTTTGAGTTTTATGGTAGTGTATATTGGTAAACTACATTGTAAAGCAGTTTGGTATTACCCAGTAAACCCAAACTTGTGCATACCCCACAGGTTTTTCTTTCTAGCATTGCTTATAAAAGCAAAACATTATAAATTAACTAAATGTAGAAAAGTGTTGGATATATATACATGCTTAAACAGACACATACATATTGAAACACTTCAAAACTGTAGAAATACAGAATAAGAAGCTATATATTACATGAAAATAGCTTCAAGATACATTGTTGATGTTAAGAGGAAAAAAAATGCAGCTCAGTATTAATTATTCCTATCAGGAACTCTAGTGGCATAGTGCCTAAGGCATTTGACTGTTAACCAGAAGGCTGGCAATTCAAACCCACCAGCCACTCCTCAGAAGGAAGACTGGGCAATCTACTTCCGTAGAGATACCACCTCAGAAACCCAAGAAAGGGTTGCTAATGAGTTGGAATTGACTCAATAGCAATGAGTTTGTTTTTTATTATTATTATTTTTATTTTTGTTTTTGTAAAAGCAAGGGCGGTGTAGATAATATTTCTGGTGGCTTCTTTTAAAATGAAGCAAGTTTCTGTCTCAGGAACAACTTTTCTCATTCAGTAACATCTTAAATATGTACATAAAAGTCACAAAAAATGGACATTTTTTTCTTTATATTTTGATTTACTCTATAGCAACACGATTAGAGATTAAACAAGAAAATCAGTGTGTTTCATGAACATAAATGACTTGAGTAAAGGATAGAGAGGATGGGAAGACACAGAAAGGCAACAACAATTTCAACATATATTTTATTTGCTCATTTAAGTTTCCAAACAAAAGGACATCACATTTTACACTATTGCTTTTACATAAGAAGTCAACTGTCTTAGTCAAAGTAGACAGAAATCAGTTTAAGCTGCCAATAGGCATTTTTTCCCCCAGGGAAAGCTACTGCATAAAGCTTCTGAATACTTTGTTTAACAGAAATGCAGAGTTGGCCTATGATAATGTAGTAGTTGTGTCTTACCTGTACCTTTTTAATTTTAATCATCAAAAGATGAAGCCAGGAAACAAAAAGTTCAAGCCATGATTTGTCTTAGATTTTAGCATTCCATTATTTGCCATTTAAAAACTGTGTGGAGAGATTTGTAAATATAAAAATGGAAACTAAGCATCCCCAGACTTGTTTATAGAGACATGGGTGGAGCATTTATCCTGAGAAAATAGCTGCTGGCCCCCAACAATAATTTCAAGAAAGATCATAAACATCATTGCCCTCCAAGCCAAACTTCCTCTCTTCTATGCCACGGTAACAGTTTTGCTCTGACAAAAGAGTCCACTTTTCACACTCATGTAACGCCTGTCCATTAAGAAAATCTTTCACCAAGTCCTATTTATTTCACTGTCTGCTCTCAAAGGGAAGAAGAAGAACATGAACAGTTATGAACAATGGAATAAATACAAAGAATATGTATATTTCCACATAGAAAAATACATACAAATCCAAGTAGCTCTTAAAATAGAGAAAAATCAGGACGGGCATTGTGAAGAAAAAGATTCTGTTTTCCAATGTAAATGGTGTGAGTAAGACACTGATGAAGTTGTAACACCATTTTTATATGCAAAAAGAGGTTGGTTTAGGTTCAATTGACACCCCCAATTTCCCCCATTTCTTTAAAGATTGTCCTTCAGAACATATCTGAACTATAAAACCTTTATAATGACATATTTAGACTATGCTTATCATCAGCAAACTCTCTCTGACCTACCATATAAAAAAAATTCATTTCAACATTGAATCACTTTTTGATGGTAAAATAAACACATAAATTTCCTGCTACTACAATGTCATAATATTCTAACACTACTTTGGTATTTTATTTATTATTACAGAAAAAGATAAGATTCTAAGTATAAATTTTAAGACTACATAAAATTCTAACATACATATGTTGAAAGCAAAGGAAAGTAGGAAGACAAACACAGTTACTGTATTTTTCTTTTCAGTTAAGTCATTGTCACATACAAAGCAGAAGGCTCATTTCACATTCTAATTCACAACTGGTGACATTTAGCTTGGCTTCCAGATTATCAAATTTGAGAATTTATTGGCAGCTTTTAGACCAATTCACTACAGAACTATCTGAAATGCTTGCTTAATTATTTTAAGTGAAAACAGAGCCTTATCTATAATTACAAATGGAGGTGGAGTTAAAGAACATATTATTAAGCAAACTTTATAATGATGGTTTCTTGACATTAAAAGACATTAAGGTTTTCTTTTTCTCCCTAAAAGGGGAAAAATTTAAATACTTAAAAGTTTCCCCTTCCATACTCCAATCACTTTTGTTAGGTACACTGACAAAGGGTTAAATCAGTTCAAGATCTAAGCTGTTGAAAGATTAAAATATAATTATTTTCAACACAAAAATGAAAAGACTAACAAAAATTGCTTTCCATGTAATGGTTAGCACCCCGATATAATGAACTTTAATGGTTAACACCTGATCCTTGTCAGATTTTGTTACACATCATAGAACTCTAGCTGGACAATAACACATGAAAACATTACTAAAAAAACTATTAAGATACTGTCAAGGTTGAAAAGCTCCTTCAAGAAACCACTACCATTGTAATAACAAAATGAATGCAATTTTAAAAAGTTTTATCTTGTTTAAAAAATAATTGTCTTAATGCATATACTTTTAATATATGTGCTCTCCAGTGTTGCCCTGGTATTTTCCAATTGGGTATTTCTTACCACGCTTCTCTTCTCTTAGCAAGCATTAAGAGAGAGGCCTGTCACTCTTCCCTGTAGCAAGTGTTAAGAGAGAGGTTTGTCAATGAACATGAAAGTCTCAAGTGTCATGTAACAGCCAGTCCTTAAACACTTCATATATACAATGTTAAAAGGTGTGGCAAATATCATGATGTTTTAGATTACATTTTGTTTTTAATGGGTTGGTTTCTGAAGGGTTGAAGGAAAATTTACTAATCAGATGAACTTCTCTAACTTCAGACTCTCAGCTTCTTTGCTGAGTACAAATGTCTAAAACACACTTCCTCATTAGATTCTCATCACTATATACAATCCTTGACAGCATTTGCTGTCCTCCTGAGATTTCAGGAGAATAAAGCTATACAAAATGCACAGTCATTATCTCCTCAGGCTACTTTAGAATCCTACAGACTGTTAACTCAAAGAATATCCTTGAAGTCCATACAACATTATCTAGAAAGACCATGGAGTCAAAGTAAAGAAAATCAAGAGTTAACAGTCAGTCAAATAAACCAATGATGCTTAACTGAGATTTTAAAAAAGCTTTAAGTTTTCCTCTTATTTAAGTTTCAAGAACAGCTTTACTGAAATAGAAACTGTCTTCCAAGTACAGTCAAGATTTTCTTAGCAAATATATCTCATTTCAAAAATACAGATAGGTGAAGAGCTTCATAGAAGGTCCTCAGACCACGCATTAACTAAGGTTTATTCTACCATTGAAAAACATCAAATACTAAAGATGAGACAATGCCTTTAAGCTTCAAAATAACACTGTAATACTTTACAGTATGGTCCTTTTTCCAAAAAAATAGTTGCCAATATTGTCATTTTTTTTCATTATTTTTTATGCCCAATAATCAAGGAGAACCAAAAAGGAGGGCATTGTTCTTAATCCTCTCTGATGTATCTATGCTTTTACTGCTACTAATGAAGCAACATGAGACATGTGACTGAGATGCAAAGACAATCATAAAGAACTACTTTTGCTGTTAATTGACTTAGAAATTAAAATAAGATGCAGAAAATACTCCATTTCCCAACTAAAAAAACAAAAATAACCCCACTAACCTTAAAGGGCCTTCAAAAAATGCCAACTTGCTAGCTACGAAACATAAAAATGAAAACAAAGTTGTCCACATTTTAATCAGTTGATTAAAATACAAATACCTGATTTATACTTTCCATGAAATGCGCTAAGTCCCAAATTCCAAACTGTAGTTCACATGAGTCTACAGAGGGGATCTTTGGAAGGGGAAGGTACCTTTGGAGGACAGTGTATAAGCAACTGTAAACATACACTGATTGTCCACTAGCTTTTGTAAATAGAATTTCTGAAACATTTGTTAAGAAATTATATATAAGGAGTGTAACTGGTCAGATAATTTTTATTACAACATATAAATTCTACTGGGAGTGCAAAACGTGGTAGAAATAGAAATACTGTAGATGATTTATATTTTTAAAGTAAGTGCTACATTAGAGTCTAGTAAAAGTCTTTTAATCTTTTCATGAAACTTCTCTCTATACACGTTGAAATACATTATGCTTTCTGGCTCTTCTTCAAACCAAAACTTGTCAAATTCATAGACAAGATAACCTGCAGTTAAAGAAAAATAAGACATAAGTATTCCATATAAATACTCCATGTTGTTGTTGCTATGTGTCGTCAAGTCAGACCCAACTCATAAAGACCCCTTCTTAGGATTCCAAGGCAGTATCACTACGGAAGTAGATTGCCCAAGCTTCCTTCTGAGAAGTGGCTGGTGGGTTTGAACCGCCAGCCTTCTGGTTAGCAGTCAAGTGCCAAAAACAATCTTGAATCACTAGAAATCTGATTCTCTTTATGAGGAACATTTTTGTATTTTATACAATATGAAATACAGCAGCAATTTTATATTTAATATACATTTGCTATTTTTCTCAAAAATCAACAACAAAATCCTTGAAAACATAAGTAATGTGGGTAGGACTTTCAAAAGATTCCTTCAGAACAGAAAAAAAAAAACCCTAAAAATTCCCAAAACACAGACCACTGAAATACAAAAATGAAGGTCAAAAAAATGTTAGACAAGGATAAAGTAAAAAAAAAAAAACTATTTTTAACTGATTTCTGAATGTAATTGTTATTTCCGTGTTTTCAATGCACTGTTAGCATCTTCTCTTTTTGAAAAGAATACATGAGCTGCACATAGGAATTAAGGAACCTGGATGACACAAGCAGTTTATGATCAACTCTTAACCTAAAGGTCAGTGGTTCAAACCCACTTAGTGGCTCTGCAGAAGAAACATTTGATGAACTACTAGCATAAAGATTACAGTCAAGAAAACCCTATGGAGCAGTTTTACTCTGTAATACATGGGGTTGCATGAGTTGGGGGTTGACCGACAGCTAACAACAACAATGTAGGCATAAGTTTTTCAATATTCTCATTGTAGTAATCACATTAACCTCAAAAATTAAAACTATTTTATGAAAATAAATACGTTACAAGATTGTTTATAACAAAAAATTAAATTAAAAACCATCCCTAAATCCTATTTTTGTATTCAACTAGATGCATTTATTTAATTATTTAACACTTATGAAGCGTTCATTATGTGCTTATTTACTCTTATATCAAACTTGTGATGCAGGTACTAGGTTATTCTCATTTTAATGAAAAGGAAACAGAGGCAACCAACTCACTCCCACTGCCACTGATTATATCCCAACTCAAAGCAACCATAGAGGATAGAGAACTGCCCTAATAAGGTTCCCAAGATTGTAAATCTGTATGGAAGCAGACTGCCTCATCCTTCTCCTGTGGAATGGCTGGTAGGTTCAAACTGCCAACCTTTTGGATAGCTGCCAAATGCTTTAACCACTATACCACTAAAGCTCCTAAACAGAGGCACAAAGAAGTTAAATTACTTGCTGAAATTAAACAGTTCCCAAGTAGACTTTGTTTACTACAAACTAGACTCTGTTTCCCCTAGAATTATTTCATCTCCTCCTGAAAGCCTTTTCAAGAAAGGACAGAAGTGACTTAGTTAAGGATAAACAGGAAAAAAAAGAAAAGCCAAAGCCTTTACATAAAATTGTGGCTAAACTATCTAAATTGCCTAGTATGCAAAACTGGAAATTCCATTTTTAAAACACATAGATCATAAAACGAATTTAAGTAGTTAAGAACCATCACATTTCAACTTTGAAATATCACTTCTTAAGAGATTAGTTTAAGAAAAATTTCAGATGAATCTCTTGATATATGATAAAACCTATTTTTGTCTAACAGGATACATGAGAAAATCAAAGAATGAGGCTTCCAGAGGAATGCCATCTGCTTCTTGTTCCCAAAAGATTAGAAGAATTGTAATCTTATAATTAATTTTAAATACTATTTTTTTAATTTTCATTTCATTCAAAATTTATTTTGTGTGTACAATACACAGGGATGGTAGTATATGTATAGAAAATATATATATACAAAATTGAGTCTATGTTGTCTCCCTCCCTCTCAATATGCTGATAGTATAGAGATTCATGTTCTGGGTAGTAGGAAAAGTCTGATAACTATTTAAATTTTATGGCATACCATTTGTTTTAGGGTTTGAGTTATTAGGTTTGAGCTATTTAACATCCATTCAAGTCCTTTAAAATTGCTTTTTCGTTATTGTCAGGTAATACAGCCCATTCAAACGACTATATGGGCCTGAAGCAAACTGCTCAAGTGTTTTGTACCAGAAACTTCTTGCTTCAGAGTGAGGATGTTGGTCTATAATGTAAATAGGTATCAGAAGAAAGACTAACTCAACCTGCAATAGCAAAGTTGCTTTAATGAAACATCAGGAAACTACAGTAGATGATACCAAAATTCTAGGAAGCTGGCAGTGCTATTCTTGCCATAAGACTACTGAAGGACTAGACTGAGCTGCTCCTACAGTTAGCAAGGTACTGGATAATTAGTCATCAAAAAGGTCTATCAAAAAGACAGAAGCAAAGTCAGAGGAGTTGGGCACAAGAAAAAACAAGATAATGTTTCAAGAAGAAAGGGATGGTCATTTATACCTAATGCTGCTAAAAACAGTCAAATAACACAAAGATTACAAAGTAAATATTGGATTTCATTAACAAGAAAAGTTGCTGTTTTTAAGAAAATCAGTTTCACCAGAGTAGGGAAGAAAGAAACTAAACTTGAGATAGATAAAAATTGATGATGAAGAAATGAAAACAGTACTCTTTAAAAAGTTTAATGACTATGATAGACCATATATTAAGCCATAAAGCAAGGCTTAATAAATTTAAAAACATCGTAATACTGCTAAGCATCTTCTCAGAGCATAATGCTATTAAATTAGAAATCAACAATAGGAAGATCAACAGGAAAAGAGTAATAAACACATGGAAACTGAACAACACCCACCTTGACAAAGACTGGGTAAGAGAAGAAATCAAAATTGAAATTTGAAAATTCCTTGAGTCAAACAAGAATGAAAACACAACATACAAAAATCTTTGGGACACAGCAAAAGCAATGATCAGAGGCCAATTTACAGAAATAAATGCACACATCAAAAAGGAAAAAAGAGGCAAAATCAACACTTTAAACCAGTATCTCCAACAATTAGAGAAAGAACAGCAAGAAAAGCCTACAGTCACCTGAAGAAAGGAAATAATCAAGATCTGAGCAGAAATCAATGAAACAGAAAATAGAAGGGCTATAGAAAAAATCAGTAAGACCAGAACTTGGTTTTTTGAAAAGATCAATAAAATTGACAAACCACTGGCAAATTTAACAAAGGGAAAAGAGGGAGAGAATACAAATAACACAAATAAGAAATGAAATGGGTGACATCACAACAGAACCAACTGAAATAAAAAGGATAGTATCAGGATACTATGAAGAACTGTACTCCAACAAATTTGAAAATCTGGAGGAAATGGACAGTTTTCTAGAAATACTCCA
>NW_006921663.1:1139649-1151407 GCF_000298275.1 Orycteropus afer afer
TGTGGTAAACTGTGGTCAATGACATGAGACAAAGTATATGTGAACTGCTGTATGGAAAGCGAATCTGCTCTGTAAATCTTCACCCAAATCACAATTAAATAAATAAATAAATAATAGAGATATGGGGTGGTATTTGGAGTGCAATGACACCTGGTAAAATTTTATAGTGTTATTGAATATGAAAGCTCCATGAATATAGGGACTTTGCCTTATTTTTCACTTTATTTTCAGTGCCCAGAACAGCATTTGGCATACAGCAAGTGAATGAATGAATGAGAGTTACAGAGGTAGGCTACAGTCTGGAAGAAAGTCAAATAGATAAGCAGAGATGAATAATGAGGAAAGAAATGGATAACTGAAGGAACAAAGTCTCTGATAAGACCTTCCAGAGAAACTAAGATTTCAAGGATCAGTAGCATCACCTGGAAATAAAGGAAAGTGTCCAGGCTGATTGAATATCATGTCAGAAGGTCCAGAGGCAAGAGAAAGTATAGAAAGGAAAATCAATATGACTAAATTATAGTATGGAGAGTAAGTATGTGGCAAAAGATGTGTCTGGAGAGATTATTAAGGTCTGGATAATACAGTCTTGTAATGGGGATTTAGGCAGTATAGTAAAATGATGAGATTTTAAATAACTAGATTTCTAATGTGGAGAAAAATTTGAACGGGGTCATAATAGAGAGACTATTTAAAAGGCTATCATAGTAATCCAATAACAAAGGTCTGAATTAGTGCAGTTACAATGGGGATGAGAAGTAGACAAACATAAGGCAAAAGTAACCAAAAAAAAAAACCAAACTCATAGTCTTTGGGTTTCCAAGGCAGTATCTCTATGGAAGTAGATTGCCCAGTCTTCCTTCTGAGGAATGGCTGGTGTGTTTGAACTCCCAACCTTCTGGTTAGCAGTCAAATACCTTAGGCACTATGCCATCAGAGCACCCAATGAAAAATTATGATGTAGATAAAACTGGAATTAAGAATTAAGTAAATCAGGGAGCTGAGGGAACGGGAGTCTTGAATAATAGCTTCAACAGTAGAGTTGGAGAAGTTAAAATTTGGCCATTTACTTAATGCAAATGGCATTCTAAAGATACAAAAAGATCAAGGAACAAGACTGAAGGTAAACTAAATTTGAATTCTTCTGAGCAATATTTCAAAATGGGATTTATTCAATTAAACCGTCAGTGTTTAAATATCATTACAATAAAAGTTATAGGAAAAGTGTTAATAATGACTGCTTTAGGAACAGACAATAAGCACCCCCAACTTACTACAAGGGAAAGTAGTCATGAAAATTGGGGTGAAAAGTTCTTTTGAATTATATTTCCTTAAATAGTAACAAAATAATCTATAAATGGTCTATCTTTGACTCAACAGAATTTATTAACCTGTATTCAAGAGATAAAATTCATTTTTTTTTAGTTGACTGGAAAAAGGACACAAAGAAAAACTACACAAATCCTAAATTTGCATACATGTGAAAAAAATTGCCTCAGTTTTTTTTTTAATTAGCAAATATAGAAACTAAAATACAAAATACTCTTGGGGACTCATCTTCCATTATTTTCCTATGTTTCATAATTTGCTAAATAGTAAACTGACAAACATAAATTATATACTTGACAGAGGTGTTAAACTACGTATCTTTTTTTATTTTTTAAAAGTTTATTTTGTTGTTGATAATATACACAACAAAACTATGTATCTTTCTAATGGTGTAAAAGTTCTTTTAGAAATATCTGGTTTTAACTCACAATATTAGCATTAATACTCACAGTAAAACTGATGAAAGTGTTCCATAGTTGGTATACCAGGAACCAAGTTGTAGAGATAAAACTTCAAAGCTTCATTCTTCAGCAAGCTATAAGCCATCTCTGTAAGATTGATTCCAACTATTGCATAAGAATACCTATGTCAGAAACATTACCAGTTATACCAGCTAGCCAAATGGCTCATAAGATAAATTTAAAATTATGCAAGCAATTGGTGAAATACTTTGTTCTGTATCTAACACAGTATTGATTTTATGATAATCTCTATAAATTAAGAAAAATACACTAGAATGGATACAAAAATACTGTTCTTTAAAGGCTACTAATTTTCTGGGGATAATCTAAGAAATAAAAATAAAGCTCTGTTCACATGAGTATCTGAAACTAAATAAAAAAAAAAAACTCTAAAATACACTGAATAATCTATTTCTCCCTCCATTGTCAGAGAATTTATGATCTAATGTTATCATCAGAATATAAAACTAAAATAAAAATTATAAAGCTAATATGACCTCAATCTGCACTTTCAGTTTTCAAAGCTATATATATTCCACTTTCTTATTCCTATTTCAAAGCTATTTCCTATTCTTATTTTTAATCTATTTCTCACAAAAAATGTTATAAAGGTTCTTATCTCTATTTTAATCTATGATAAAAATATATTGAAAAACATACAAATTTGGTTCACAATCACATTTAGTGTTAAAAATAATAAATCATGTAATATCCTGTGTTAGGTTCTTATTAAATAATATCATTTAAGAAAAAATACCTTGGAAAGTATTCAAATGATCTAATGATAATCATCTGAAATTTAAGAGATCAGTTTCTTTAATACACACCCATCTTACCCTAATGTAGGATGATTTGAGCGGGACAGAATCTGATGAGCAGCAGTGGTGTAATTTTCACTGAAATACCTAAGAGTTTAAGAAAAATAATGAAATAACCATATGTCCTTCAACATTCAAGATATCCAGAAGCAGTTTAAAAAAGGATGGTAAAAATGATGGTCCTAGTCTATTGCCACAATTATCCTGATGTCCATCTAAATCACTTCAGTGACTCATAAATGCTTCTGAATCAAAATTTAATTCAGATCTATCAGGCCCATCTACTAGAGGTCATAGATCCTTGGTAGGAGTAAACTATTTTAACAAGTAAGTTACCTATAAAGAGACTTTCTACATACTTTTTTTTGTTGTATTGTTGTAAAACATTCGCCAAGACATTTTTCATGTTTACAGTTCAGTGAGATCAATTAAATCATGTCATGCAACTATTACAAATATCCCTTGCCTAATTTTCCATTCTCATAAACAGTAACTCAATGTTTCCTAAACAGTAATTCTCCTTCCCACCTACCCCTGGTAATCACTACTAAACTCTGATCTCTATATGTGCCTATTTTAAGTACTTTATATTAATGAGACCATACACTATTTGTCCTTTTGAAATCAACTTAATTCACTCTGCATAATGTTTTCACCGTTCATCCATGTTTTGGCATGTACCAGGACTTCACTTCTCCTTATGGCCAAGTATTTGTATATGGGTGTGTGTGTGTTGTGTGTATGTATGTGGCCATAACAATATTAGCAAGTATAAGAGAAACTATAAAGTACTACATGAAGGACCATACATTCTTTTGGCATGTTACTAAAGCAATCTTCTTGATCTTAAACCAAACCAAACCAAATCCACTGCCATGGAGTCGATTCTGACTCATAGCAACCCTAGAAGACAGAGTAGAACTGCTCCCATAGGCTTTCCAAGGCTGTAAATCTTTACAGAAGCAGACTGCCTCATCTTTCTCCCACAGAGCAACTAGTGGGTTGAAACTGTTGACCTTTTGGTTAGCAGCTAAATGCCTTAACCACTGTGCCACTAGAGCTCCTCCTGATCTTAAAGATAGAGAAAAATCTTGTGTTGAAACCTCTGGATCACTAATAATCATACACATGAACATGTATAATGACTGACTGGATGTTTATGTGAGGATAAGAGTTCAAATAAAAAGTGGATTTCCACTGTTTACTCAGAGGGCAGGATCACTAAAATTTATAGAGTGATTCATAATAAATTCTCTCCTCTATTTTTACTGTACATTATTTATACTATACATTTCCATTTTAACAGCTTGCCCCATTCGTTGACTTTTATTTGATCCTAAAACTGCATATACAGGACAACAAGTATCATTATAGAGGAATCCAAGCTAATTCTATGTTTCCTACCATTTCTAGTACAATGAGTCCTTGATGAACCACTTACTTTTTTTTTTTTTTTTTGTACATCAGCTGCTCTGTGTAAGAAAGATGTGGCATGCAGCTCCCATAAAGATGCACAGCCTTGGAAGCCTATGGGGGCAGTTCTACTGTCTTACAGGGCTGGTATGAGTCATAAACCACTCAGTGGCAGTGGGTTTGGTTTGGGTTACTGTCAGCACCCATTACCCACTGCTGTCGAGTCAGACCCCTCCTTGGGCTTCCGAGGCAGTATCTCTACAGAAGTAGATTGCCCAACCTTCCTTCTGAGGAGTGGCTGGTGGGTTTGAACCACCAGCCTTCTGGTTAGCAGTCAAATGCCGTAGGCACTATACCACCAGAGCTCCCAGGTTACTTACTGTCAACAGTATGTATGATATACAATGTTGTAGTACATAATTTTCTGATCTTATCATATCTGTCAGTTTATATGTAATGTTTTCAACCCCAAAGACAAATAAAGATTGGATTTATAAAGATACTGATAATAAAAGGCAATAATAATGAAAACCAAAAAAAGACGTGGTATTTGACTTAATCAGAACCAATGTATGATGGAGTTGTCTTAAGTTGGGGATTACTTGTGTATTGTTGCCAATCAAATAATTACTAATATATTTGAATCCTGGTCATTTTTCGATACTAGCTTTAAATAGGAGAAAATATCTGTAAGTCATTTAAAGTGCTACTGGAATCCCTTACTCCAGTCTAAAGTCAGATTCTATTAAATTATTTAAACTTTAAGCTAAATTGAATTCTCTTCTGGCAGATACTTAGAAATCTTGATTTCTGAGGAAAAGAGCCAAAAGCAAGGTTACTCAGCAAAAGTTAAAAAAGGAAATAACAGATTAGCATGGGTTCAACCAAAAGTGAGTCAGTTCAAATAGCAATGTTTCTTGACATAAAATTAGTAGTTTAAAAATGACAAGAAGAAACATGACCTTTAAAACTATGAACAAAAGATCCATGTGTCCTGAAAAAGAATTTTAAAATAGTTTATAATTTGTCCAAATAGAAACAAACTGCATTTATTCTACTTAAATTCCAAATGCAGGTTTCTGCTTATCAAAGTCAAAAATTGGTAATATGATTTTTTGTAATTATTATTATTTGTAAATAATTCTGTGCTTTATCTCTGGGAGGTAGAATTACAGGGAACTTTCACACTCATAAAATTTAGGTATTACAGAAAATTAAATACTTTTATAGTTAGAAAAATATTTACATTTTGAAATCCTACCTTATTGTCTCTCTTTCCCCCAAAATTAGCCTAATCCATACAGACCTAAATATTTTTTCTCAATATTAACCTGATTTAGCTCAATTTCAAGACTAATTGCTTCACAGTAAGTATTATCCAAAGTGTTAACAATTAGATTTTCCATTGTAGGTATTTTATAGTCTGTAGATTACAATTCAGAGACAGATCCAAACACTAGAATATATTATAGGAGAAAATTAATCTTCCAGTTTATTTTCTAGACCAGTTTCAGCTATCAATTCTGAGTGGAGTTATTTTTTGGGATTTTATATATGTGGTTACACATAGAATTAAAGAAAAAGGAGAGTTCATAGTCTGAAAAGTCAGCGATTTAGATCAGTTGTCACAGAAGTGTGAAGAGATTTTATTATCATCTTATCTGGTTATAGTCCCCAAAATGGAATCAGGAAACCAGGAGAGAAAAGGCAAGAGAGTGAAAATAGTAAGAAAAAGTATATATACCTCTTTGAGAGGCATCAGAAGGAGGCCAGAAACAGAAATGAAGAGGAAAAGTATTGGTAAGTAAAGAAGTCACACACACATATGAAATGCATTCCGAGTGTCTTCATTTGTACTTATAGCACTGCAGCTATTAAAATTCAGAGATAATATGAAAAAACTACACTAATTACGATCACAATTTAATCAGATGGAAGAGTATAGGTAATTCCATTTAGAGAAGAAAAGAAAGTTTATTTTCACTTACACAAGATTGATTAGTCCAAGTATGCCCATGCCTCTGAAGTCTGTCTTGGGATCATCACCCTGGAAACCAATGTCAGCCCACTGCTTGGAGATTCTAGCCTTCAACTTGTTCTTGGGCATTAAAAGATTCCAAAGCTGTACAAACATGCTTCCATATTACAAATAATAGTGATGTTCTTCATGTACCAAGACATTTTCCTTTCCACAGCTTATATAATTAGTAAGTAGAATGCTTTCAATTAAAAAACATGTAGGGACAAATCATAGGTTCAAAAGACTGTATTTAAAGAACTTTTCAATTATCCTAAAAAATGTAGCATACTTATTCTAAGTAAAAAGATCAATATAAAGAATAGTAGATTTTGAAAAAGTAACAAATAATACATAGAATTCTGAAACAATGAGATTTTTTAATTTCTAATTAATCACATACGCCCAAGGTGATAAGCTCTTTGCTTGAGAAGGACACAGTATTGCGTACTTCGCTGTTGTCTTTGACACTAAGTCAGAATCTACTCGATGGCAACTGTTTTTGTTTTTGTTTTTATTATAATACTGGATGAGACCTTAATGAGAAGGAAAATAGGTCTAAGTGAGGAAGGGGATCCTGAAGGAAATGATAGTGATACTATTCCAACCTATATGATTAATAATTCACCATTCTTTAAATAATTTTAAAAGAAAAAGGTAATGATTTGGTTTTAGCTAAACATAGTCCTTAAGACTGAGGATTTAAGAATAATAGCTTTCAAATAATACCAACAAGCTAATCAATACAAAATCAAGTGAAAAAATATATCATTTTCTAAATTCAGCAACACCAACAAGAGTCATCAAACAAAATAGAATTACAAAAGGTAAGAAAGTCTGTGAAAATTTGCAAAACAGAAGGACTCTGGTAGCATAATGTCTAAGGCACTTGACTGCTAACCAGAAGGCTGGTGTTTCAAACCCACCAGCCACTCCTCGGAAGGAAGGTTGAGCAATCTACTTCTGTAGATACGGCCTCGGAAACCCAAGGAGGGGTCACTATGAGTCGAGTCCAACTCAACAGTACATAACAACAACAATTTCAGAAGTAGAAGTCCCTAGTTGGTGCAAACGGTTAATGCACTTGACTACTAACCAAAAGGTTGGTGGTTTGAGCCCTCCAATAGGCACCTCAAAGAAAGGCCTGGCAATCTACTTTGAAAAACCATCCATTAAAATATACCACAGTTCTACTCTGACATACATGGGATCACCATGAATCACAATCAATTCAAGAGCCATTGGTTTAGTGAAAGAAGTATCCTGTTAAAATAAAATGTGAAGACCTGTGACTCTGCTTTAAAACATAGTCAAGACTCCCTGAGAAACTAAATCCAGTCATTAGATTTGGGTTTCATCTGTTGTTGTTGTTGTTGTTATGTGCCATCGAGTCAGACCCGACTCATAGCGACCCCTCCTTGGGTTTCTGAGGCTGTATCACTACGGAAGTAGATTGCCCCATCTTCCTAGCGAGGAGTGGCTGGTAGGTTTGAACCACCAGCCTTCTGGTTAGCAGTCAAGTGCCTTAGGCACTACGCTACCAAAACATGCAATATGCTCACATTAGTACTGTTCCGTGAGTTCAGCAAAAGGTTGATTATGCCAATGATAGAGCATCAATGATGTGGTGAGAGTAGTTGAGACCAGTGGTTCTCAAACTTTAATATGTATAAAAATCAAATTTCTAAGTTCTACCCCTGGAGATGCTGATTCCATAGGCAAGGTAGGACTCTGAAATCTAAATATTAAACACTGGTTAACTCTAGTGACTCATAAGGTGCCCTGGTGGCACACTGGTTGAGTGCTCAGCTGCTATCTGAAAGGGTCACTATGAGTAGGAATTGATTTGGAAGGATTCAGTTCAGCTTGGGGTTGAACTCTAGTGAAGGTGCTAAAGTATTAAACTTTAGGCAACACAGATCTATACAATCTCTACCCATAAAAGCTGAGTAATATGTACCTGGATGAGATCACTGACTGCTACAACCCCCTCTCCACTGCTGGAACTGAGTTTTATAATGAATCACCAAGGTAAAAATTCCATTTAGTAGGATGCTAAGACTTGTATGTTACATCTTCAGAAGAGCAGTATTATGTAGAGAGGGTTTGAAATTAAGGGAATAATGATGAACATGAGGATATCAATAGCAATTAATCCTCAGTGAGTATTAGGCACTACTCTAACACTTTCTAAAAAACTTACTTCACACAACAGCCCTTTGGGGTATAGAGTTTTATTATCCTGGTTTTACAAAATCAAGTTTTAATCATAATTTTATAATTGAGTGAAGTATAGATTTTATATTTAAGCTTATAAAAAGTTTTTTAACTTTTGAATTTTATCATGGTAAGATGTACATAAGAAAACAATTGCCATTTCAATTGTACAATTCAGTGATATTAATTACATTCAACATGTAATACAACCATCACCATCTGTTTCCAAATTTTTATATCACCCTTAAAAGAAACTAAATGCTCCTTAAGCAATACCTCCCCCTTTCCATATCCCTCTGCTCCTGAGAATCACTAATAAGCTTTGGTCTTTATGTATTTTCCTTTTATAGACGCTTTATATAAATGGAATCATACAATATTTGTCATTTTGTGTTTGTATTTATTTTACTCAGCATAATGTTTTCTAAGGAGCTCTGGTGGCATAGTGCCTAAGGCATGTGACTGCTAACCAGAAGGCTGGCAGTTCAAATCCACCAGCCAGCCACTCCTTGGAAGGAATACTGGGCAACCTGCATCCATGTGATAGTATCCATCTACGAGAATTTCATTTCTCTTTATAGCTGAGTAATATTCCATTATATGTATATACATTTTGTTTATCCCTTTATTGTCAATAGGCACTTAAGTTATTTCTACTTTTCAGTTATTGTGAATAATACAGCAATGAAGACCCTGCTTTCAAGTCTTTTGGGAATATAGGTAGGAGTGGAATTGCTGAGTCATATGGTGATTTTGTGTTTAACTTTTTGAGGAACCACCAAACTATTTTCTATAGCAACTATACTATTTCATAAGCACACTAGTAATGAATGAGGATTCCAATTTCCCCACATCCTTGTCAACACTTGTTTTGTTTTCCTGACAATAGGCATGCTAGTGGGGGGTGAAGTGGTGTCTCACTGTGGTTTTGATTTGCATTTACCTAAAGACATTAAAGATCTTTTCATGTGTTTATTAGCCTTTTATACATTTTCTTTGGTGAAATGCCTAGTCAAGACTTTGTCTATTTATTGATTGGGTTGTCTGTCTTTTTGTCATTGAGCTGTAGAAATTCTTTATATATTCTGGATATTAAACACTTATCAGATATATGGATTCCAAATACTTTCCCATTTTGTAGGTTGCTTCTTTATCTTGTTGATAAAGTCCTTTAACACGAAGACGGTTTTTTTGTTTTTTGTTTTTTTTTCCCCTTGCCTGGCACACCAGTGATTCCCTCCCCCCAACACTAAGGCTCACTCCATGACTATCTTCAGGAGTTTCCTTAAATGTCACCCTTTTGGGTGAGACCTTCCCTGATTATTTTTATTTAGGTTGTTTCTTCTTTTTGCTATTGTGAATAGTGCTGCAATGAACATGGGTATGCATATATCTGTTTGTGTCATGGCTCTTATTTCTCTAGGATATATACCTAGTAGTAGGTCTGCTGGATCATCATATGATATGTCTATTTTCAGCTGACAAAAATGTTTTTAATTTTGATGAAGTTTCATTTATCTATTTTGTCTTTTATTACTTGTACACGTGTCATTATCTAAGAAACCATTGTTGAAAACTAAGTCCCAAAGTATTAACTCTATGTTTTATTTTAAGAGTTTTATGGTTTCAGTTCTTACATTAAGGTTGTTGATCCATTTTGAGTTAATTTTTGGTATGAGATATGCGTCCAGTTTCATTCTTCTGCATGTAGAGATCCAATTGTCCCATTATTGAAGGGAGTATTCTTTTCCCTTGCACGAATTTCTTACCCATGTCAAAATCAACTGACCATAGATGTATGTATGGGTTTACTTCTGGGCACTCAATTTTATTTCACTGGTATGTCTCTCATTATACAAGTACCAAACTGCTTTGACTGTGTACTGTGTATAGTACGCTTTGAAATAGGGAAGTGTGCATATTCCTACTTTGTTATTCTTTTTCAAGACTGCTCTGGTAGTCTTACAATTTGGCCTCTTACAATTCCATATAAATTTGATGATTATTTTTTTCCATTTCTTGAAAGGCTGGAATGTTGACTGGGTTTGTACTGAATCTATAGATGACTTTGGGTAATACTGTCATGTTAATATTAATTCTTTCAATTCATGAACATAGATTCTCTTTAGATTTCTGATTTATTTTGGCAACATTTTATAGTTTTAGTCTTTTGCCTGCATGGTTAAATTTACTCATGGGTATTTTATTCTTTTTGATTCTACTGCAAATGGAATTTTTCTCTTAATTTGCTTTTCAGATTGTCCACTGCTGGTGTACAGAAACCCAACCAATTTTTATTATGTTGACCTTGTACCCTACCACTTTGTTGAACTGATTTAATAGCTTTAATAGTTTTCTTACAGATTCTTTGGGATTTCCTATATATAGATGTCATATGCAAACAGCATAGTTTTACTTCTTCTTTCTCAACTTCAGTATCTTTAATTTCTTTTTCTTGAATAACTGCTCTAGCGATGACTTCCAGTACAATAGTGAATAGCACTGGTGACAGCAGGATCTATGCCTTGATCCTAATATTAAGGGAATTCTCTCAGTCTTTCTCCATTGAGTATGATGTTAGTTATGGGTTTTTTATAAATGCCTTTTATCATATTGAGGAATGTCCCTTCTATTCCTGGTTTGTTGAGTGTTTTTATCAAGAAAGGGTATTAGATTTCCTCAAATGCCTTTTCTGTGTCAACTGAGATGATCATGTGATTCTTTCCCTTTGTTTTTTTAACATGGTATATTACATTGATTTTCTAATGTTAAATTGATTTTCTAATGTTTGCATTCCTAGAATAAATCCCTTTGATCATGATGTATAAACTTTTTAATATGGTATTGGATTCAATTTGCTACAGTTCTTTGTGGATTTTTGCATCTATACTCATAAGGGAAGTTGATCTATAGTTTTCTTTTCTTACAGTGTCTTGCCTGGCTGCAGTTATCAGGGTAATGCTGCTCTAAAATAATGCATTAGGACGTGCTCCCTCTTCTATTTTTTTGGAAGAACTTATGGATTGGGGTCACTTCTTTTATCAATGTTTGGTGGAGTTCCCCAGTGATACCATATAGCCAGAACTTTTTTTCTGATTGTGAGGTTTTTTATTACTGAGTGAATCTCTTCACATTTTATAGGTCTGTTGAGATATTCTATTTCCTCTTGAGTCAATTTAGGCAGTTTATGTGTTTCTAGGTACATTTCAATTTCATCTGAGTTATCTAATTTGTTGGCATATGTACATTGTGTTGTTGTTAAGTGCTGTCAAGTCGCTTCGGACTCATAGTGACCCCATGCACAGCAGAACGAAACACCGCCTGATCCCAACCAGCTCCATGATCCTTGCTATACTTGAGCCCACTGTCACAGCCACCATGTCAATCCATCTCATCAAAGGCCTTCCCCTCTTTCTTTGACCCTCCACCTTACCAAGGATGACATCCTCTGGTCATGAATGGTCCCCTCTGACAACATGACCAAAGTAGGTGAGACAAAGTCT
>NW_006921663.1:1151897-1152687 GCF_000298275.1 Orycteropus afer afer
CATATCTCAGGTTGTTAATGATTCTTCCTCCAATCTTGATGCCACGTTTTTCTTCATATAGTCCAGCTTCTTGGATTATTTGCTCAGCATATAGAGTGAATAAATACAGGGAAAAGATACAACCCTGACACACTCCATTCCTGATTTTAAATCATACAGTGTCCCCTTGTTCCGTTCGAATGACAGCTTCCTGGTCAAGGTACAGGTTCCTCATGAGTACAATCAAGTGTTCGGGAATTCCCATTCTTTTCAAAGTTATCCATAATTTGTCATGATCCACACAATCAAATGTCTTTGTAAGGTCAATAAAGCACAAGTAAACATCTTTCTGGTATTCTTTGCTTTGAGCCAAGATCCATCTGACAGCAACTATGATATCCCTTGTTCTACATCCTCTTCTGAATCCAGCTTGTACCTCTGGAAGTTCTCTGTCAATATACTGCTGCAACCATTTTTGAATTATTTTCAGCAGATCTTACTGGCATGCAATATTAATGATATTATTCGACAATTTCCGCATTATGTGGGATCACCTTTCTTTGGAATGGATACAAACATGGATCTCTTCCAGTCAGTTGGCTAGGTATCTGTCTTCCAAATCTCTTGGCATAACTGAATGAGTGCCTCCAGTGCGCCATCTGTGTGTTGAAATATCTCAATGGGTATTCTGTCAATTCCCGGAGCCTTGTTTTTCTCCAATTCCTTCATTGCAGCTTTGACTTCCTCCTTCAGTACCATTGGTTCTAGATCATATGCCACTTCCTGAAATGGATGAAGATCGACCAGTTCT
>NW_006921663.1:1154962-1169906 GCF_000298275.1 Orycteropus afer afer
TCTTCCTTGTAGGCATATGGATATTATCCTATCACTGACAGCATTGTACTTCAGGGCAGATCTTGAAACATCCTTTGTGATGATGAATGCTATGCCATTCCTCTTCAAACTGTCATTCCCGGCATAGTAGATCACATGGTTGTCTGATTCAAAATGGCCAATACCAGTCCATTTCAGCTCACTAATGCCGAGGATATCAATCTTTATGTGTTCCATTTCATTTTTGACAATCCAATTTTCCTAGTTTCATACTTCGTACATTCCATGTTCCAATTATTAATGGATGTTTGCTGCTGTTTCTCCTCAATTTGAGTGGTGCCACATAAGCAAATGGAGGTCTCGAAAGCTTTACCTTATCCACAGCTGTACGGCTGATTTTACTCTGATAATGCAGGTCTTTTCCAGTCCTACTTTGAGAGCTGTCTAAGCTAAGTGACTCATCTTCCTCCTTTGTATTGGACAATGTTTCTGGACTATTCATAAAGTTGGGCAGTAATGTATCAGACAGTATTTCTCTGCTATTCATAAGGTTTTCCCTAGCCAATTCTTTGAGAATTGGATGGCCTCCTCCTTCTTCCTAGTCTGTCTCAGTCTGCAAGCTGGGATGATACCTGTGTACCATGTGCACCCACTGGTTTTGAAACACCAGTAGCACAGCCTCAAAACTTACAGCGACATATCACCATAGTAGGACAAACTGACAGACAAGTTTGTCTCCCTTAGCTGTTGGAAACCCCTCCAACCACCCTTACCTGGATCCCTGCAGCTAACTCCTTCATCTGTTCCAGTCCCCTTTGCCTTTTCTGTCCTCTGCCTGCTTCCTGCCTCGCTGCTTATGGTGGGTGGCCTGGGTTCCTTCTTCTCACCTGGGTCCCTGCAACTGACTCCTCGATCTGTTCCTATCCCCTTTGCCTTTTCTGTCCTCTCTCTGCCTTCCTGCCTCACTGCTTGTGGGGCGTGGCCTGGGTTCCCTCTCCTCACCTGAGTCCCTGCGGCTGACTCCTTGATCTGTTCCAGTCCCCTCTGCCTTTCCTGTCCTCTCCCTGCCTTCCCACCTCGCTGCTTGTGGGGGTGGCCGGGGTTCCCTCTCCTCACCTGGCTCCCTGCAGTGGACTCCTCGATTTGTTCCGGTCCCCTTTGCCTTTTCTGTCCTCTTCCTGCCTCCCAACTCGTTCCTTGTGGGGCTTTGCCTGGGTTCCCTCTCTTCACCTGGGTCCCTGTGGCTGACTCCTTGATCTGTTCCCTTTGCCTTTTCCATCCTCTCCCTGCTTCCCACCTCGCTGCCTGTTCTTAGGTCCCTGGAATCCAAATGGGAATGCTATCACTTTTAAATCCAAAATGGTTGCCACTTATAAACATTCAAAATGGCTGCACCCACGGTCACTTTAAATGTCCAAAAATTGTTTGTAGTATTCTCTTATGATTCTATTTCTATAGGATCAGTTGTAATGTCCCCATGTTCCTTATTTTAGGTATTTGCATCTTTTCTCTTTTTCACTGAGTCTCCCTTTTGTATTTCCATTCTCTATTTCATTAATCTCTACTCATATGTTTATTACTTCTTTCCTTCTGCTAGCTTTGGACATAGTTTACTCTTCTTTTTGCAGTTCTTCAAATTATATATTTTATTTCATTTTATATATATATAGATACATAGATGGAGCTCTGGTAGTATAGTGCCTAAAGCACTTGACTGCTAACCAGTAGGCTGGCAGTTCAACTCACCAACCACTCCTCAGAAGGAAGGTTGGGCAATCTACTTCCATAGTGATACTGCCTTGGAAACCCAAGGAGGGGTCGCTAAGAGTCAGGTCCAACTCAGTGGCAAATAACAACATATATTATCTTTGTTGCTGCTCTTCAGAAGACACAAAGCAGACCACACACCAAATCAATTATTTCTACATGTATAATTCAGTGACATTGATTATATTCTCCAAGTTGTACAACCATTCTCACCCTCCATTTCTGAGTTGTTCCTTCCTCCTAAATTTCCTGTCTAATTTTTTGAGTTATTGTTGTAAACTTGATCTCATATAGATGTATCTTAAAAGAGTATAAAGCTCAAGGCAGGTATTCTCTACTAGTTCAGGTTAACTATCATTTGGTTTTAAGAAGACTTGGGGGGATATTTTTGGTTTAAAGTTTAAAAAATATCTCAGGCAGGAGTTCATCTCATCTCCATGGCTCAAGATTGGGTTTCACAAGAATTTGAAATTCTGTTCTCCTCCTTTTGATCAGGATTATTCTTGTTGTTGTGGTTGTTATATGCCATTGAGTCGGCCCCGACTTATAGCGACCCGTCCTGGGGTTTCCGAGGCAGTATCACCACGGAAGTAGATTGCCCTACCTTCCTTCCGAGGAGTGGCTGGTGGGTTTGAACTGCCAGCCTTCTGGTTAGCAGTCAAGTGCCTTAGGCACTATGCTACCAGAGATCCTGGATTATTCTGTGTTCAGTAATGGTACTTGAGCACCATCCAGCTCTGGTCTCACGGCAAAGAAGGCAGTTGTTCATAGAGGCAATTTGCCACACATTCCATTTCCTCCTCCTATTCCTTAACTTTCCTTCCTCCTCTGTTGATCCCAGCAAATAAGACCAATTGTTGTACCCTGAATGGCCGCTTGCAGGCTTTTAAGACCTCAAGTGCTATGCAATAAAGTAAGGGGAAGAACAGAAGCACTAAACATTAAGCCAATTATTAAGCCAATTAACTGGGATGTCCCATGAAACTATAACTGTAAACCTCCAAATCAAGAGGTGGTTGATCATACATAAGCAGCCTCAGCATCTACTCTTTGTGTGTGTTATTGTTGTAAATATACCTATCACACAGTTTTTGCCAAATTTTTACAAGTGTATAACTTATTTACAGCACTTACATTAATCAGCTGCACAACTCTATCATTAATCAATGAAATTTTAAAGTTAGGTTATTGATTTGAGATTTTTTAAATGTAGCTGTTTATTGCCATAATTTTCCCTCTGAGCATAACCTTCACTGTATCGCATACATTTTGGTATGTTGTGCTTTCATTTTCATTTGACTCATTTCATTTCTCTTTTATTTCTTCTATGAGCCATTGTTTGTTTAATAGTGTATTGTTTAATTTTTACATATCTGTGTACTTTCCAGTTGTCCTTCTGTTAATTCTAGTTTCATTACATTGTGATCACAGATACTTTGTATAATTTCAGTCTTTTTTAATCTATTGAGAATTGTTTTGTGAGCTAGCATATGGTCTATTTTGGAGAATGATCCACGTACACTGGAATCCCTCTACTCGGCACATAATACACTGAAATTCATGTGCATTATGTGCTGTTCTATATATGTCTAATAGGTCCCGTTGGCTTATAGTGGTGTTCAAATTCTCTGTTTCCTCATTGATCTTCTTTCCAGATGTCCTGTCCACTACTAAAAGTGGTATGTTGCTATTGTTATTTGCCGTTGAGTTGGACCCGACTCATAGAGACCCCCTCCTCCTTGGGTTTCCAAGGCAGTATCACTATGGAAGTAGATTGCCCAACCTTCCTTCCGAGGAGTGGCTGGTGGGTTTGAACCACCACGCTTCTGGTTAGCAGTCAAGTGCCTTAGGCACTATGCTACCACAGTTCCTAAAAGTGGTCCAGAACTGTCTATTTTTCATTTGAATTGTCAGTATTTGGGGCTCTGATGATATATGCATGTATAATTGTTATTTAATGATTAATTAATTGACCCTTTTATCATTGTATAATGTCCTTATTTGTCTTTATAACAGACTTTGACCAAATGCTATTTTGTTTGAAATCAATATAGCCATCCCAGCTCTCTTTTTGTCACTATTGCATGGAATTTTTTTATCCCCTCATCTTTTCACTTTTGATCTATGTGTGTCTTTGGCTCTAAGATGTGCCTCTTGTAGAAAGCTTATAGACAGATTCCCTACTACCACCACCAATCCATCTGCCATTCTCTGACTTTTGATTGCAAAGTTAATTCATTTATATCTAAGGTAATTACCAATAAAATATAAGGAATACTTCTGCTCCTTTGTGATTGCTTTTTGTACGACCATCATTTGTGTTTAGTTCATTTATTTTGTAGTGAGACATTCTGATTCCCTTCTCATTTCCTTTTGAGTATATATTTTAGATTATGTGTGTGGGGTTACTCTGAGGATTACATTCAACATCTCAAATTTTAACAATCTAGTTTAAACTGATACCAATTTAACTTCAGTAACATAAAAAACTATTCTCATACCATTCTCTCCTCCTTTTTATGTAGTTATCATAAATTAATCTTTATACATTTGGAGCCCAGTAACTGAAATTTACTGAAGAATTGTATTTGATATATTTGTCTTTCAGAGTCATTTAGAAAATAACTACTAAAGTCATTTGCCCATGAGATTACCTTTGTGGAAGATTTTTCTTTTCTACACTCCTCTTCAAGTTATATCTAATGTTCTTTCAGTTCTATCTGAAGGATTCCCTTTAACATTTCCTGTAGTACAGGCCTAGTCATCATGAATGTCCCCAGCTTTGGTTTATTTGGGTGTGTCTTAATTTTGCCCTCTTTTTTTTTGTGATTTGGGTGAAGGTTTACAGAGCAAATTTACTTTCCATACAACGGTTCACATATACTTTGTCTCATGACATTGACCACAGTTTACCACAGTGCAACAGCTCCCCTCTCACTTCCTCCCCATAGTTACTTGCCCTAATTTTTAAAGACAGTTTTGCCAGATATAGAAATCTTGGTTGACAGTTTTTTACTTTCAGCACTTTAAACATAATATTCCACTGCCTTCTTGTCAAGGTTTCTGACAAAAAATGGGCACTTAATCTTACTGAGGATTCGTTATATGTGACCATTCCTTCTCTCTTGCTGCTTTCAGGATTCTCTATATTTGGCCTTTGAATATTTGTTATAATGTGCCTTGATGTGAATCTCTTTTGGTTATCCATTTGGAATTCAATAAGCTTCTAGGATTTGTAGATTCATGTCTTTTGTAAAATTTGGAAAATCTTCTGCCATTATTTCCTCAAATACTCTTTCTGTCACTTTCTCTAGCTTCTCCTTCTGGGAATCTCATGATGCATATGATAGCTCACTTAGTGGTATCCCCTAGTTCCAGCACACTTTGCTCAGCTGTATTGATGCTTTCTTCTTTTTGCTCTTCAGCCTCAATAATTTCAATTGCCCTATCCTCCAGTTCTTCCCTCTTCTAGCTCAAATCTGCTATTGATAACTTGCACTGAATTTTTCATTTCAGTTGTATATTTCAGCTCCAGTAATTCTGTTTGGCTCCTTTTTTTACAGGGTCTCTTTATTGATATTCTTTTTGTTTACATATTATTTTCCTGGTTTTCTTAGGTCTTTTCCAAAGTTTTCCTGTAGTTTTTGAGCATTTTTATACTGCTGTTTAAAGTCTTCTAATCTGTCCATAATCTGGGCTTCCATAGAGACAATATTTTCCCTTTGTTTGTTCTTTCGAATGGACAATCATTTTGTTTCCTTGTATGTCTTGTGTTTTTTTGTTGAAGTTGGGACATCAGACTATTACAGTGTGTTAGCATTGAGCATGAGTATGATTTTTCAATTTCCCCATGTATATATAGGGCTTTTGAAATCACTAATTTGTACAAGAAACTCTCAGCTGGTCATAGCTTTCCATCTTTGCCATTTCCACCTCCACCCTGTGTGAGTCCAATTAAGATCAGATGAAGGCTTGAGTCCTTCAGGTAGCTCCCAGACAGATCAGAAAAGAAACACTGAACAGTCCACCAAAAAAGTCTGCCATACTCACTCCAGAGCCAGAGACTGGGGACCTATCTTTGAGAAGGTAAGCCAAAGGCCAACTCCACTGTAGCTGCCAAGTGTTGCACCAGGAAAGTAAGAAGTGTGAACAGTAGAAAAACAAGTTTTCTGACTGATTAAAAGTCATCTTTTTCTATTTTTCAGGGTACAGTTAGTTGCTGCAATTCTCCACATACTTTTCAGAGTTCCTGCAGAGCTGACATTACAGATTTCTAGTTACTTTTCTTAGTGCTGATGTGAGAGTGTCAGGATCTTAGACCTGCTCATGCAGCCATCTTTCCAGAAGTTGCTACTGTTTTTAAACAGTGTCTCTTACTGTGGGTCAACAACATTTAAAAAAAAAAAGGTTCCAGACTACGCTAATTTAAATATATGTTTCTTTCCACAGTACCTTTGTTGTTGTTGTTATGTGCCATAGAGTCAGCCACGACTCATAGCGACCCCTCCTTGGGTTTCCTAGGCAGTATCACCACGGAAGTAGATTGCCCCATCTTCCTTCCGAGGAGTGGCTGGTGGGTTTGAACCGCCGGCCTTCTGGTTAGCAGTCAAGTGCCTGAGCCACTATGCTACCAGAGCCTAGGTCCAAGTGTAATGTGGTCTTTTCTCCAATTTTAACATTTAAAAATTAAATTAAAATAGGTCTAATGGAAGGGCTTAGTGTCTAGTCCAGGCCCTACTTCTAGAACCTAAAGCAAATCAATTCATTTCTGGGCCTTAGCTTCCTCATACTTTAAGTAAAGAAACTGGACTAGATGATCTCTAAAGCTTATTCCAAGTCCAATATTCTTTAATTTCATCACCATTTTGTCCTTATGTATTTATACTTAAGAAATATTAAACAAGAAATTCCAAATATAGATCTTTATTTTCTTAATGTTTAAATTTATTGTGGCATTATTTGGCAACTAACATTCTATAACTCCAAAAGATTTGACATAATAATCTAAAAGGGACATCCACATTCACAATTTGAAGGTAAACTGAAAAAGCACCTTATATGAGCAATTTATATAAAAAGTAAGTGGAAAATCTGAGTTTGAGGATTCATTAGATATCTCCTTATAAGCTTATAATTTATTTCACAATGAAAAGAAATAAAATTTTAATATTCATCAGAAAATTGCAAAAATAGTTAGCTAAAAATTTTTCCATATCAATGATTCTCTGAAAAGCTAAAGAAATTAAATAGCTCTATAAGCCTCTAGAATTTCTACTATGATCTTACCCAGCTGAAGCATGATTTATTTTTCTAGTGTTCAATAACTCCAAATAGAGAAAACAAAAATTTACCTTGAGGAGTAGCTTTTCATGTTGCAAGTTATCAGAATCATATGGCTTTTTTCTCTCATTTTCAACATCCATATAAAGCTGTTTATAACCAGATATCTGTAGTAAGCAAGCCTTCATGCAGATTTTAAAACTGAAAATAATAAAATTATTATTGTATAAATCCTATCTTATCACAATAGAGTAACACCTTCCACAGCCTGTAGCTCATATGTCTATTTAGAAAGCATTTCCTGCCAGTAAGCACCAAGAGCCTCCTTAAACACAAAGCATTATACTAAGTATTATGCAGAATATAGTAAAACAGGGTCTAAAAAGAGGATAAGACATGTAGGAATTGCAAACTTTGCAAATTACAAGCATTTGTTCACGTCCATTTTTCAAGTTTGCTCTGGGTATTCTCAGAGATTCCAAATGTTTATTGCCTGAGGTCAACAAAAGACCTAATTTTCCAAATACATAATAGAGAGCTGCATGGCAGGCGATGTCAGTTCTCCCAAATACCACAGCTTATCTTCCCTGTAGCAACAAATTCTTTCTTAAGATTTTTAATCTATTAATGTCATCCCTAATAAAGCTTGAACACTCAGAATTCTAATCCTCTTCTTTCTCCATCAACAATAAATCTAAAAAGGTACTCAAGTTCTTATCCAGGATATCTCTTAAATGTCCCTCAAAGTAAGTTTCATATCTCCATTTTCCCTGCTGTATAGATGCTTTTGTCATTTCTTGTCTGAATGGCTCACGTACTTCTCTATCTTTATTCCTACTACCAGCATTCTGCATCCCCAAACTTATCTTCCATCTTTCTAAAATACAAACATGATAATGTAACTTGTTTACTTAAAAAAACAGAGAACAAATTATCTCATTCCTTCAGAATTACATTTAAGACTTTGCAATGCATCTCCAATTTTGCATTCTATTCACTTCTCCAACCACTGCTCTATATATATTCAGCGTTCCAGACACAAAGCATTCCTTATAGTTCCCAGATATTCTTGTATTTCTATTTCTCTTTGCCTTGCTGGCACTGTCTTCTACAGAAGGTCCTCTTCTACTCATTTATCAATGTCCAGTTCAAATGTCACCTTACAATTCTCCCCTGTACTCTTCCTGTACCAGCCAAAATAACTTGCTCTTTCTTCTGTATCAACAAAGAAAATGGTGAATGAGGAGACAAATTGCTAAATACTATCTCAATGTACTAATGCTGAGAACACAAAAACCTAAATGAGAAAACACCACTCTTCTTAAGGAACTTAGAATTCACTTGGGAAGAAAAACAGTAAATCCGTGGCTACAATATAATGAGTTAAACGTTATGCTAGAATGCTCTATGTGTGGACAGAGCAAAGGAACCTAACTCAGACTAGAAGATCCAAAGAGGACCTTCATGGAGTAGGAGACAGGAGTGAAATTTTAAAGGATAAGTATATAGTAGATGAAGCTATTTAACTTTGGGAAAGTAATATTAAGTTATATTAAAGATGACAGATAATATAATGGCAATAATACTCAACTATGAAGCAAAAGATAGGGGTTTTAGTCTTGCTTTCATCATAGTTATATAATATTGTACAAGTTACCTCTCCACTCTGGATTTATATTCCTTATCTAGTGAAATGAGAAGACTGAATTAGATGATTTCCACAACTCCTTCTGCTTCTGACAGTTCAAATGTGTGTGAGATCTCTGTAACTCAACGGAAACAACTCTGTAATAAAAAAGAATACTGTAAAAACAGCATACCTGGCATCCTTCTCAGGGTTAATATTCTTTTCCTTCATTATATCTTGTACACATTTGTCCACTTCACTCTGCAAGACATGTGTAGCTTCCTGTAAAACCTATTGATGTGAAAAAGAAGTTGAATAAAAATATCCCTTGTAGTTGAAAAATAGTAAATTTTGAGGCATTTAATGAACTTTACAATTCATATATTAAAATGAAAACTAAAAACAAATTTGTTTCAAATTTTCTCTAGGGCTGAAATTATTTAAGTATAAATATTTGTTGATAAAAGAGAAGCAGCAGGATGGATCTAATATAGGCTTTCTTAACAAAAAAATCAATATGCTCTCAGATAACCAGTTGCCATACAGTGTGCTTATGAAATAGGTATTTTTCATAAAATTTTAAAATTACATTATAAAAATATATGTAGAAAAAAATTAAAATGCAGAAATCAACACAACCCTGGTGGTGCAACAGTTAAGCACTCGGCTGCTAACCAAAAGGTTGGCAGTTCAAACCCACCCAGGAACTCCATGGGAGAAAGACCTGGCAATCTGCTTCCATGAAGATTATAGCCAAAAAAACTTTATGGGGCAGTTCTGTCACCTGGGGTCACTGTGAGTTGGAATCAACTTGATGGCACCCAACAACAACAACAATTCTCCCACCAGAGATAGCCACTAGTAACACACTGGTGTACCTTCTTTTGGTTTTTCTATGGATAGAAAACAGAAAAAACACAGGTCTATAAATGTCCACTGCATCTTTCAACAAGCAAGTTCACACCTCCCTTATCCTTAAAAAGTTTAACTCTTACCCCCCAATAAGCTACCATAAAGATCCTTTCTGATATCCTCTATACTCCAGGCAAACTGAATTACTATGTTATTTTCAATCACACCTACAGCTATGACTCCACTTATTCTGAGCCTTTCATCTGGAATGCCCCACTCTCCCATCTCTAAACATAAATCCTCATTTTTAAAACTAGCTCAAATGCCAGGTCCGATAAACTTTCCCTGATTTCATTTAATTTGAAGTAACCTTCCCACTCCTGGAATCTTCCTAATAATTTATCTGTAACCTTTTCTTGAGTCATGTCCAACTCGTTGGCACATAACAACAGATGGCAATGACATAATAAGATTTAAGAAAAGGTTGTTGTTGTTGTTGTTGTTATGTGCTGTCGAGTCAGACCCGACTCATAGCGACCCCTCCTTGGGTTTCCGAGGCAGTATCACAACAGCAACAACCTTTTCTTAAATCTTATTATGTCATTGCCATCTGTTGTTATTATGTGCCAACGAGTCGGACACGACTCATAGTGACCCCTCCTTGGGGTTCCAAGGCAGTATCACTACAGAAGTAGATTGCCCAACCTTCCTTCCAAGGAGTGGCTGACAGTTTGAACTGCCAGCCTTCTGGTTAGCAGTCAAGTGCCTTAGCTCCTCACTGTCATCTAGTCAATTCTGATTCATAGCAACCTGATAGGGCATAGTAGAACTGTTCCATAGGATTTCCAAGGCTGTAATCTTTATGGCAGCAGATTACTTTCTCCTGTGGAGTGGCTGGTGGGTTTAAACTACTGACCTTTCGGTTAGCAGCCAAGTGCTTTAGCCACTGTGCCACCACTGTTCCTTCTCTATTATTATAGTTCTTTTTATATATTAGGTGGTAAATTCCTTGAAGATACAGGTTGTATGTGGCTCATCTTTTCATATTTTGCATGTAATAGATAATTCCCAAATAATTATTGGAGATACTCAATAGATAAAAATCTTAAGGAGAACTGTTTCAGTAAAAGACATATAAAGCAATGTATAAAATTATTTAAAGGAAGGAAGGCTCACTTTCCAAAGAAAATTAAAAGCTAATAAGGAAAAGGATCAAAGCTTCTAATAATCAATTAGGATGCAAATTGAGATAATCCGGCTACAGGAAATATCTTGAAGATTAAACACCAGCAGAAGTAAAAGGGCTGGTTTCACCATGAGTACAAATGTGAGAAACATCATTTTTTCAGTTTAGAGAATGCATAAAGAAACAAAGTATGGCCCCAGAACAGAAGCATACTAATCAGTTAATACAAAGGTTCTCAAAGAATTGCTTCTGACCAGCAGGAGCAGCAACATCATTTGAGAATGTGCTACAAATGCAATCAGATGGAGTAAGAACTCTGGTGCTGGAGCCGTCATCTTTGTTTTAACAAGCCTCGGGGGCATTCTAATGCATGCTCAAATCTGAGAACACTGTTGTTGTTGTTAAGTGCTCTCCGGCTGGCCCCAATTCATAGCAACCTTATGTACAACAGAACAAAACACTGCCCAGTCCTGTGCCATCTTCACAGTTTTTGCTTTGCTTGAGTCTCCTGTTGAAGCCAATGTGTCAATCCATCTTGATAAGGTTCTTCTCCTTTTCCGTTGACCCTCTACTTTACCAAGCATGATCTCTCTTCTCCAGGGACCAGTTCCTTCTGTCAATATGACCAAAGTACATGAGATGAAATCTGGCCATTCTTGCTTCTATGGAGCATTCCAGCTGTACTCTTTCCAAGACAGATTTTTCATTCTTCTGGCAGTCTGTGATATTTTCAGTATTTTTCACCAACACAATTCAACACATCATTCTTTAGTCATTCTTATTCATTGTACAGCTTCCACATGCATGTGAGGCTATTCAAAATACCATGGCTTGGGTCAAGTACACCTTAGTTTTCAAAATAACCAAGACACCACAATACACAAACTGACAGACTATTGTAATAGACCTGAAATATAACATTCTCTCCAAGTATATCTGCCACAACTTACAATACTGTTTCTTTGGGAGAATGTAACCCAAGTTTGAATTAAAAGGATTATGTGAATGAATAAGGAGCTCTGGTGGAAGAGTGCTTAAAGCATTTGGCTGCTGATCAAAGGTTGGCATTTCCAACCCACTAGCCTCTCTGTGGGAGAAAGATGAGGTAGTTGGCTTCCGTATAGATTTAAAGAACTGGAAACCCCATGAGGCAGTTCGAATCTGTCCTAAAAGGTTACTATGAGTCAGTACCAACTTGATAGCAGTGGGTTTGGATTTTCTTGGTGGGTGGATAAAGCAAAAATTTTTAGAATCAGAAACATGTTAGCTTTCTGGACGTGTAAATTTCATCTAAAATAAAAGGAATATTATCACTTTCTAAGTATTCTGAACATGAGAGTAGGGCTCTTGGATTCCTTCAATATTCATGCATATGTTTGAGTTAATTTTACCAACAGCATTCATAAATAAAAGTTGCAACTAAATCAGTAAAGCAATATTTTTCAGGTAGCCCTCAAAAACATAACTGGTGTGCTTTGTTTCTGGTATAAATCAGTAACTTTTATCAGTGCTGTTGTTGTTACGTGCCATCGAGTCATCTTAGACTCATAGGACCTAATATACCACAGAACGAAAAACTGCCCAGGACTGTGCCAGCCCCATGATCTTTGCTATACCTAAGCCCATTGCTGCAGCCACTGTGTCAATTCATCCCGTTGAGGGCCTTCCCCTTTTTCATTGTCCCTCCAATTTGCCAAGCATGATATCCTTTCTCCAGGGAATGGTCCCTTCTTACAACATGACCAAAGTAGGTGAGACAAAGTCTGGCCATTCTCACTTCCAAGGAGCATTCCGGCTGTACTTCCTCTAGGACAGATTTGTTAGTTCTTTTAGCAGTCCATGGTACTTTCAGCATTCTTTGCCAACACCACAACTCAAAAGAATCAATTCTTCAGTCTTCCTTTTTCAATGTCCAGCTTTCACAAGCATATGAGGTGACTGAAAATACCATGGCTTGCGTCAAGTGCACCTTAGTCTTCACGGAGGTATCTTTGCTCTTCAGCACTTGAAAGAGGTCCTTTGCAGCCGATTTGCCCAATGCTGTACGATGAATGATATCTTGACTGCTGCTTACATTAGTGTTGATTATAGAACCAAGTAATATGAAGTGTTTGACAACTTCAATCTTTTCTCCATTTATCATAATGCTGCTTATTGGTCCTGTTGTGAGGATTTTTGTTTTCTTTATATTGAGGTGTAATCCATATTGCAGGAGCTCTGGTAGCATAGTGTTTAAGGCATTTGACTGCTAACCAGAGGGCTGACAGTTCAAACCCATCAGCCACTCCTCGGAAGGAAGATGGGGCAATCTAATTCTGTAGTGATACCACCTCAGAAACCCAAGGAGGGGTCAGTATGAGTTGTATCTATCTCAAGGGCAGTGAGTTTGGTTTTTTGGTTTTGAATCTATACTGCAGACTGTAGTCTCCAATCTTCATCAGTAAGTGTTTCAAGTCATCCTCACTTTCAGTAAGCAAAGTTATCTCATCTGCATAATGCAGGTTGTTAATAAGTCTTTCTCGAATCCTGATGCCACAGTCTTCTTCATATAGTCCAGCTTCTCAGATTATTTGTTCAGAATACAGATTGAATAAGTATGGTGAGGATACAGCCCTGGCACACTCCCTTCTTGATTTTAAACCATGCAGTGTTCCCTTGTTCTGTTCAAACAACAGCCTCCTGGTCTATGTACAGGTTCCTCATGAGTACAGTTAAGTGTTCTGGAATTCCCATTTTTCTCAATGTTATCCATAATTTGTTATGATCCACACAATCGACTGCCTTTGCAGAGTCAATAAAACACAAGTAAACATCATTCTGGTGTTCTTTGCTTTGAGCCAAGATCCATCTGACATCAGCAACAATATTCCTCATTCCACGTACTCTTCTGAATCCAGCTTGCATTTCTGGAAGTTCTCTGTTAATATATGCTGTAACCATTTTTGAATTATCTTCAGTAAGATTTTTCTTGCATGTGATATTAATGATATTGTTCAATAATTTCCACATTCTGTGGGATCACCTTTCTTTGGAATGGATACAAATATGGATATTTAATGGTCAGTTGGCCAGGTAATTGTCTTCCAAATCTCTTGGCATAGCCAAGTGAGTGCCTCTAGTGTGGCATCCATTTGTTGAAACATCTCAGTGGGTATCCCATCAATTCCTGGAGGTGTATTGGAGCTGTTCTTCCTTCCATATAAATTTGTTAACTCTTCTAGCAGTCCATTGTTGTTGTTAGGTGCCGTCGAGTCATCTCTGACTCATAGTGACCCCATGCACAGCAGAACAAAACACTGTCCGATCCTGTGCCAGCCTCAAGACCCTTGCTATACCTGAGCCCATAGTTGCAGCCACTGTGTCAATCCATCTCATTGCAGGCCTTCCCCATCCTCACTGACCCTCCACTTTACCAAGCACGATATCCCTTTTCAAGTAACGGTTCCTCTGACAACATGACCAAAGTAGGTGAGATTCTTGGCCATTCTTGCTTACAAGGAGCATTCTGGCTGCACTTCTTCCAGGACAGATTTGTTAGCCCTTTTAGCAGTCCATGGTACTCTTAGCACTCTGCTCCAACACCACGACTCAAAAGCATCAACTCTTCCTCAGTCTTTCTTATTCATTGTCCAGCTCTCATATGCATAAGAGGCGACTGAAAATACCATGGCGTGGGTTAGGCACACCTTAGTATTCAAGGAGAAATCTTTCCTCTTCATCACTTGAAGGAGGTCTTTTGCAGATTTACCCAATGGAATACATCGTCTGATGTCTTGACTGTTGCTTCCATTGGTGTTGATTATAGAACTAAGTAATATGAAATCCTTGACAACTTCAATCTTTTCTCCATCCATCTTAAAGCTGTTTATTGGACCAGTTGCGAGGATTTTTGTTTTCTTTATGTTGAGGTATAATCCATATTGCAGACTTTAATCGTCATCAGTAAGTGCTTCAGGATAGCCTCACTTTCAGCAAGCAACATTGTTATGATCCACACAATTGAATGCTTTTGCATAGTCAATAGAACATAAGCAGTCCATAGTACATTCAATATTCTTTGCCAACACCAGAAGTTAAATGTATCAAGTCTTCTGAGGTCCTCCTTATTCACTGTCCAGCATTCACATGCATATGAGGCTACTACTGAAAATACCTCTGGTAGCACAGTGGCTAAAGCACTTGACTGCTAACCAGAAGGCTAGCGGTTCAAACCCATCAGCCACTCCTCGGAAGGAAGGTTGGGCAATCCTACT
>NW_006921663.1:1171021-1187079 GCF_000298275.1 Orycteropus afer afer
TTTTTTTTTTTTTTTTTTTTCCAATTCCTTCAGTGAAGCTTGGACATCTTCCTTTAATTCCATTGGTTCTTGATCATATGCTACCTATTGAAATGGTTGAATGGTTTCTGCATTGCTCAATATTTTGCCCTTAGAATCCTTCATTTTTGCAATTCAGAGCTTGAATTTTTTTCTTTAGTTCTTTTAGCTTGAGAAATGCTGAGCATGTTCTTCCCTTGACTTTCTAACTCTGGGTCTTTGCACATTTCATTATAATACTTTACTTTGTCTTCTCAAGCTGCCCTTTGAAATCTTCTGTTCACCTCTTTTACTTTATCATTTCCTCCCTGTGCTTTAGCTACTCTACACTCAAGAGCAAGTTTCAAACATTTTGGTCTTTTCTTCCTTTCCTCTCTTTTTAACGACCTTTTGATTTCATGTATGATATCTCTGATGTCATCTGACAACCCATCTGTTCTTCGGTCAGTGGTGTTCAATGTGTCAAATCTATTTTTCAAATGGTCGCTAAATTAAGGTGGGATATACTCAGGATAGCCCATGGATGGTGATACACTACTGGGCAACTTTATGAATAGCCCTGAAACATTGTCTGGTACAGTGCAGGAAGACCAGCCCCTTAGGTCGGAAGGCACTCAAAATACAAGTGGGAAGAAAGAGCTGTATCATCAGAGTAGAACCAACCTTAATGATATGGATAAAGTAAAGCTTTTGGGACCTCCATTTGCTGACATGGCATTACTCAATTTCAGGAGAAACAGATGCAAACATCCATTAATAATTGGAACATGGAATGTACAAAGTATAAATCTAGGAAAATTGGAAGTTGTCAAAAATGAAATGCAATGCATAATGACTGATACCTAGTGAGCTGAAATGGACTGGTTTTGGCCATTTTGAATCAGATAACCATATAATCTATGATGGGAATGACAGTTTGAAGAGGAATGGCGTGACAGTCATCATCACAAAGGATGTTTCAAGATCTGCCCTGAAGTACAATGCTGTCAGTGATAGGATAATATCCACACGCCTACAAGGAAGACCAGTTAATACTACGATTATTCAAATTCACACACCAACCACCAAAGTCAAAGATGAAGAAATTCAATATTTTTATCAACTTCTGCAGTCTGACATTGACCAAATATGCAATCAAGATGTGTTAATTATCACTGGTGGCTGGAATGCAAAAGTTAGAAACAAAAAAGAATTACCAGTAGTTGGAAAATTTGCCCTTGGTGACAGAAATAATGCTGGAGACCACATGACAGAATTTTGCAAACCCAACAACTTATTCACTGCAAATACCTTTTTCAACAACACAGTGGCAGCTATACACATAGACTGCACAATGGAATACACAGGAATCAGACTGACTACATCTGTGGCAAGAGGCGATGGAAAAGCTCAATACCTTTAGCCAAAACAAAGCCAGGAGCTGACTGTGGAACAGACCATCACCTGCTCATATGCAAGCTCAACTTGAAGTTGAAGACAATTAAAACAAGTCCACCAGAGCCACAACATGACCTTGAATATATCCCTCCTGAATTTAGAGACCACCTAAAGAATAAATTTGATGCATTGAACACCAATGACCAAAAACCATAAGAATTATGGGATGATAGCAAGAACATCATCCATGAAGAAAGCAAGAGATCATTAAAAAGACAAGAAAAGAAGAAAAGACCAAAATGGATGTCAGAAGAAACTCTGAAAATTGCCCTTGAGTGGAGTGTAGCTAAAACAAATGGAAGAAACAACAAGATAAAAGAGCTGAACAGAAGATTTCAAAGAGCTGCTTGAGCAGACAAGGCCAATTACTATAATGACATGTGCAAAGACCTGGAGTTACAAATCCAAAAGGGAAGAACACAGTTGGCATTTCTCCAAGCTGAAAAAACTGAAGAGGAAATTTAAGCCTTGAGTTGCAACATTGAAAGATTCTATGGGCAATATATTGAAAGATGCAGGAAACATCAAAAGAAGATGGAAGGAATACACAGGGTCATTGTACCAAAAAGAACTGATTGATCTTCATCAATTTCAGGAGGTGGCATGTGATCAAGAACCAATGGTACTGAAGGAAGAAGCTAAAGCTGCACTGAAGGAACTGGCAAAGAACAAGGCACCAGGAATTGACAGATTACCTACTGAGATGTTTCAACAAAAGGATGTCCCGCTAGAGGCACTCACTCAGTTATGCCAAGAGATATGGAAGAATTTGGAAGACAGCTACCTGGCCAACTGACTGGAAGAGATCCTTATTTGTACCCATTCCAAAGAAAGGTGATCCCACAGAATGTGGAAATTATAGAACAATATCATTAATATCGCATGCAAGTAAAGTCTTACTGAAGATAATTCAAAAACGGTTGCAGCAGTATATTGACAAAGAACTTCCAGAAATGCAAGCTGGATTCAGAAGAGGACACGGAACGAGGGATACCATTGCTGGTGTCAGATGGACCTTGGCTCAAAGAAAAGAATTCCAGAAAGATGTTTCCTTATGTTTTATTAACTATGCAAAAGCATTTGATTGTGTGGATCATAACAAATTATGGATAACATTGAGAAGAATGGCAATTCCAGAACACGTAATTTTACTCATGAGGAATGTGTACACAGATTAGGAGGCTGCCATTCGAACAGAACAAGGGGACACTGCATGGTTTAAAATCAAGAAGGGAGTGTGTCAGAGTTGTATCCTTTCACCATACTTACTCAATCTACATGCTGAGCAAATAATCTGAGAAGCTGGACTATATGAAGAAGAACATGGCATCAGGATTGGAGGAAGAATCATTAACAACCTGCAATACACTGATGACACAACTTTGCTTGCTTTAAGTGAGGATGACTTGAAGCACTTACTGATGAAAAATGAAGAATACAGTCTGCAGTATGGATTATATTTCTATATAAAGAAAACAAAAGTCCTCACAACTGGACCAATAAGGTGTATCATGATAAATGGAGAAAAGATTGAAGTTGTCAAAGACTTCACATTGCTTAGTTCTACATTAATGTCAATGGAAGCAGCAGTCAGGACATCAGATGATGTATAGCACTGGGCAAATCAGCTGCAAAGGACCTCTTTCAAGTGCTGAAGAGCAAAGATGTCTCCTTGAGGACTAAGGTGCACCTGACATGAGCCATGGTACTTTCAATCACCTCATATGCATGTGAGAGCTGGACAATGAATAAGGAAGACTGATGAAAAGTTGATGCTTTTGAGTTGTGGTGCTGGTGAAGAATGCTAAAAGTTCCATGGACTGCTAAAAGATCTAATAAATCTGTCTTGGAGGAAGTGTAGCCAGAATGCTCCTTGGAAGTGAGAATGGCCAGACTTCATCTCATCTACTTTGGTCATGTTGTAAGAAGGGACCATTCCCTGGAGAAGGATGCCATGCTCGGTAAGATGGAGGGTCAAGAAAAGAGGGGAAGGGCCTCATAGAGATGGCCTGACACCATGGCTGCGGCGATGGGAGCAAGTATAGCAAGGAGCTTGGGGCTGGCGAAGAACCAGGCAGTGTTTCATTCTGCTGTGCACAGGGTCACAATGAATCGGAAATGAATCGATGGCACCTAACAACAACAACATACTCAAGGTCGTATTTTGGCTCTCATGGACTTATTTTACTTTTCTTCAGCTGCAACTTAAATTTTCATAAGAGCAATTCGTAGTTTGTTCCACAGTCTGCCCCTGGTCTTGTTCTGACTGATGATACCTTGAGCTTCTCCATCACCTCTTTCCACAGATGTAGTCAATTTGATTCCTGTGTGTTCCATGTCACCAGATCCACATGTAAGTTACCATTTGTGATGTTGAAAAAAGGTATTTGCAATGAGTAAGTCATTGGTATGACAAAATCCTATCATGTGGTCTCTGGAATCATTCCTATCACCATAGCAGTATTTTCCAACTACAGACGATTCTTGTTTGTTTCCAACTTTTGCATTCCCATTCCAATCACCAGTAATTAGCAGTACATCTGGTTTGCACATTAGTTCAATTTCAGACTGCGGAACTTGGTAAAATTCTTGAATTCCTTTAACTTTGGCTTTAGTGGTCAGTGCATAAATTTGAGTAATAGTAGAGCTCTGGTAGCGCAGTGCCTAAGGCATTTGACTGCTAATCAGAAGGCTGGCAGTTCAATCCCACCAGTCACTCCTCAGAAGGATGACTGGGCAATCTACTTCTGTAGTGATACCATCTTGGAAACCCAAGGAAGGGTTGCTATGAGTTGGATCTGACTCGACGGCAATGAGTTGGGTTGGTACTTTAAGGTATGCTATTATGTGCCGTCGAGTCAGACCCAACTCATAGCAACCCCACCTTGGGTTTCTAAGGCGGTATCACTACGGAATTGGATTGCCTAACCTTCTTTCCGAGGAGTAGCTGGTGGGTTTGAACCACCAGCCTTCTGGTTAGAAGCTCTGGTAGCGTAATGCCTAAGGCACTTGACTGCTAACCAGAAGGCTGGTGGTTCAAACCCACCAGCCACTCCTGGGAAGGAAGGTTGGGCAATCTACTTCCATAGTGATACCGCCTTGGAAACCCAAGGAGGGGTCACTATGAGTTGGGTCCAACTCAACAGCATATTAACAACAACATACTTTGAGGAGGCAGCTCTTTCCCAGTCATGTTTTTAGTACCTTCCAACCTCAGGGGCTCATCATCTGGCACTATCATCAGACAGTGATTCCCTGCTATTCATAAGGTTTTTAGTGGCCAATTTTTACAGAAGTAGACTTGGCCACAACCTTCTTCCTAGTCTGTCATAGTGTAGAAGCTCCACTGAAACTTGTCCACCACATGTGAACTTGCTGGTATTTGAAATACTGGTGGTATAGCTTGCAGCATCACAGCAACACACAAGCCACCACAGTATGACAAACTGATAGACAAATGGTGGAACACACACATACATAAATGAAATAAAAACTTTTAAAAATCTGTATTTAACTTTATTACAAACAATGTTTTCTAGTTATTTTCCATTTTACTCCTTTTGTTGTTGTTGCTGTTTAATGCTGGTTTTGATTCACTATGGGACTTCAGACAATGGTATAGATGACACACACTCTACCTCTGTCACACCAAATAACCTATATACACAAAAACTGTGAACTAACAGCACAGAGTAGCCTGAATTACTGGTTTGAATTTTTGACACTCTATAATTTGATGGCTAATCAGAAGGCTGGCAGTTCAAACCCACCAGCCACTCCTCAGAAGCAAGATTGGGCAATTTATTTCCGTAGTGATACTGTCTCAGAAACCCAAGGATGGGTCACTATGAGTCGGATCCAACGTAACAGCAGTGAGTTTAGTTTTTTTATATAATTAAATTATTTGTCCACATGTCTATCTTGGCCTTCTGGGGAACACAGTGTATTTCTGTATCCCATGACTTGGGCTTGGCCATGTAACTTACTTTAGTCAATGGAATGCTAATGGATCTGATGTAAAGAGACTTTAAATATGCTTTTGTGGTTGGGCCTACCCTCATACTTCAGTGATCTACTATGAGAGAAAATTCTCCAGGTACCCACTACCTGTACAACTTGGGTCCAAGAATGAGACAACTGGAACAGACCTGAAGTTGACCACAGTTTGAAGCAGAGCCTTTCCAGCTGGCCCACAGACACATGAACAAGAAATACATAATATATTGTTAAGTGCTCTTGATATTTTATAATAGTTTGTTACACAGCAAACAGTGATTTATTAAAATAAACCAAAAAAAAGGCATGAGGTATATGACTTACTTTGAATTAAATGCTTCAAGGCCCAGGATCCTTTATAACTTTCCAAACCTGCTTAACTTTCTCTCATACAAGAACCTATCCTGAGGATATAGCCTTAGAGAAGACTTTCCACCTAAGACCCTGCTTTCCCAAAATCTAGCAACTCCTTTTTTTTTTTTCCAATTTTTAAATGGATTTTTTAATTGTGATTTGGGTGAAAGTTTACAGAGCAAATTCATTTTCCATACAGCAGTTCATACACTTTTGTCTCATGACATTGACTATAATTCCTCACAATGTAACAGCTCTCTTACCACTCTCTCCCTGTAGTTACCTCTTCTGTGTTTCCTTCCCCCACATGCATTCCTATCCCCTATGCTGTTCTCCCTGTGCAAACACTGCTCTTCTGTTCTTCCATGACTAATTACTCCAAGAAGTGTACCTACTTGATGTAAATGTTCACCCTATATGCCTGCCTATTATTTGGCTGGAAGCCACAGCAGTGAGCTCAATTCCAGACCTGAAGGGTAACTAGGGACGACAGTCTCAGCGGTCTCATCAGGCTCTATTAGATCAGCAAACCTGGTCTTTTTTATGATTTTGAGTTTTGTTCCACATTATTCTCCCACTCTATCCAAGATCTCCTGTACCAATCCCCCGCCAAGTAGCTAATAGTGCAGCTGGGTACCATATAGTTCTTCCGGTCTCATGGTCATATAGGCTGAGGATCACATGGTCTACCAGGACCTTGGACTAATTGTTTCCATGTGTCTTTGGTTTCCTTCATTCTTCTTTGCTCTGGAGAAGGAGAGACCTATCGTGGCATCTACATGGCTACTGGCAAGCTTTTAAAACCCTAGTAACTACTCACCAAAGTAGGATGTAGAACAGTATTTTTGTGTAGTATGTTATGCCAATTAGGCTTGATGTCCCCTGCAACCACGGTCCCAAGCCCACAGGTCCAACTACTTGCTTCCTCCAGGTAGCTGGCTGTGGTCAAAAGTCACCACAACCTTGTCCCTTGTCAGCTCTACTATATCCCTGGACATTCTTACAGCACATACAAGTATGCCTGTAAAAACATCGTCTGCCAACACTATACATAGTCATGGGTACACTGTCTCTATCAACTCTTAAGGTAAAATAAACAATGAAATCTCAGAACAGGACAAAGTATTCAAACACCTTTGTGTGAGAGTAGCACACAAACACACACACAGAAAATTTCTAAAAACAGTATTACTTCTTTACAAGGAAAATTTTACTCAATACTCATTATAGCAAAGACTCTTCTACTAGTGCATTTAAAGTAATTCATCCTAAAATTGAGGCATTCTTTTAAAGAAAAAGTATCTCCAAATTAAGTTTTCTGGGATTATCACCTTTATATAATCTTACCTTATTCTTGGAGTATGTCAAGGAGTTTTCTAAAATGAAAAAAAAAAAAGAAAGTTACCACTTAACTACTTAACTACAATTTCTAAATTATTCCATATTCAAACAGTAAAAATATCAAGCCAATCAGTTATTACTTCAGTAGTTCTAGAACATATAATTTTTATATGAATAACATAGAACACATTTTAAAATTTTACTCTTATAGTATTAAGAAAAAAACAACCCACTGCCATCAAGTAGATTCTGATTCACAGTGACCCTATAGGACAGAATGGTACTGTTCCATAGGGTTTGCAAGTCTGTAATGTTTATGGAAGTAGACTGCCACATCTTTCTCCCATGGAGCGGCTGATGATTTCAAACCGCCAAGCACTTTAACCACTGTGCTACCAGGCCTCACTCTCTTACAATATGGAGAACTAGGCATTATTTCACAGACCTCAACTAAACATAACACACCAGAGCCAAAGAGGTGAAAACCAAACCCACTGTCATCAAGTCAATTATCATTTATGATGACCCCATATATTACAGAGTAGAACTGCTCTACAGGTTGACTGCTAACCAGAAGACTGGCGGTTCAAACCCACCAGCCACTCCCCGGAAGATGGGGCAATCTACTTCCGTAGTGATACTGCCTTGGAAACCCAAGGAGGGGTCGCTATGAGTCGGGGCCGACTTGATGGCACATAACAACAACAACAACAACATAATCTTAACAAAAGCAGAGTATGAGGCCTTTCTTCTGCAGTACTACTGGATAGATTCAAATTGCCAATCTTTAGGTTAGTACAAGTACACACCGTTTGTGCCACCTAGGGATGTCAAAGAATGAAACCAACCTAATTTTCCCCAGGTCATTGTGCAGAGCCCAAACTGTCTACTCACCATTGTAAAGTCATTCATGGCTGCCTCAGAATAGTTCCCAGAACTCATCTTAGGACTAGAATGAGAGTGATCTCGACTACATTGTCGTCATTTGTTAACCTTACAGAGTAAGTATTTAGATTTGAGACGACAGCAACTAAATCATACAACAAAGGGGCAACAAGAAAATGACAAATATATCGGTACCAGACAAGTAACAACACAGCCTCACCATTCTTGGCTTTTGTTTCAAGAATGACATTTTCTGGTACATTCTCCAATAGTCTCCTTTATCTCAGAAATTTAAAAAATTCAAATTGCTTTTCCCACAAAATAAAGCTTTAACACATGCTCTTCCTCCGCACTACAAAATACAACCAATACTGACTGCAGAGGTTTCTTATCAAGAGGTACTTTGTTCTTCTCAGAACAGTCAAAAGGGCAAATCAAAAGATTAGGCAATGACTGTCAAACACAAAGTTCTGAGAAAACTAGGGAAGTAGTTAAACTTCAACTATCCAGCTGTCCTGAGGTTTACACTCTCTTTATGTCTATCATTCTTCCTATGCTGTCTTGGATACATGTTCCAACTGCCAATATCCCACTCCCCAAACCTTACAGGGTTTCTAGTCGAAGTATGCTTGTTCCCCGCAAAAAGGAAATCTGGTTAATTCATGATTTTCCATATAAGATTGTGAACATGCGCTGCAGCACTTAACCTAGTCCTCCTTATCATTATCCAAGAGAAGTGACCTCACATTACATCTCTCATTCATCTGTGCTCTCATTTAAAGCAGTATTTTTATTTAAGAATTGAGGAAATGTTGGATTTTAGCATAGTATTACTCTATTATGTGGCCAAAATATAAGCCACATATGTACTTTATATTCTTCTAGTAAGCACATTAAAGAGAGTAAAAAAAAACAGATAAAATTTTATTTTTAACCCAATATATCCAAATTTTAATTTCAACATATTATGAATATAAACAATTGCTGAGATATTTTCACATTTTTTTCATGTAAAGTCTTTGAAATCCAGTGCATATTTACAATTACATGCATTTCAATGTAAGCTAGTCACATTTCAAGTGCTCAAAGCATGTGGCTAGTGACTCCCATATTGGTAATGTGCATTTAGAGTTTAATAATTTTCCTTGGAACCACTGGATATCTAGTTAGTTTTCTTCCATAAATAACAATAAGAAATTAAAGACTGAAATTAAAGGATCTTGACTATAAATCCAAACACTCACTCTTTTTCATTATTAGAGTGAAAATTTCAAAAGGATTACAGAAGCATAGATATTTTTCTACAGAAAATAGGCTGCAACCTGAGGAATAACTGATAAACATAAAGAGCCACAGAAGATAATCATTTGTGTATATGGAGAATTAACAATCAGTTTCTTTTTCTAGAAATGTATAGATTTAGAGCTGAAAGGGTTCAAAGCTAGATTTCAAAGATTATGAAAATCAGTTAGTGACTTGAGCAGAGTAAAACCAAACTAACTGCCATGGAGTCAATTCCAACTCATAGCAACCCCTCCTTGGGTTTCCGATGGCAGTATCGCCATGGAAGTAGATTGCCCAATCTTCCTTCCAAGGAGTGGCTGGTGGGATTGAACCACCAGCCTCCTGGTTAGCAGTCAAACGCCACCAGGGCTCCAATGAATGTATGTGTCATTACAATTACTGAGAAAAAAATATTCATTCAGAGCTAAAATTAGTTTTTAAGCTCCTTTTCAAATGATATTACCTATCCTGTGTGTCCTTTGTGCACCTACATAGGTATCAAAAATTCGTTGCAATTCACACTTTCCAGTCATCTGCCGTAAGATCCATTTCATCCAATATCGAAAAAAGTTTCCATAGAAGAACTCCCATAAAGAAATAAACATGTTTTCTGGAGAAGGAAATATGTAAGATAGGTTTAATGATTTAAAATTGAATTTTAAAATTACAAAAAAATATGTAATTTACAGTTTATCCAACTCATCAAAACTACTATTCCATTGTGTCCATTTTGTCCTAGTGCTTACTTAAGCATCTAAGAAAACAATGACAGTAGTAATATACACCATTTAGATGAATGACATGATGGCTGGGCCAATAGTGAATTTCACACAAAACCAAACTCTCTGCTGTGGAGTATATTGCAAATCATAGCGACCCCTCCTTGGGTTTTAGAGGCAGTATCTCTACCGAAGTAGATTGCCCTGCACAATGCCTAAGGCATTTGACTGCTAACCAGAAGGCTGGTACGAAGGAAGGTTGGGCAATCTACTCCCTTGGTGATACAGCCTCAGAAACCCAAGGAGGGGTCGCTATGAGTCCCGTATGACTCCACTGTTGTTCCTTTAGTTTTTTTTCCCCTTCCAAGGAGTAGCTGGTGGGATTGAACAGCCAGCCTTCTGGTTAGCAATCAAACGCCTTAGGCACTATCCCACCAGGGCTCCCAAATAGTGAATTTAGCAGTTAAAAATATTAACTGTAGAAATTAAAAACAAAACAATAACAACAAAAAACTTACTCATTTAGAGTCAATCTATCTATGAAATGGACTGAAAGAATGACTGGTCTCCAGGTTTTCCTAAACAATTCTATTTCTTATGTTTCCTATTTTAATTTCTCAGTCTTCCAAAATTGGGACCCAACAGTTCAAACACAAGAGGACCCCTACTAAGCAACGATTAAATAAAATATAACACTTAAACTGTTTTCATAAAGAAAAAACTCTTTTCGACGCTTATGGATAATTCCAGTCACGCCATCTGTTCCATACTCAGGTGATGCCAGCAAATAAACACACTTAAATAAGGCTTACAAAATGAAGTTTACACGTTGAACACGGAGGAGGTCACACCCTGGCCAACTGATTTCTCATTTCAACAGATGAAGGGCAGACATACTAAGAGCGGAAAAACTACACCCCCAATAAAACTGATTCTTTTTGATACGAAAATTCTTTAGCTCCGAGGCGGGGTGAGGGGAGTCCAAGTGAGGAAGACAGACTTAAAAATATTCATCTCCTTCTTGCCTTTAACATTCCCACAGACGCATCATCTCTGACTAGGGCCTGAGGGATTGTCAAATTCAAATTCCCACCAAACCACAGTGCGGAAACTGCTCTCAGAAGTGGGCTGAACTGTATCTTTAAAATGAATCTATCTGGTCTGCGCTGATCATCACAAAAGAATCAGAACAACCACTCAGAAACAATTTAGTCTTGGCGCCTGACTGAGCTGCCCAGATCTCGGAGAATCGCTGAGCCGGTACCCTCCAGTAGCCAGGCCAACTCTGGCGGGCAGCTACTGGCGAGAGGGAGGGAGCGGCTCGTACAAAGCCCCAACTGCCCCGGGCCGCGTGGACGGAACGCACAGCGGGGCTCACACAGTCTGTACCCAAGCAGTGCAAGGTGAGTGGAGGGAAGAAAAAAAAAAAAACAAAACAGCCACCTCACAAACCGGAAGAACTAGGGGGAACTGGAACTGCCTCGGTTTACCCAGTTGCAAACCTCGCCCTTAGAGCCAGCAACGGAAACGACGTTACTCTCGGAGCGCTCCCTGCCAGCACCGGGACCCGGAAGTCAAGGAGCAAAGCCTCAGGATCATCTTTCCCGAGCCTCTGCCCGCCCCCGTACACCCCTGGCCTCCTCCGATTGGTCCAAGCTCCACCTATCGCTAAAAAGAAGTTAGACAAAGCTGCCCAGGCGCGCGTGCTCGGATTCTAGGGACGCCAGACGGTTACCGTGGCAACGGCAGCCTAGCTGTATACCCAGCCCTAAAGACTACAGTCCGTAGCGCAGCTCTTGACACATTTCTCACCATACACCCAAATCGTTTGCGTAAGTTGAAACTGTATACTATTCCTAGGCTCCAAGCCCAGAAGAGGAAGTGTATTCTTGGTAATTTTTATAGTGGCAAGGTTACAAAAGCGCTGTCTGTGAAATTATATTCTTAGCTGCCCGTTGTGGATGAGGAAACGGAAGTTAAATTACTTGCCCATGGCCCAACCAAATCGAACTCACTGCTGTCCAGTGGGATCCTCCTTGGGTTTCCGAGGCAGTATCACTACAGAAGTAGATTGCCGAATCTTCCTTCCTAGTTGTGGCTGGTGGGTTTGAACCGCCAGCCTTCTGGGTAGTATCAAATGTCTTAGCCAATACCAGGTAAATACGAAAAACCAAACCCACCTCAATCTAATGGATGCCCCAGCGGCTTTCCAAGGCTGTAAGTCGTTGGAGTAGTCAACTTCCTCATCTTTCTCTCGCAAAGCGGCGGGTGAGTTCAAACAGCCAAGATTCCGTTACTTATGGAATGCCTTAACCATTGCGACAGAGCTCTATATGTTGAGGAAAGGAGTTGTCCTTATCCTGTAATTATAAACATTTATACAGTTAATTCTTGAGAATTTATTTCTTGACTAATTTTTATTGCAAAAGTAATTTATCCATGTGATAAAAACCTCAAACAGACTGATTAATTCAATAAATATTTGTTGATTGCCTGTTATGGCCCAGGCAGTGTTTCAAAAGTGAGTCACACAATCAACAAATGAGATATTTAGTATACAGATGTGTTAAGTATAGGTAAGTATACACATCAGGGAGTAATTACAGAGTAATCAGGGAAGTCTCAGTGATAAGGTGACACTTGAGCAGTGTCCTGGAGGAAATCTATCTGGAGGAAGAATGTTCCAGGCAGCAGTAGGGTGAGTGCAAAGGCCTTGAACCGGGAGCTTATTGGTATGTTGGAAAAATACCGAGAAGGCCAATCTGGTTAGTGGAGAAAAAGCAAGGGGGAGAGTAGAATAGGAGTACAAAAGACAACTTATATTTGAAAAATGCATTCACCTTATATGCCCAAAATGACTGGTCTCCTCAAGTCCCTTAGGAGCAACCAATATCACAGCTTTTTGTTTATACTAATAGAAATATTGTTGTTGCTGTTGTTAGGTGCCATCGAGTTGGCTCTGACTCTTAGCAACCCTGTGTACAACAGAACAAAACACTGCCTCATCCAGTGCCATCCTCACAATTGCCGTGCTTGAGCCCATCATCACAGCCACTGTGTCAATCCATCTTGTTGAGGGTCTTCCCCTTTTTTGCTGACCCTCTGCTTTACCAAGTATGATATCCTTTTCTAGGGACTGGTCTTTTCTGATATTAACATGACCAGAGTACAAGACATGAAGTCTGTTCATTCTGGCTTCTAAGGAGCATTCCAGTTGTACATCCTCAGAGTTTGTTCTTCTAGCACTCTGTGGTACATTCAATATTCTTTCCAACACCACAATTCAAATGGATCAATTCTTCTTCAGTCTTTCTTATTCACTGACCAGTTTTCACATCCATGTGAGACGTTAAAAATACTTGGCACATCTTAGTCTTCAGAGTGACACCTTTGCTCTTAAACACTTTAAAGAGGTCTTTTGCAGATTTGCCCAATGCAGGTATTTCATGTATATTCTCTCTATACCTTTGATAATAACACATATGAAATAAGTGATACACACTTTTCACCCCTCGACCAACATTTTTCAGAAAAGGATGCTAATCATATAGGGGCAGTTCTACTCTCACATGTGGTGGCTATGAGTAAAAAATGACTAGATGGCACAAAACAAAAATAATCACAGGGATGCTAATTGTAGTGCAAAAAGGGCGTGGGGGCAGTGTCCCCCAAACTTTTTACCAATTCTGACATCAACCTTCCCTCCCAGGGTACTCTACTTCTCTGTTGAGTTCAATGATAATTCATTGCAATGTCCACACAGAATTCACAGACAATACTCAGAGTTACGGGATTTATTGGGAAAGTAACAGATTATAATTCAGCTTCACTAATGCTAAGGAAATAATTCTTCAATCAGGACAGCCTCTCCTTGACCAGACCCACAGGCATGCTTCTTAGCCTGGCCTCTGCCCTGCTGGGGCAAGTGTTAGAAAGCTCTCTTAGCTCAGCTAATAGTGAACCCCACTCTGCCAGCAAGCCTGCCACTCTGTCTCATGCTAGTCTCTTGGTTCTTTTGCCTCTGCTGCTGCCATCTCTCTGCCAAGGAGATCCAGCACAGAGATCTTGGGTACAAGAACATGCTCCGTTCTTGGTTCTTTCCTGATGGCAATGATGGCAATCACCTCCTTTTGCCTCTGGGATGGCTCATTTCAAGTCTAGCAACATGGCGAAACTGACCAATACCCACAGTACATTTCCATACACCTTATTTCCATGGTCCCACCCTCACAAGAGTGCCATATACCTTAATTTACATTACTAACAAGGTATCCAATCCCTTTGGTGGGCCACAAGCACCTCACATTTACATAGTTCCGCCCATTCATCTGGTGGGAGCCACACAAGACCATGGCTAGAAAACCCGTACCAAGTAATTCCCTGCACCACAACTAGTTCATAAGCTATATCCCTGCTCCACAGAAGCAACCAACAATCAACTTGTTAATGAAGTCTGAATATATACTATAATAAAATCTTAGAATCTTACACCTTAAAGGGACCTTAGAAATCATCCAATAGAATTTTTTCTTTTTTTTTTTTTTTTTTAATTGTAGACAAAAGTCCAGAAAGGCTAAATACACAGCCAATTTGGCAAATTAAGAAGTAAAAACTAATTTCTATTTCAGGGGGTCTCTCCTCCAATGGTTACCTAAGGTCTTTATATAATAATAAGTGCTATGTGAAGATTAAATGTAATTCTTTTACTTTTTCCAAGTGCAGTACCAGAGGAAGGGAGTATAGAAAGAAACCTTCTTTTCCTTGTACCCATGTTGCCTCTTCAATCCATGTTTTTCCTCAAGAAAAGAGAACACTAATCTGTTTTGTCAGAACCTTAGCCTTCAAAGTGACGTTTGCTCTTAACACTTTAAAGATGTCACCTGCAGCAAATTTACCCTATGCAATGTTGTTGTTAGGTGCCATCAAGTTGTCTCCAATTTATAGTGACCCTCTGTTCAACAGAACAAAACACTGCCCAGTCCTTGATATACCTGAGCCCATTGTTACAGCCACTGTGTGAATCAGTGTTGTTGAGGGCATTCCCCTTTTTCGTTGACCCTCTACTTTACCAAGCATGATATTCTTCTCCAGCGAATGGTCCCTTCTGACAACATGACAAAAGTAGGAGAGATGAAGTTTGGCCATTCTCACTTTCAAGGAGCATTCCGGCTTTACTTCTTACAGAACAGGTTTGTTAGTTCTTTTAGCAGTCTATGGTACTTTCAGTATTCTTCACCAGCACCACAACTCAAAGGCATTGACTCTTCTCCAGTCATCCCTTATTCATTGTCCAGCTGTCACATGTGTATGAGGCAATTGAAAATACCATGGCCTGGGTTAGACGCCCCTTAATCTTCAAGCAGATATCTTCAAGGAGATATCTCGTCAGCACTCGAAAGAGGTTTTTTGCAGCAGATTTGCCCAATGCAATACTTCGTCTGATGCCTTGACTGCTGCTTTCACTGGTGTTGATTGTAGAACCAAGTAATATGAAGTCTTTAACAACTTCAATCTTTTCTCCATTTATCATGATGCTGCTTACTGGACCAGTTGTGAGGAGTTTTGTTTTCTTTATATTGAGGTGTAAGCCACACTGCAGACAGTAGTCTTCAATCTTCATCAGTAAGTGCTTCAAGTCATCCTCACTTTCAGCAAGCAAAGCTGTGTCATCTGCATATCACAGGTCGTTAATGATCCTTCCTCCAGTCCTGATGCCACATTCTTCTTCTTCATATAGTCCAGCTTTTCGGATTATTTGCTCAGCATACTGATTGAATACGTATGGTGAAAGCATACAGCCAAAACGCACTCCCTCCCTGATTTTAAAGCATGCAGTATTCCCTTGTTCACTTCAAACGACAACCTCCTGGTCTATGCACAGATTCCTCATGAGTACAATTAAGTACCTTTTTTCAACAACACAAACGGAGGTTTTACACGTGGACTTCACCAGATGGAACACACAGGAATCAGATTGACTACATCTGTGGCAAGAGGCGGTGGAAAAGCTCAATATCTTCAGCC
>NW_006921663.1:1189264-1197566 GCF_000298275.1 Orycteropus afer afer
CTCAAGTATAGCAGGGATTGTGGGGCTGGTGCGGGATCAGGCAGTGTTTCGTTCTGCTGTGCATGGAGTCTCTATGAGTCGGAAACGACTTGAGGGCACTTAACAACAACAACAACACAATTAAGTGTTCTGGAATTCCCATTCTTCTCAATGTTATCCATAATTTGTTAGGATCCACACAATCGAATGTTTTTGCATTGTCAATAAAACACAAGTAAACATCTTTCTGGTACTCTTTGCTTTCAGCCAGTATCCATCTGACATTGGCAATGATATCCCTCCTTCCAAGTCCTCTTTTGAATCCAGCTTGTAGTTCTGGAAGTTCTCTACCAATATACTGCTACAACTGTTTTTGAATTATCTTCAGTAAGATTTTATTTGAATGCAATATCAGTGATACTGTTCAATAAGTTCCACATTCTGTGGGATCAGCTTTCTTTGGAATGGGCACAAATATGGATCATTTGCAGTCAGTTGACCAGGTAGCTGTCTTCCAAATTTCTTGGCCTAGACGAGTGAGTGCCTTTAGTGTGGAACTCATTTGTTGAAACATCTCAGTGAGTATTACATCAATTTCTGGGGCCTTGTTTTTCACCAGTTCCTTCAGTGCAGCCTCAACTTCTTTCAATACCATTGGTTCTTGATCATATGCCACCTCCTGAAGTAGATGAATATTGGCCAATTCATTCTTATACAGTGACTGTGTATTCATTTCATCTTCTTTTGATGTTTCCTGCATCATTCAATATATTATTGCCCATAGAATCTTTCAATATTACACTTGAGGCTTAAATTTTTTCTTCAGTTCTTTCAGCTTGAGAAATGCCAAGCGTGTTCTTCCCTTTTGGTTTTCTAAGTCCAGGTCTTTACACATCTCATTATAATGCAATACATCATTTGATTTTTTAACTGCTGCTTCCATGGGTGTTGACTGTGGATCCAAGTAAAAAGAAATCCTTGAAAACTTCAATCTATTCTCCATTTACCATGATGTTGTTGCTTATTGGTACAGTTCTGAAGATTTTTGTTTACTTTATGTTGGGTGTAATCCATACTGAAGATTGTAGTCTCTGATATACATCAATACACCTTTCAAGTCTTTTTCACCTTCAGCAAGGAAGGCTGTGTCATCTGCGTATTGCAGGTTGTTAATGAGTCTTCTTCTAATCCTGGTGCCATGTTCTTCTTCATATAGTTGAGCCTTGGATTATTTGCTCAGCATACAGATTGAACAAGTATGGGCAAGGATACAACCCTGACACACATCTCTCCTGATTTTAAAACATGCAGTACCCCCTTGTTTTGTTGAAACAACAGCCTATGTATAGGTTCCTCATGAGCACAATTAAGTGTTCTGGAATTCCCATTCTTTAAATGTTATCTTAATTTGTTATGATCCACAGAGTTGAATGCCTTTGCGTAGTCAATAAAATACAAGTAAACATGTTTCTGGTATTTGCTTTCAGCCAAAATCTATCTGTGATCAGCAATGATATCCCTCATTTCACACCCTCTTCTGAATCCACCTTTAATTTTTGGCAGTTTCCTGTCAATATACTGCTGAAACCATTTTTTAATTATCTTCAGCAAAATTTTACTTACATATGATATTAATGAAATTTTTTTTTTAATAATTTCTGTATTCTATCGAATCACCTTTCTTTGTAATGGGCACAAATATGGATCTCTTCCAGTCAGTTGTACAGGTAGCTGTTTTCCAAATTTCTTGGCATAAATGAGTGAGTGCTTCTAGTACTACATCTATTTGTTGAAACAACTAAATGGGTATTCTGTCAACTTTTGAAACCTTGTTTTTGGCCAATGCTTTCAGTGCAGCTTGGACTTTTTCCTTCAATACCATTGGTTGTTGATTGTATGTGATCTCCTAAAATGGTTGAACATTGACCAATTCTTTTTGGTACAGTGACTTTGTGTATTCCTTCCATCTTCTTTTGATGCTTCCTGCATTGCTCAATATTTTTCCCATAGAATCCTTCGATATTGCAACTCGAGGCTTGAATTTTCTCTTCAGTTCTTTCAGGAAATGGTGAGCATGTTCTTCTCTTTGGATTTTCTATCTCTGGAGCTTTGAACATTCATGATAATATTTATTTTCTCAAGCTGTCCTTTGAAATCTTCTGTTCAGCTTTTTTACTTCCTCATTTCTTCAATTTGCTTTAGCTACTCTCCTTTCAAGAGCAAGTTTCAGAGTCTCTTCTGACATCTATTTCGGTCTTTTCTTCCTTTCCTGTCTTTTTAAATGACCTTTTGCTTTCTTCATGTACAATCCCACAACTCATCTGGTCTTTAGTCATTGGTGTTCAATGCGTGAAATCTATTCTTCAGGTGGTCTCTAAATTCAGGTGGGATATAGTCAAGGTTATATTTTGGCTCTTGTGGGCTTGTTTAATTTTCTTCAGCTTAAAATTGAACTTGTATATAAGAAATTGATGGTCTGTTCCACAGTCTGCTCCTGGCCTTCTTTTGACTGATGATATTCCATTTCTCTGTTGTTTCTTTCCACAGAATTTGATTAATTGACCCTCTAAGTATGTATTCCATCTGGCAAGATCTACATGAATATCATTTATGTTGTTGAAAAAAGGTATTTGCAATGAATAAGTTATTGGCCTGGAAAAATTCTAATGTGGGATCTCTGGCATCATTTCTATCACCAAAGCTATATTTTCCAACTATTGGCAACTCTTCTTTTTTTCCAACTTTCACACTTGAATCACCAGTAATTATCAATAGATCTTGATTGCATGTGTGGTCAATTTCATACTACAGAACTTGGTAAAAATATTCATTTCTTCCTCTTTGGCTTTAGTGGTTGGTGCATAAATTTGAATGATGGTAGTATTAACTGGACTTCCTTATAGGCATATGGATGTTATCCTGTCACTGTGCAAAAAGGGTATGCAGGCAGCATCTGTCCTCCTCTAACTTCACAAGGGGGAACTCAGACAATACTCACAAATACGGTGTTTATTTGGGAAATAACAGGTTAAAATTCAGGCTCAAAAAACCACTCAGGAGACAGTTCTTCCATCAGGACAGCCTCGTCTCAGCTGAACTAAGGGCACACTTCTCTCTTGCCTCAGCCTCTGCCCTGCTCCAGCAAGTGTTACAAACCTCTTTTAGCTCTGGCAATAAGTGCCCAGAGAGGCACCCCACTCCACTAGCAAGCCTCTTGTCTAAAGGTACTCAGCTTTCTTGCTCCATGAGGCAGGAAGCCCACTGCTCTATCTCATGCCGGTCTCTTGGGTGTGTTCATTCTACTGCCTCTGCTGTCACTATTTCTCTGCCACTGCTTCTTGCCATCTCACTGCAGGGATCTCAGATTCAAGGACATCATCCACTCCTGGCTCTTCTTTCTTTATGATAGTGAGACACCACCCTCCCAACTTTCTTCCTCTGGGATGACTCATTTTAAGTCTAATGAGATGGCAAAACTGACCAATCCCCATGGTAAGGATCGATACATCTATTTTAAATGGTCCCACGCACATAAGAGTGCCACTGTAACTTATTTACATTATTAATAAGCTGTCCAATCCCCTTGCTGGGCCACAAGCACCTAACATTTCCATCGTTCCACACAGTCTACGGGAGGTTGAAAGACCATCACGAGAAGGACCATACCAAGAAATTCACTGCATTGCACACTGACAGCATTGTACTTCAGAATAGATCTTGAAATCTATTAGATCTTTTTGATGATGAATTTGACTCTATTCCTCTTCAATTTGTCATCCCCAATATAGTAGACCATATGATTGTCCAATTCAAAATAGCCAAAATAGCAGTCCATTTCAGCTAACTAATACACAGGATATTGGTCTTTATGTGTTCCATTTCATTTTGACAACTTCTGATTTTCCCAGATTTATACTTTGTACATTCCACGTTCAGGTTATTAATGGGTGCTAGCAGCTGTGTCTTCTCATTTTGAGTTGTGCCACTTTCGCAAATGAAGGTCCCAAAAGCTTTCTCCATCCACATCATTAAGGTTGCCTCTACTTTGAGGAGGCGGCTCCTCCCCAGTCATATTTTGAGTACCTTCCAACCTGAGGGTCTCATCTTCTGGTGCTATATCAGACAATGTTTCCCTGCTATTCGTAAGGTTTTCAGTGGCCAGTTTTTTCAGAAGTTGACCTGGCCATGTCCTTCTTCCTGTCTTAATCTGAAACTCTGCAGAAACCTGTCCACCATGGGCAACCCTGCTGTTATTTGAAACACTGTTGAGAGTTGTATTTGCCCACATGACTAACAAAGAATGTTCAGTTAATCCACCTAAGATTCAGAGCCAGCTGCAGTGTAGTAAATTACTCAGTGTGGCTTTTCTACTTATAAGTCTTTGTAAACTAAGTGGTGGAATGAGCAACTGAGGAGCTCCTGATTGTAAATGATATCAACCTGGAGTATTTCTGTTGGGCATGGCACAATGCAATGTTCTGGGAGGCTCACTCTCTCAGGTGCTTAGAATTCTGATGTTATGTTTGGTTAGTGTGGCCACTCTGCCAGACTCAAAAGGAGGCCTCCTAGAGGCAGAACGCTCTCTCTGAGTGCTGGTTGAGGAAGACGTGCTACTGAAAGAGATACTCACTCCTGAGACACATGCTGCTGGGAAAGAGACGCAAGAGACATGCATTGCTGAGTGAGACACCAAAGGACACACACTGCTGGGAGAGAGACTGTGAGAGACTGTTGGTTGAGGGACGGTGAGCTGGGAAAGAGACTGAGTGTTTTTCCTGAACTTGAATTGTAGCCTGGTGCTTCCCTAATAAATCCCGTAATCTGTGAGTTCTGTGTGGCCACTGCAGCGAATTAAGGCCAGGAAAGAGGTGGTGGGTGCTTTGGGAAGAACGGTTTGTAAAAGGGCTGGAGGGAGGCAGCACATCTGTCCTTGCAGGAATAGGCCTTGGGTTACTGATAGTGACTCTGTCTTCCTTTTGTGGTGTTAGAAACATCTCTTGTGGTGTCTTCCTCTTGTGGTGTTAGAGGAGGTCAGGAGATGTGGCCTCCTTGACGTTTTAGCACTAGCCCAGTCAATGAAGTTTCTAAACAATAATGTGGGCTAGGTTGGTAGAGGTATTCTATAAACAGTAGAGAATAAATTATTCTCCCTCCAATAAAAAGACACAGCGCCTTGTGGGATTATTTGGATTCTACCAAACATATACATCATACTTGGGGATCATATAAATCCAAATACATAAAGTAACTAGTAAAAAAAATAATTTGAATAGGGTATTGTGCAATGATAACCTTTGGAAACTCTATGCTGGGCTACAGAAAGCTATGGAAAATCTGTAATGGGCAAATACCTAAGTATGTTACTGGGGCTCTACGATTCTAACACATATATACACACATGATGATAAAAGTTTCTGACATGAGAATTCATGTCAATTAGGGGTATTACTGGGAGCTCTGGTGGTGTAATGCCTAAGGCATTTGACTGCTAACCAGAAGGATGGCGGTTCAAACCCACGAGCCACTCCTTGGAAGGAATACTAGGCAATCTACTTCCATAGAGATATCGCCTTGAAAACCCAAGGAGGGGTCTCTGAATTGGAATCAACTTGAGGACAGTTTGTTTTTTGAAGAGGTTTTACTGAAATATAATACTGGCACCTAGTGGCTCCCACTGGGATTATTTTTACTCAAAAACTTGCTAATGATGGGGCTAGAGAGCCAGTTTGCCAGCAAGCTATTGACCTCTAGTGAAAACGGTCCCCATCACTTAAGAACATCAAATTATTTCAAGATCTGAAATACTTATTATATCATGGGTGTGATGCCAGAAAGAAGTGATGAAGAGGAGGCTGCACAACAAAATTCTCAAAATGGAATTCATGTCATGGGATTATCTCTGGGGAGTTATAACATATGCATGAGCAGGTAGCATCTCTACTTTAGGACTAGTTTTAGAACTCTCAAGAAACATTTCATTTCTGTTGCTGAATGTTCTAAACTTCATGACTTTCCTTCAACCAAAATAAAATAAATTTCTTGGTTTATCCATGAGAGTTCCTTTATAGTAGATTGAGACTCATTATAACATTGTGCTACTATTTGCCTGTGGACAGTAAAAATGGAGTCAAAGAAGGTAAGTTCATGCAATGGCCAAGTTAAGAGAAGTACACAAAACAGGAAAGATCTCAGTTCTTCAGGGCAATTTTTAGATATTTACAGTCATAGGCACTAACCAGTGGCCTAACTGTGTACTTGGGAAAACGAGAACTTTGATAAATGAGCATTGAGAATACCCCAGTGCAGGGGGTGCAATTATGAAAAGGTCCTGTGGGACTTCCAAAGGAAATTATAGCATGCCACAATGAGAATCAAATTGACTTAGAAGGAAACAGGAATGTGAAGCTAATTTCTTGCCATCCTCTAGCTACCTGTGTATTTTGAACGAGTACAGTGGTGCCAAAGCCATGAAATAATGACCTAAGCCATTAATGTGTTAACAGACTGTGTTGAATGCTAATTTTTTTTTTAAAGTAGTCATTTAAAGATGGCATTTGGAAGTCCCATTGCTCCCAAGGATTGATGAGGCTTCAGTAGTTTATGTCTCTTGGGCACAAAAGTCATGGCATGTAGGGTAGTGAATTATAAAGTGTTACTATTTGTAGCCTTTAAAGGTTCTAAATGAGTTTCCCAATATTCCACCTTGGGCTTTACTTAACCTGTAACTACAGTTAAAGCCACAAACACTATCAGAGGCTGGACCAAAATAAAAAAGTAGCATACATGGCTAATGTTTGGAAATGAGGGGGAAAAAATCCCAACATGATATAGACATATATTCCTTACCATCTACATTGTAGTTGTTAAATTAATACTATAACCGGTAACTGAATAAATAACTTTCATACAGTATGTGTAAAGATAAGGGCCAGCTGTCCTATTCTTTAATTGAAGATAGAGAAGTAGTTGGCTGCAGTAATATTAAGTCCTGCTCTGGGTAAGACTGTTGCACAATTCCAGGACCGTTCATACCAGGTTGTTGTTGCTGAGTGCTATGGAGTCAATTCCAACTCAGTGACCTCATGTAACAGAGTAGAACTGCCCTATAGAGCTTTCTTGGTTGTAATCTTTTTTTTTTTTTTTTTCAGATTTGGGTGAAAATTTACAGAGCAAATTCACTTTCCATAGAAGGAAGGTTGGGCATTCCTACTTCCGTAGTGTTACTGCCTCGGAAACCCAAGGAGGGGTCGCTATGAGTCAGGGCCGACTCGATGGCAAATAACAACAACAACAACAACAACAGCAGTTCACTTTGTCTCATCATATTGACTACAATTTACCACACTGCAACAGCTCCCCTCCCACTTCCTCCTGAGAGTTACCTATTCCCTGTGTCCATCCCTCCATGCACTCCTGCCCCTGAGCTGTCTCGCTGTGCATAAGCAGCCATTCTTTCTCCCATGATTGTTCTCTCCAAGGAGTGTATCTACTTGAGGTAAATGTTCAACTCATATGCCTGTCTTTTGACAGGCAGCTAGTGGCCATAGTCTCAGGCATTCCACCAGGCTCTATCAGACCTGCAAACCTGGTCCACTCCCTGCCCCCCGCTTGTTTTTTTTCTAAATGATTTTTTTTAGTTTTTTTTTTATTCTGATTTGGGTGAAGATTTACAGAGCAAATTCACTTTCCATACAGCAGTTTACATATACTGCTCATGACATTGAACATAGTTTATCACAATGCAACAGCTCCCCTCCCACTTCCTCCCCATAGTTAACTCTTCCTTGTCCATCCCTCCATGGACTCCTGCCCCCTGAGCTGTCTCCCTGTGCATAAGCAGCCCTTCTTTCTCCCATGATTGTTCTCTTCAAGGAGTGTATCTACTTGAGGTAAATGTTCAATTCATATACCTGTCTTTTGTTTGGCTGGAAACCACAGGTGTGGGTTCAATTCCAGACCTGAAGGGCAGTTAGGAGCCATAGTCTAAGTGATTCCCCCAAGCTATCGGACCAGCAAATCTGGTCCCCCCCCCTTTTTTTCCCCTCCAAATGATTTTGAGTTTTGTTCCACATGGTTCTTCCTCTCCATCAAGGTTCTCCTACATAGATCCCCTTCCAAATGGATGACAGTGGTAGCCGGGCACCATCTAATTCTGGTCTCATAGTTGTATAGGCTGCAGATCGCATGGTGTACCAGAAGCTAGGACTAATTGTTTCCATGAATTCTGGTTTTCTTCATTCTTCTTTGCTCTGGACGAGGAGAGACCCATCATTGCATCTAGATGGCAGCTTGCTAGTTTTAAGATCCCAGTCGCTACTCGCCA
>NW_006921663.1:1203156-1205228 GCF_000298275.1 Orycteropus afer afer
TGTATTTAGATCTCTGTTAACTGTTTGTGAAGAGCTTCCAAGGGTGATTCAGGCTCTTCTTGGTGGTTTTTTATCATTGGCCTTTTCAGTCTTGCGGGTTCCGGAGTGTCCTTGGGTTGCTGGAAAGTGTTCTTAAGCCCCAGGAATCTGCGAGAGCGCTGTCTCTTTAAATATCTAAAATAGTCAAGCCACTTTTAAACCTTTAAAATGGCAGTGGCCTCTGGACCGGCAAAAGTCCACAGCTCAGCCCGACTTTCTCTTCACCGTCTCTGTTCTCCAGCCACCATGCACAGTCCTGCGTGCATTTCCTGGCTAGCAGGGCTGATTTTTTGGTTAATTCTTAGGTCCTACCACCACTTGGGAATCTCCAAGCTGTCTGTTCCATCAAGATCATTCAGGATCATTGCCAGAACGCAGCTCTGTATGTCTCCTTTTTGGGTATTTTCGTGCAAATTCTTCTGCTAGTTGGGGTTTAGTTCACTTCTATATCATTCTCTTCAAGGCTCAGGGGTCCAGGATTATCTTCTGTGTCTGTGTTAATTGGTTTCCCTTTCCTTTGTTGAAGAAGGTCTGTGCAGTCTTTCTGCCTAGTCCGCTATCTTGCTCATATAGAAATCCAGTTTTGATCTGTTTCCGAGTAGTTGGCATTGGTAACTGAGCACCAACTAGTTCTTCTGGTCCTGGGGGTCATGAAGGCTGAGGTCCTTGTTGCTTATCTTATCCTTGGAATAATTGTTTCCAGATGCCTTTGATTTTCTTTACTCTTCTTTGCTTCAGATTAGGGGAGACCAATAGTTGCATCGCAGATGGTCACTCAAAATCTTTTAAGACCCCAGTTGAAATTCACCAAAGTAGGTTGTGGAACAAGATTTTTAAGTATTATGTTGTACCAGTTGAGCGTGATGTCCCCTGAGACTTTGGTCCTGAGCCCACAGTCCCAGTGATTCTATCTCGAAGTATCTGCTTGTCTCTGAGAAGTTACTCCAACTCTGTCTTCTGTTGCTTCTGTAATGTGTGGCTAATTTTTTAGCACAAGTGTATATGTAAGATTATCTTCAGCCAAATCTATCCTTGGTCTAGGGTACATTCCTGTTCACCTACCTCCACCTGATCTTCTCACCTTTCTATGCATTTATCTGTAGCCTGGTGTTTGGTGTTAGTGGAAATTCAGTATTGTGCATGTAATAGTATTTGTCTCTGTTGTCTATATCTTATCTGCACATTTCAGTGTCCTTCCTTTCCCCAATGTCATCATGCTGGTAATTTGACCATACCACCTCTCCCCTCACCCAAATCAACATGTGACCCCCCAACTAGTCTGAAATTTTCCCTCCCCTTCCCTCTCATCCCTGGAAGCCAACAGAGTGAATATCCTTTCCTGAGTAAACTTTTCCTTGACTTTTTATAATAATGGGCTCATACAATATTTGTCCTTCTGTAATTGACTTATTTCACTCAGCATAATGTCCTCCAAATTCATCCACGTTGTGACATGATTCGTGTATTCTTCATTATTCTTTAATGTTGCATAGTATTCCATTGTGTGAATGTACCACAGTTTGGTTATCCATTCACCTGTTGATGGGCATTTAGGTTGTTTCCATCTCTTTGTGCTGTGATGAACATGGGTGTACACATGTCTGTTCATGTCCTGTTTCTCACCTCTTAAGGATATATTCCTAGTAATGGTGCTAGATCAAATGTTATTTCTATTTTAAGGAAACATTATCCTGTTTTCCATAATGGGTGTACTATTTTGTAGTCCCATCAGCAGTGTATGAGAGTTCCAATCTCTCTGCAACCTCACCAGCATTTGTTATTTTCTGTCTTGGAGAACTTTGCTATTATTGCTGGGGTGAGATGATATTTCATTGTTGTTTTGATTTGCATCTCTCTAGTGGCTAATAGACAATCTATTTCATTAGTGATACCCCCTCAGATACCCAAGGAGGGATCGCTATGAGTTGGATCTAGCTCCTTGGCAGTGAGGTTTTTTTTTTTTTTTTAATAATGGCTAATAATCATGAGCATTTCCTCATTTGTTTGTTGGCCACCAGTGTATCTTCTTCAGT
>NW_006921663.1:1205823-1207815 GCF_000298275.1 Orycteropus afer afer
TCCTACTTTGTTCTTCTTCTTCAGCAGTGCTTAGCTTATCCGAGGTCTCTTTCCTTTCCATCTGAGCTCTGGTGGCATAGTAGAAAAGACACTTGATTGCGAACCAGAAGGTTAGTGGTTCAAACCCACCAGCTGTTCTGCAGAAGAAAGACTGGGAGATCTACTTCCATAAAGATTTACAGCCTCAGAAACCCAATGGAGGTTGCTATGAGTTGGAAACGACTTGATGGCAATGAGTTAGTTTTTTTTTTTTCTTTCCATATAAAATTAGTGATGGTTTTTTCCATGTCCTTAAAGAATGTTTATGGAATCTGGATCAGTATTGCACTGAATATGTAGATTGCTTTGCGTAGTGACATTTTCACAATATTCAGTCTTCCTATCCATGAAAAAGACATATTCTTCCATTTATGTAGATCCCTTGTAGTTTCTTGTAGTAGTGTTTTGTGGTTTTCTTTGTATAGGTCTTTTGTGTCTCTGGTAAGATTTATTCCTAAGTATTTTATCTTTTTGGTAGCTATTGTAAATGGTATTGATTTCCTTATTTCTTTTTCAGAGATCTCTTTGCTGGTGTAGAAGGATCCAACTGATTTTTGTATGTTGACCTTGTATACTGCCACTTTGCTGAACCTTTCCATTAGTTCTGGTAACTTTTTTACTGAGTGTCTTGAGTTTTTTATGTATAGAATCATGTCATCTGCAAATAGAGATAGCTTTACTTCTTCATTGCCGATTTGAACACCTTTTATTTCTCTTTCTTGCCTTACTGCCCTGGCTAGGACTTCCAATACAATGTTAAATGGAGGTGGTGATAGAGGGCATCCTTGTCTGGCTCTCATTCACAAGGGTAATGTTTTGAGTCCTTCTCTGTTAACAATAATATTGGCTGTTCATTTTGCATATATGCCCTTTATTATGTTGAGGATTTTCCCTTTTATTTATATTTTGCTGAGAGTTTTGAACAGGAATGAGTGTTGGATTTTATTGAATGCCTTTTCTGCATTGATTGATATGATCATATGTTCTTTTCTTTTGTTTTGTTTATGTGGTGGTTTACATTCATTGTTTTTCTGATGTTGAACCACCCTTGCATACCAGGTATGAATCCCACTTGGTCATGATGTATTATTTTTTTGATATGTTGTTGTATTCTGTTGGCTAGGATTTTGTTGAAGATTTTTGCTTCTATATTCATGAGGGATATTGGTCTGTAGTTTTCCTTTTTAGTGGTGTCTTTCCCTGGTTTTGGTATCAATGTTATGCTTGCTTCATACAATGAATTTGGGAGTATTCCATCTTTTTCTATGTTCTGGAATAGTTTGAGTAGTATAGGTGTCAGCTCTTCCCTGAATATTTGGTAAATATGTCCAGTGAACCCATCTGGGCCAGGACTTTTTTGTGTGAGGGGAGTTTTTTTTTTTTTTTTTTAATAACATGCTCAATTTCTTATTTTGTTATGGGTCTGTTCAAGTAATCTATCTTGGACGGGATTAGTTTATATGTCTTGTGTTTCTAGAAACTTGTCCATATCTTCTAGGTTCTTGAATCTATTGAAGTACATTTTTTCATAATATTCTGCTATTTTCTTTTTTTTTTATTTCAGTTGGTCCTATTGAAATGTCTCCCTTTTTAAAAGTATTGTTAGTGTTATTTGCACCTTCTCCTTTGTTAAATTTGCTAGTGATTTGTTGATTTTGTTACACTTTTCAAGAAACCAGCTTCTTGTCTTGTTGATTTTCTGTTTTTTTTTTTTTTTTTCCTACTTCATTTATTTCTGCTCTGATTTTTATTATTTCCTTTCTCCTGGATACTGTAGGTTTCTTTTGTTGTTCTTATTTGTGGGAGTTGTTGGGTTAAAGTGTTGGTTTTGATTCTTTCTTCTTTTTTGATGTTTGTACTTATTGCTATAAATTGACTACTGAGTATTTCTCTCACTGTGACCTGAAAGTTTTGGTAAGTTGTATTTTCATTCTCATTTGTTTCTGGGAAATT
>NW_006921663.1:1207915-1211702 GCF_000298275.1 Orycteropus afer afer
ATATTTTAGGTAGTTCTTGTGATACTAGAAACTTATCCATCTCTTCTAGGTTCTTGAATCTGTTGGAGTACAGTTCTTCTTAATATACTATTATTATCTTTTTATTTTAGTTGGTTCTGTTGTGATGGTGTCCTTTTCATTATTTATTCATGTTATTTGCATCTTCTCTTTCCTTTCCTTTGTTAAATTTGCTGGTGGTTTGTCAATTTTGTTATCTTTTTGAAGACCAGCGTCTTGTTTTGTTGATTTTCTCTATTTTTTTTTGTTTGTTTGTTTTCTGCTTGATTTATTTATGCTCTGATCTTTATTATTTCCTTACTTCTGGATACTGTAGGGTTTCTTTTGCTGCTCTTTTTCTAATTGTTGGAGTTGCTGAGTTAAAGTGTTTATTTTGATTCTTCTTTTTTGATGTGTGCATTTATTGCTATAAATTGACCTCTGAGTACTGCTTTCACTGTGTCCCAAAGGTTCTGGTAAGTTGTATCTTCAATCTCATTTGTTTCTAGAAATTTTATTATTTCACACTTTATTTCTTCTGTTACCCAGTAGTTTTTGAGCAGTGTATTGTTCAGTTTCCACATATTTGATATTTTTTCTTTAATCTTCCTATTATTGATTTCTAATTTGATAGCATTGTGATCCAAGGAGATGCATTGTAGTATTTCAACATTTTTTAATTTATTAAGGCTTATTTTGTGTCCCAACATATGGTCTATTCTGGAGAATGATCCATGTGCACTGGAAAGCAATGTGCATTATGGTTTTGTTGAGTGGAGTGCTCTGTATGTGTCTATGAGGTCAAGGTGGTTGATTGTGTTGCTGAGTTCTTCTGTATCTTTGTTGAGTTTGTTTTTTTTTTCTTCTTCTAATTATTCTGTCCCTCCTTCAAAGTGGTGTGTTAAAGTCTCCTACTACTATTGTAGAGTTGCCTACTTTTCCTTCCAATTCAGTTAATATCTGCTTTATGTATTTTGGAGCTCTTTCACTGGGTACATAGGTATTTATTATGGCAATGTGTTCTAGGTCAATTGACTCTTTTAGCATCATATAGTGTCCTTCTTTGTCCCTTATGCTGTTTTTCAATATGAAGTCTATTTTATCAGAAATTAATATTGCCACTCCTCCTTGTTTTTTTGGTTGCTATAAGCTTGATGTATTTTTTTCACCCCTTAATTTTTCATTTGTTTTTATCTTTGTGTCTAAGGTGGGTCTCTTGTAAACAACATATTGATGGGTCTTCTTTTCTTATCCAATTTGCCACTGTCTTTCTCTTGACTACTGCATTTAGTCCATTCACAATGAGCATAATTAGTGATAGGTATGAATTTATTGCTATCATTCTATTGTGTTTTTTGCTGTATTGTTGGTGATTTTCTTATTCCAAATATTTTTCTGTGCTGAGTTCATTTTGTTGTCAAGTGGTTGTTTTCTTCATTATTGTTAGTTTTGTGCTTACTAAGCCCATATTTTTTTCTTTCTGAGTTTGCTTAGGAGGATTGCTAATTTTCTTTGTGGTTACCTTGAAGTAAATTTTTATCTCCCTAAGTTTGGAATAGTCCATTCTATAAAGACTTTGCCCTGTCTTCCTCTCTATTTGGAAGTTTTGTAATTAAAACTTTTATTCCCTCTATTTGCTTTGTTGCTGGTGTTGTCTGCAGATTGACTCCCTTATTTCTCTGAGTACATTTTTTTATGAGCTCATTTTGAGTATCTATTTCTCATTTAGTTTCTAAGTGGTGGTGTTATGTGTCTTTATTTTAATTTGTTGTTGTCTGCTGTGGATCTCTATTGGAAGGACTCCTTTTAGCACTTGTTATAGGGTTGGTCTGACTTTCATAAATTCCCTTAATACCTGTTTGTCTGAGAATGCCTTGATTTCACCCTTATATTTCAGGGACAATTTGGCTGGATAAAAAATTCTTTGGGCATTTTGAATCAGACAACCATATGATCTACTATGCCGGGAATGACAAATTGAGAGGAATGGCATGGCATTCATCATCACAAAGGATGTTTCAAGATTTTTCCTGAAGTACAATGTTGTCAGTGATAGGATAAAATCCATACATCTACAAGGAAGACCCATTAATACTAGCATTATTCAAATTTACGCACCAACCGTCAAAGTCAAAGATGAGGAAATTAAAGATTTTTATCAACTTCTGCAGTCTGAAATTGACTGAACATACAATCAAGATGTGTTGCTTATCACTGGTGATTGGAATGCAAAAGTTGGAAACAAAGAAGAATCACTGGTAGTTGGAAAATTTGGCTTTGGTTACAGAAATAACACTGGAGATCACATGATAGAATTTTGCAAGACCAATGATTTATTCATTGCAAATACCTTTTCTCAACAACACAAACGGCAGCTATACACGTGGACTTCATCAGATGGAGTACACAGGAATCAGATTGACTACATCTGTGGCAAGAGGAGATGGAAAAGCTCAATATTTTCAGCCAAGACAAGGCCAGGAGCTAATTGTGGAACAGACCATCAACTGCTCATATGCAAGTTCAACCTGAAGTTGAAGACAATTAAAACAAGTCCACAAGAGCCAAAATATGATCTGGAATATATCTCCCCTGAATATAGAGACCATCTAAAGAATAAATTTGATGCATTGAACACCAATGACCAAAAACCAGAAGAATTGTGGATGACATCAAGAGCATAACCCATGAAGAAAGCAAGAGGTCATTAAAAACATGAAAAAGAAAGAAAAGACCAAAATGGATGTCAGAAGAGATTCTGAACTTGCTCTTGAGTGAAGAGTAGCTAAAGCAAATGGAAGAAATTACAAGATAAAATTGCTGAACAGAAGATTTCAAAGAGCAGCTCAAGCAGACAAAGCCAAGTACTGTAATGAAACGTGCAAAGACCTGGAGTAGAAAAACAAAAGGGAAGAACACCCTCAGCATATCTCAAGCTGAAAGAACTGAGGAAAAAAATTAAACCTCGAGTTGCAATATTGAAAGATTCTATGGGCAAAGTATTGAATAATGTAGGAAGCATCAAAAGAAGATGAAAGGAATACACAGAGTCACTGTACCAAAAAGACCTGGTTGATATTCATCCATTTCAGGAGGTGGCATATGTTCTAGAACCAGTGGTATTGAAGAAAGAAGTTGAAGCTGCACTGAAAGAATTGGTGGAGAGCAAGGCTCCAGGAATTTACAGAATACCCATTGAGATGTTTCATCAAACAGATGCCCTGCTGGAGGCACTCACTTGGTTATGCCAAGAGATTTGGAAGACAGCTACCTGGCCAACTGACTGGAAGAGATCCATATATGTACCCGTTTCAAAGAAAGGTGATCCCACAGAATGTGGAAATTATCAAACAATATGATTAATATTGCATGCAAGTAAAATCTTACTGGAGATAATTCAAAAAATGGTTGCAGCAGTATATTGACAGAGCACTTCCAGAAATGCAAGCTGGATTCAGAAGAGGATGTGGAATGAAGGCTATCATTGCTGATGTAAGATGGATCTTGGCTCAAAGCAAAGAATACCAGAAAGGTGTTTACTTGTGTTTTATTGACTATGCAAAAGAATTTGTTTGTGTGGATCATAACAAATTATGTATAACATTGAGAAGCATGGGAATTCCAGAACACTTAATTGTAGTCATAAAGAACCTACATATAGACCAGGAGGTTGTTGTTTGAACAGAAAAAGGGTATATTGCATGGGAGCTCTGGTAGCATAGTGGCTAAGGCACTTGACTGCTAACCAGAAGGCTGGCGGTTCAAACCCACCAGCCACTCCTCGGAAGGA
>NW_006921663.1:1212367-1227042 GCF_000298275.1 Orycteropus afer afer
GAAGAAGAATTTATGCTTTTGAGTTGTGCTGCTGGCGAAGAATGCTGAAAGTACTGCGGACTGCTAAAAGAACTAACAGCTCTGTCCTGGAGGAAGTGGAGCCAGAATGCTCCTTGGAGGTGAGAATGGCCAGATTTTGTTTCACATACTTTGGTCATGTTGTCAGAAGGGACCATTCCCTGGAGAAGGATGTCATGCTTGGTAAGGTGGAGGGTTGACGAAAGAAGGGAAGGCCTTCAATGAAATGGATTGACACGGTGGCAGTGACAATGGGCTCAACTATAGCAAGAATCATGGAGCTGGCTCAGGACCAGGTGGTGTTTCATTCTGCTGTTCATAGGGTCACTATGAGTTGGAGATGACACGACAGCACATAACAACAACAAAATTCTTTGTTGGCAATTCTTTTCCTTCAAGGTTTTATATGTGCCATCCCATTGTCTCCTGCATGGTTTCTGCTGAGAAATCAAAGCTTAGTCTTATTAGTTTTTCATGAGTATAGGTGATGACATTGTAGGTGACATTTCATTTTTCCTAAGCTGCTCCCAAGAAGAGTCTTTCTTTGTCTTTGGTTTTGGAAAGTTTGATTCTGTCTTGGTGACTTTCTCTTGGGATCCTGCATGGGTTTTGTTAAGCTTCTTGAATGGATATCTTTTCTTTCTTCATGATAAGGTGGGAATTTTCTGTTAGCAAGTCTTTGATAATTTTCTCAGTGGATTTTTTCTTTTTTCTTTTGGCCTTCTCTTGTTCTGGTTTTCCAATCAGGAGTATGTTGTTTCTTTTCATGTCATCCCATATAACTCTTAGGTTCTCTTAAATCTTTGTTGTGATTTTTCTTCATACAGGCTGGCATCAAGGGATTTGTCTGGGAAATGCATTCTTCAGCCAGTTCTAGTCTACTCTTCATTCTTCCACTGTGTTACCTATCTCTGTGATTTTAGTGTTCATCTTCTGGATTTCTAATCACTATTTTTGCATGAGTTCTAATTGTGAATTTATCTTGTTATTTTGCTCTTGAATGATTTTCTTAAATTTTTCCAGGGTACTGTCTGTCTTCTCATTGTTTCTGTTTCTGTTTTCTTTGAGCTCTTGAAGAGTCCTATATATCTACCTTCTGAATTCCTTCTCAGATAGTTCTATTGCTTGTTCTTCTTCCATGATGGATAATTCTTTAGCTTGGGATTTTATTTCTGTTTTCTTGTCCAAGTGTTTTTGTTTTGTTTTAATTTCAGGTTTCCTGTTGTTTCTTGGACATTTTTGAAGTTGTTATCTTTGTTAGTTATACATTGAATTGTTTCACCCCGATTTTATGTTTTATTGTATCTTCAGAAAATTTTGAGGGGGGGGAAGAAGTATGGCCTTCTGAACATATTGGTGTCATTGAAATTTTAAACTAATTCTTTCCCTTTAAAGATCACCCATGTATAAAGCAATCTCTACTTGAAGAAGTCCTTGGATGGACTTCTTCTTTGGGTACTGGTGCTTTTTATGGAACACAGGGTCCAAATGACAAGGGTAGGACAGCCTTCTGTTGGTCTCCTTCTGTTGCTGAGGCCCCTACCTTGCCCCTGATTTAGAAGCTGCTAGAAGAAGCACCTGGGAAGCAGCAGAGGAAACCACAGCTCAAATTTTAAACCATGTCAAAGTGTAGAGCAGGTGTACTTCTTTGGTTATTAACTCAACTGTACTGGGTTGCTCTCCAGCTCTCTCTGTGTTGGTGGAATCACTGGTGGGAATGTGGGTAGATCTCTGTTTGCCATGAAGAGGATCTGAAGTTGGAACAAGCCGGTGTTTTCCACTGCCTGTCATTGATCCTATGGCACAGGAGCTATTGGTGTTATGTGTCTATTGGGTGAGGTGTTTGGTATAATAGCTCCGGTTGCCTGGCTGAGGTTTAATGTGTTTCTCCTATTACACAAGGCAGGGGAGAAAGGGAAGAAATAAAAATAAAATACACCAGAAGTAAACCAGGATAGAGAGATAGAAGGAATTTTCTGCATTTGGGGCAAGATAATTCAGTCAGCGATGCACACACGAGAAGGGCAGCCTGGGTCCTTCTAAGGCATTTACTGATGATTACAACCTTCTATCAATCAAAGACCTGCAGTTCAGAACCAATAGATGGCCCATTGGATAGAGGACCACCACCATAAACTTCTCCAGGCCCTGCGGAGGAGTATGGAGATCTGGTGGTGTAGTGCCTAAGGCATTTGACTGCTACCCAGAAGGCTGGCAGTTCAAATTCACCAGCCGTTCCTCAGAAGGAAGATTGGGCAATCTATTTCCATAGAGATACCATCTTGGAAATCCAAGGAGGGGTTGCTATGAGTCACAATCGACTCAATGGCAGTGAGTTTGGTTTTTGTGAGTTTTTTTTTTTGGAGGGGGGGAAGAAGTATGGCCTTCTGAACATATTGGTGTCATTGAAATAGAGTAATAAGAAAGCAACATCCATGGATGAAGTCCCATGCCACTGGAGCTCAAGAGTCTCACTACGTTTTTGCTGTTGACACATAAGGTGGAGTCACAGGACCCTACGCCCCTTGTGATTCCAGAGCTTTTGCTGAATATGCTTGATATCCATCTCTGTCTAAGCTTTGGGAAGAAGGAAAGGTTCTGAGGAATCTCCTCCTGAAGAAGGAGAATGGTTGGTTAGGCTTTTCTAGACCAAGGGCTCTGCATGGCAGGAGAAGTGGAAATGAGCTAGGTGAAGCTGATAGCAATAAACCACAGTGGCTCTGACCAGTTGGTAGGCCACCTGTTTTGGTCTTAAAGGAAAGTTCAGCATCTGTGCATGCCAGAGACCTCTGAGTGGCCTTGTCACAGTGGCCAAGGGCCTCACTAGCCTCACCACAGCAGTCCCAATGGTTCAATTCTCCCTAGGGTATCCCTGGAGGCAAGCTGAATGCTGGTACAACTCCAGTATGTACCACAGGTGATAATCTAGGAGCTGTGGTTTCCTCTGCTGCTTCCCAGCTGCTGCTTCTAGCAGCTTCTAAATCAGGGGCAAGGTAGGGGCCTCAGCAACAGAAGGAGACCAACAGAAGGCTGTCCTACCCTTGCCATTTGGACCCTGTGTTCCATAAAAAGCACCAGTACCCAAAGAAGAAGTCCATCCAAGGACTTCTTCAAGTAGAGATTGCTTTATACATGGGTGATCTTTAAAGATTTTGTGGCATTCGAGCCAAGTCTTCAGTACTCTTGATAGGGATATGAATGCATGGGGGTGGGGGTTCAGGCCATGCATGAGCATGAAGAAGAACCTGAAGCCAAGAGCCAGCAGGTAATTATTTGTATTCCCAGTCCCTGGTTCAGTGATGGGTTGAAAGCAAGTGTTCAATAAGTGTCATGTGTCCTCACTCAAAGACAAATCATTGATTAAATACAGTATTGTTTTGTTTTTGAAAAAAGAAGATTAAAAAAAAAAAAAGACATATGATGTTAAATGTAAACATCAATTGGAAGACACATTCTGATTTCAAACACATTAAAATGTGACAGCAGAGTGCTTTTTTGAATCTTTAAAACACACTATTTTGTGAATTTTAGTGGAAAACAACTTTGGAGTACTAGAGCAGAGGCATATATAACTGGAAAGATAGAATGGAACCAGATTGTGTAAGGCCCTGAATTCTAGCCTAACACTTTTTATTTTTAGCAGGGAGTCACTGGAGGATTTTTGAGCAGGTAGTCTGCACTAGTGGTGCAATGGTTAAACACTTGTCTGTCAACTGAAAGAAAGGTGGTTTGAACTCAACCAGTGGCTGTTTGAGAAAGACCTGGGGATCCGCTCCCTTAAAGATTACCAAAAATGCAAAACCAAATCCACTGCCATTGAGTCAATTCTGCCTCATAGTGACCCCCAGTGGGTTTCCAAGGCAGTAAATCTTTACAGAAGTAAATGGCACCATCTGCCTTCTGTGCAGTAGCTGGTAGATTTGAACCACTAACCTTCTGGTTAGCAGTCAAATACCTTAGGTACTGCACCACCAGAGCTCCTCCCATAAAGATTAAAGCATAGAAAACCCTAAGGAGCAGGTCTGTTCTGTCACATGGGATCACTATGAATAGAAACTGACTTAACAGCACCTAACAACAACAATTTGTTACAGTAAGTGAAAACGCACTGCTTAAGACAAGTAGCAACAGAAAACAGAAAAACTAACATGTATTGAGAACCTACTTATGACAGGAAAGATGATAAATTATTTTGAATATTATTTTATTTCATCTGCATGGCAACTTTGGAAAGGTATTTATTCATCGCATTTTACTGATGAGGAGCCCAAGCTTAGAGAAGATTAAAAACATTGTCTAATATTGCCCTGGTAGTGAATTGTGCCATTGTGTGCTTTCAAATACAGTATTAAAAAAAGAAGTTGCATATTTAAAATATATTTCATATTTCTCTTTCTAATAATACTGTAATCTTTCTTTATTACCTAAATTTCTTTTTTCTTTCTTTTTTTTATTATGATTTCAGTGAAAATTTACAGAGCAAATTCACTTTCCACACAGCAGTTCACATACACTTTGTCTTGTGACATTGACCACAATTTACCACAATGCAACAGCTCCCCTCCCACTTCCTCCCGACAGCTACCTCTTCCCTGTGTCCATCCCTCCATGCACTCCTGCCCCTTGACCTTTCTCCCTGTGCCTAAGCAGCCCTTCTTTCTCCCATGCTTGTTCTCTCCAAGGAAATGTTCAACTCACATGCCTGTCTCTTGTTTGGCTGGAAGCCACAGGTGTGGGTTCAATTCTAGACCTGAAGGGCAGCTAGGGGCCACAGTCTCAGTGGTTCCCCCCTTTTTTTTCCAAATGATTTTGAGTTTTGTTCCACATTGTTCTCCCTCTCTATCCAGGATCTCCTACATAGATCCCCTTCCAAGTGGTTGACAGTGGTAGCCAGACACCATCTAGTTCTTCCGGTCTCATAGTCATATAAGCTGCATATCGGATGGTGTCCCAGTCACTTGGACTAATTCTTTCCATGAATTTTTGGTTTTCTTCATTCTTCTTTGCTTTGGACGAGGAGAGATCCATCATTGCATCTAGATAGCAGCTTGCAAGCTTTTAAGATCCCAGTTGCTACTTGCCAAAGTAGGAGGTGGAACAATGTTTTGTGTAGTACGTTATGCCAATTGAGCTTGATGTCCCCTGCGACTATGGTCCTGAGCTCACAGGTTCAACTACTCAGTCCCTCTGGGTAGCTGGCTGTGACCAAGCAGTGACTACAACCTTGCCCCTTGTCAGCTCTACTATATATATATGTGGGAATTCAGTTCATACACATAAACTTATAGGACCATTGTCTGCCAACCCTATACATGTTCTTGACTACACTCCCTGCTTCATAGACATACCTACTAGTTCAGCCTATTATTACCTGAATTTCTGGAGTCTAGAAGCTAGTCATTGATTTATCTGGGGAGAGGGTTTAAATATTTTTTGGTGTGTGTATGTGTGTGTTTTAACTTTTTATTGTGATTTGGGTGAAAGTTTACAGAGAAAATTTATTTTCCATTCAACAGTTCACATGCATTTTGTTTTGTGACACTGATTGCAATCTGCACAATGTTAACAGCTCTCTTCCCACTTCCTCCCTGTAATTACCTTTTCCCTGTGTTCTTCTTCCCTATTAATTTCTGCCTTTTGAGCTTTCTCCCTCTGCAATGCTGCTTTTCTGATCTCCCATGGTTGTTCACTTCTCTGGCGTAATTGTTTACCTCATAGGCCTATCTGTTGTTTGCCTTTTCACCCTTGGGTCTAAAAGTATTGATGCAGTTACAAAGTGTTTCTGCATTCAAGAAGTGTCCCAAAAAGCCTGAGCCTTTTGAATAAATTAATTATTCTTCTCTGCTTAGGACTGTGATCTCTTTGGGTTTCCCAACAGAGATGGACTATGTGAATAAATTAAAGCTCAAGTTGCCCTTTCATTAGATCTCCTGGTGTTCTCCCTCTCATAACCAATGAAAACCTATTGATACTCAGAAGCATTTAGAGCTCAATTGAAAAAGATTTAACAAGAAGCTCTCAATTACAGAACAACTTTCTTTCAGTTTGTTGTTGTTAGGTGCTGTCAAGTTTATTTTCGACTCATGGTGATCCCATGTGACAGGGTAGAACAGCCTTATGGGGTTTTCCAGCCTGTTAACTTTACGGAAGCAGATCACCAGGTCTTTCTCCTTCAGAGCTACTAGGTGGGTTAGAACTGCCAACCAATCCATTAGCAGCGAACACTTAACCATTGCATAAGTAGGGCTCCTTTTCTTTAATTTCACTGTACCAAAAACATTCCCAGAAATTTCTTCTGGGCACATGTATTTGTCCTATTAATTCTATTTACAGTGAGATTTCAGTTTATATATGCACAGTAATGGCCTTGCAAATTATCAAAGACTGTTAAGTCCACCAAAAGTTTAATGGCTCTCCTTGTTTGCTATGATGCTACTCATAAGATTTATGTGTGCAACCTCATTTTAAAAGCTTTTTTATATATTCATAAAAAAGACATGGATTTCTAGTTAGATAGAGACTGGTGAAACCTCTGAGACTATGGCCTAGGATTACCTTTCGGTCCTGGAATTGGACTCACTCCCATGGGTTTGCTATCAACCAAACAACAGACAGGCCTACCAGCTGAACAACTACACCAGGGAGATACACTCCTTAGAAAAGTCAACCATGGAAGATCAGAAGGGCAACATTTGCATAGGGAGCAAGCTGGCAGGAAGGGATACATAGGTAAGAAGGACTCAGGGAAGGGATAACCACAGGAAGAAGGTGGGAGGAAAGCTGTTCCTTTGTGGGGATTGTAATCAGTGTTGTGAAACAAAATGTGTGTTAACTGTTGAGTGTAAAACGAATCTGCTTTGTAAAACTGCACCCAAGCTACAATAAAATATTTTATTTATTTTGAATGACTGTTTTTAATCTGCATTTCCTCCCCTGTTTCCCATGATTCCGTACAGAAGCAATCCCTCCAGCCTCTACTACAATCAGCTCCTCTCCCAGGACTTGTCTATGTGGCAGGCAAAGGAATAGAGAACCCTCTTTTCCTACCTATTCATCCGTCACAAATATTCCTCCTCAAATACTCACTCAAAAAACAAACCAAACTCACTGCCATTGAATCAATTCTGACTCATCGTGACCCCCATTGGGTTTCTAAGGCTATAAGGCTATAAATCTTCACAGAAACAAACGGTCCCATCTTTCTTCCACTTAACAGCTAGTGGGTTTGAACTACTGACCTTTTGGTTAGCAGCCAAATGCCTTAACCACTACACCACCAGAGTGCCTTTCCTCAAACACTACTAGTATGCGTAAATACATTTCTTGGAAAATCTACCAATAATTCACTCAGCTTTAAATGTATTTCTTTCTGAAATATAGGCATAATTTAGGCTCACACTGGGCACCCCTACCCCAATTGCATAGGAATATGTACTAAAACAAAAGGTAGAGACTTTACATAGAAAAGGAGAAATCAGAATGGTCTACAGTAGTCAGATATTGATTCCTGGAACAGATAAACCTGAGCAAGACCTAAGATGTGGAAAAGATTTGAATGGTCAGAAAGGAAACTGGGCATTCAAGGCAGAAGGTAGACAGCCAGAGGAAAAGCACACAAAGGGAGGAGTGAGCATGACATGCTCAAGATGGAATGAAGACTCTGACAGGTCCCATAAACATGTGAGTATATGGAGTATTGGGGGTTAATTTTGAGAGGAAGAGAGGTCCTGATGGTGTAGAAGTTTATCATCCAGGAAGAGTGGAGCTAATTACACGAGAGTGACTGCTGACAGTGGTGAACTAGGAACATTATTGGAGTGAAGGGTGGACTGCGGAAGGTAAAGACTACAGATAGTGAGAACAATCTCAATATCATTGTAGTCTGGGTACAGGGGTAGTGTAGATAGCAATGTAAATGAAAGTCTGGGAATGAGAAATTTCAAAGCAAGAGTGTAAAGATTTTATAAATGATGCAGTATAATAAAAAAGAGTGGGATCGATCAGATGAACTATGGTGCCATTGATAAAACTGAGGAACTAGGAAGATAGCTAATTTGATGAGGAAGTTCAGAGTTTGACGTGGGACATCTAAGAAGGCCTCAGAAGGTAAAAATGAAAAACTAGTACTCACATAAGACAATGAAATGTAGGCATGTGTCACTTTTATGTCCATTAAAAGTGATGTCAGGCTGCACATACATCCATGGTCCCATGAGGTGTTTTATTTTTTATTTTATTTTTTGTTTTTAAAGCAAAGGGGTGAGGTGGAGCAGCTTTCTTTTTCTTTATTATTTCCCCATAATGGTTCACTTGCTGAAAGTGAAGATGACTTGAAGCATTTACTGATGAAAATCAAAGACGATAGTCTTTAGTGTGTATTACACCTCAACATAAAGAAAACAAAAATCCTTACAACTGGACCAATAAGCAACATCACAATAAATGGAGAAAAGATTGAAGTTGTCAGGGATTTCATTTTATGTGGATCCACAATCAACACCTATATGGAAGCAGCAGTTAAGAAATGAAACATCATATTGTGCTGGGCAAATCTGCTGTAGAATATCTCTAAAGTGTTGTTCTGGTTACTTGGTACTGCTCTGACAGGAATATACTACAAATGGGATGGCTTGAACAAACAGGAGTTTATTCTCTTACAGTTTGGAGGCTTTAAGTTCAAGTTCAAAGTGCCAGGCTCTAGGGGCTGAGTGAAATTCCCTCAACCTTGCAGTCCAGCTCTGCCTCCTGCTCCCGGCCCACTGGAACTAGAGGTTTTTCTTCACTCAGACAGCTTCTGGATGCTGAGGCTGACAAACTCAAGGTTGACAAGTAAAAAGGCACAATCCCAATGTTACCAAACCACATGGCAGGCCATTAATGTAAGTCCATTGAAAGTCCCAAGGTTGGCAGAGCATGACAGGTTGCTGAACAACGACATGGCTACATGCAGAGCCCAAGCATGCCATAAGCTAGAGACTATCCCCAAGGCTTCTCCTTATATACAGGAAGCAGACCACATCCCAAAGGCAGCTACTCAGCTGCTTATGGTAGATCCCACCATGGAGTTGATTGCCAGACTCATCATGGAGAATAATTACCACAAGCTGCCCACCCACTCAACCAGGTCCAGCCAAGTTGACACACAAATTTAACTGCCACAAGTGTTAAGGAGCAAAGATGTAACATTGAAGACTAAAGTTCACCTGACCCAAGCCACAGTATTTTCAATTGCCTCATGTGTGTGTGAAAGCTGGACAGTGAATAAGGAAGACTAAAGAAAAGTTGATGCCTTTGAATTGTGGTGTTGGCAAAGGATACTGAAAATACCATAGACTTCCAGAAGAAAGAACAAATATGTCCTGGAAGAAGTGCAGCTGGAATGCTCAGAGGTGGGAATGGCCAGACTTCGTATGGTCATACTTCAGTCGTATTATCAGAAGGGACCATTCCCTGTGGACAGGGTCTTTTCACCATATTTATTCAATCTGTATGCTGAGAAAATAATCTGAGAAGCTGGACTATATTAAGAAGAATGTGGCATCAGGATTGGAGGAAGGCTCATTAACAATCTGAGATAGGCAGATGACACCATTTTGCTTGCTGAAAGTGAGGATGACTTGAAGCATTTACTGATGAAGACCGCAGTCTGCAGTATGGATTACACCTCAATATAAGGAAAACAAAAATACTCACAACTGGACCAATAAGCTGCATCATGATAGATGGCGAAAAGGTTGAAGTTGTCAAAGACTTCATATTACTTGGTTCTACAATGAATGCCAATGCAAACAGCCGTCAAGACATCAGACAACGTATTGCATTGGGCAAATCTGTTGCAAAAGATCTCTTTCAAGTGCTGAAGAGCAAAGATATCTCCTTGAAGACTAAGATGCACCTAACCCAAGCCATGATATTTTCAATTGCCTCATATGCATGTGAGAGCTGGAAATGAATAAGGAAGACCGAATAAGAGTTGATGCTTTTGAGCTGTGGTGTTGGTGAAGAATGCTGAAAATACCATGGACTGCTAAAAGAATTAACAAATCCGTTCTGGAAGAAGTGCAGCAGGAATGCTTCTTGGAAGTGAGAATGGCCAGACTTTGTCTCACCTTCTTTTGTCATGTTGTCAGAAGGGACTATTCTCTGGAGAAAGGATGTCATGCTTGGTAAAGTAGAGAGGGTCAACAAAAGAGGGGAAGGCCCTCAACGAGATGGATTGATACAGTTGCTGCAGCAATGGGCTCGGGTATAGAAGGGATCGTGAGGCTGGCACAGGGCTGGGTATTGTTTCACTCTGTTGTACATAAGGTCACTATGAGTCGGAGACATCTTGACAGCACTTAAAAACAACAACAAAAGAGAGGGTCAGAGAAAAAGAGGGAAGCCCTCAATGAGATGGATTGACACAGTGGCTGGAGTGATGGGCTCAAGCATAGCAAAGATTGTGAGAATAGCGCAGGACCAGGCAGTGTTACGTTCTGTTGTACATAGGGTCACTATGAGTCAGAGCCAACTCAATAGCACCTAGCAACAACAACAATAGTTTGAAAGATTCCAAACTCTCAGAGTATATGAGCAGCGAGGCTCCTGAGCATATTCCAATCCCTACAGAGCCTTCCCCTTTGCCTTCTCCTTCCCTTCCTGGCTTCATTCACCCACCCCAATCTTTCACTCTCAGCAGCAGGCAGTGCTTGTCCCAGCACCTCCATTCCGGTTGGGGGTTCTTGGCTCATGGTGGCAGCAGCTGCACATGATCAGGAAGCTGCTGAACTAACAGGGTGGCTGCAGCCAGGGCTACCACCTCCAGCCAAGCTCTTGCTTGCTGCCCATTCTCATGAATACTTCTCCTTCCCCACTCCTCCCCTTCCCATGTGCACAAAGTCCCTATCTGGCTGCCATACAGCCCCCTGCCAGGCTCACTGTACACTAGGCAAGGCTCTTGTTCCAATGGATACAGCTCTTGAGCTTTGTGCAGAGGTCTCTAAGGTTTTAATATAACAGGCTTTACAAGGATTTACCTGAAGATTGTCCAGTGATCCCCTGTATATAATATGGTGTTTGCATAATGTCAAAATTGCATAATGTCATATTTCAAAAAATGTCCTGTGGACTTTAAGCTATGCATACCTGTACTGATTTAGCTGGGTAGCTTCCTCCTCCTCCCCCAATCTAGTCTATGTCTTTCTTCATCCTGCCCTATATCCCAGGATGTTTGCATGATCTGGTAGTACATGGAACTAAACTTCCTTACCTTCTGACTTCCAGTGCAGCCTAGCCAATATGAAACAGTGTGGTAAGAGAGTGAAGGGATGAAAGACAATAAAGTTGAGTCATTTATTCTCAAAATTATGACCTTTTTGGGGGGTCACAGGGATGTGGCTGTGTTCCACAACTGAAGGTCACAACTCCTGGACATTAGCACATGAGAAATATTGCTGGTAGTTGCCATGTCAGCAGCTCTGACTCGTGGTGACCTTATTATGTACAGTAGAACTAAAAGTTGCCGTCTTCATGCTCATCAGCATGTTGGAGTCCAATGTTGCAGTTATCATGTCAAATCATCTCATTGAGGGTTTCCTTCATTTTCACTGACCCTGCACTTTACCAAACATGATGTTCTTGTCCAGAGAGTGGTCTTTCCTGATGATGTATCCAAATGAGCTGTAGTCTCAGCATCCTCACTTCTAAGAAGCATTCTAGTTGTATTTTTCTAAGACTGAGTTGGTTGTTCTTTTGGCAGCCCATGGTATATTCAATATTCTTCACCACACCACAATTCAAATACATCAGTTCTTCTGTTTTCCTTTTACATTGTCTAATTTTTGCATGGAAATGAGGCAACTGAAAAGACCATGGCTTAGATCAGGCAGACTTTACATGTTTGCTTTTTAAAACAGACCTTAGTCATCAATGTGACTTCTGTTTTTTAAAACTTTAAATGTATTTTGCAGCAGATTTGATTTCCTGACTGCTGCTTCCATGGACATTAGTTGTTAATCAAATCAGAACGAAATCACTGACAACTTCACTTTTTTTCTCTATTTATCACGATGTTGTTTATCAGTTCAGTTGCCAGGATTTTCATTTTCTTCATGTTCCGGCTCAGGCTTATAATAGCATCCTCAAGCATACATTCAAATCTCCATCCCCTCTCAAGAGCCAGAAACTAGCCCGGCCACCACTAGTACAGAGTAGAAAGTCTATTACCAGACACTGTAAGTCTCAAAGAAGAAGAATGAGCAAAGTGAAGGAACCAAAGAGAAAACCACAGTTCAAGGAGCTCAAAGAGTCTCATCCTGTTGATGTTTTCCTACTGTTTCCTAGCCTTGAGGACAGGTCTGATAAACTGTTATCCTGAATTTGGCAAAACTCAGCTAGAGTCTCCCTTGGTTGGAAAACACTGTACGTGTTTTCTTTCCTTTCACAGAAAATTTGACTCCTTACTTCTCTCCTGTTAGGGGAAAAATAAATAAATAAACAAAGATACATAGATTAAGCTGAAAGTTTGGAGTTGGTCATTTCCCACACAAAAATCTAAGCCCCAGCTCAAAGTCAACTGGGCATTTGGTAGTGATAATTACGGCTAATCATTCCAAGCAAAGATGCATATTGTCTTCAGGAACTTATCTGTGTACAAGATTTGTAGAGGAACCACTTCCATTTGTGTGACCTTCTTCAAATCACTCAACTTCACTATGGCTCAGTTTCTTCGAGGACCTCTGGTGCCCCATTGGTTATGGCATTTGGCTGTGATTGGAACCCACTAGCCACTCTGCGGAAGAAAGATGAGGTAGTCTGCTTCCCTAAAGATTTACAGCCTTGGAAACCCTACGGGGGCAATTCTACTCTGTTCTATATGGTCTCTATGAGTGGGAATAGACTCCATGGCAGTGAGTTTGGTTTGGTCAGTTTCTTAAGCTATAAAATGAAGATAATAATATTATCTACTTAATAGGAAAATTGTGAGGGCATAACAAGATAATAAATGCAAACTGTTCAGTGCAGTCTGACACAAAAGTGATCCATTACTGCAGGAAAATAACAAGTATTGAGTACCTACCACGGACCGAGCAGTGTGGCGTTTTCCCATACTTTAACGCTTTTAACGACCTGGAGCCATAGCAAAAGATTCAGTGCTGAACCGTAGCGTAGAACGAATGCAAAGGATGCAGAAATTCTGCAGACAAGGAGTTCCTAGAGGGGTCCAGAGAGGCCCAGGGGGGCGAATGGGCGGGGCCGCAGGGGCGCGCGAACAGGGGCAGAGACTCTCAGCCTCAGCCACCCCAGCTCTGTCTGTTCCTGCGACCCGCCTGCGCCATGAGGACCAAGCACGTCAATTTGTTGATCGCGCTAGTCGCCATCACGCTCTTTACCTTCTCCTGCTTCTGCGTCTCCAGAATGGCTCAAACCAGTAAGCAGCGGGTGACTCTCCCGTCTCCCCAGCCTCCGGGCTCCGGGAGAGCAGGGGCCGGCCCGGTCGGAGAGTAAGGGGGTGTCGGGGGGACCTGGCGGCGGTCGCCTACCCTCATAATGAGTAACAGCGTGGGAGCTTTATAGATATGCTCCCCATGCCCTATACCGCCGGCGGTTAAACTGTAAAGGGCGCCCAGGTCTACACCTTGGCGATTGGTCCCGCGCAGGCGCGCTTGCGCAGACAGATTCGGCAGCCCTGTCCTCCTTGGTGCCAAAGGACATTTCTGTGTGTCCTTTTGTTCTCTAAGACTCAAGGGCCCCAATCTATGCCCCAGCTTCCCCTCTCCTTCCCTTCTTTCCTCATCTTTTCCAGAAACAGCTGAATGTCTTGTCTTCAAGAACTCCAACACAGTCAACATCTTTCCTCTCTTATGGTCTTTGTTCTATTATTGTGCTACACTCCCAGGGCCACACTCCAAGCCTCCCTGAAGTGTTTTTGTGAAGCTGAAAGAGGGTAGGATGAGGAAGAGGGACATAATTGACAATGTAGAGCTCTGACTTAGCACCCTAACTTTATGAAATTAGCCATACTGCTTCTGTTAAGTTACCACTTTGAAACACACCAAGATTTCAATTTATTGTTGTCTGTAGAATTTCCAGTAATATATCAGACAGTGTTTCAGTGCTATTCATAAGGTTTTCACTGGCCAATTCTTTGAGAAGTGGATGGCCCCTTCCTCCTTCTAAGTCTATCTTAGTCTGGAAGATCCATTAAAACTTGTCCACCATGGGTGATGTTGCTGGTATTTGAAATACCTGTGGCGTAGCCTCCAGCCTCACAGCAACACACAAGCCACCATGTAACAACAAACTGACAGATGAGTGGTGAAACATTGTCCAACATAGTGCTGGAAGATGAGCCTCTCAGGTTGGAAGGCACTCAAAATATGACTGGGGAAAAGCTGCCTCCTCAGAGTAGAGCCAACCTTAATGATGTAGATGGAGTAAAGCTTCCAGGACCTCTATTGGCTGATGTGGCATGACTCAAAATGGGAAGAAACAGCTGCAATCATCCATTGATAATTGCAACGTGGAATGTATGAAGTATGAATCTAGGAAAATTGTGAGTTGTCAAAAATGAAATGGAAAAAGTTGGGGACCAGGTTTGCTGGTCCAATAGAGCCTGGTGTAACCACTGAGACTATGGCCCCTAGCTGCCCTTCAGGTCTGGAATTGAACCCACA
>NW_006921663.1:1227259-1228540 GCF_000298275.1 Orycteropus afer afer
TGCATTGTAAATTTTGGTCAATGACATGAGACAAAGTATATGTGAACTGCTGTATGAAAAGTGAATTTACTCTGTACAATCTTCACCCAAATCCAAATAAAATTTTTTAAAAAAAAAAGAATGAAAAGGAATAAAGAAGGAATGAAAATAGAAAAAAAAAAAAAATGAAATGGAATGCATAAAGATAGATATTCTAGGCATTAGTGAGCTGAAATGGACTGGTTTTGGCCACTTTGAATCAGACAACCCCACTATGCCAGGAATGATAAATTGAAGAAGAATGGCATAGCATTCATTGTCACAAAGAATGTTTCAAGATATATCCTGAAGAACAATGCTATCAGTAATAGGGTAATATCCATACATGTACAAGGAAGACCAGTTAATACTACTATTATTCAAATTTAGACACCAACCACCAAAGCCAAAGATGAGGAAATTGAAGATTTTTACCAACTTCTGCAGTCTGGAATTGACCAAACATGCAATCAGGATGTGTTGGTTATTACTGGTGATTGGAGTGCAAAAGTTGGAAACAAAGAAGAATCACCAGTAGTTGGAAAATATGGCCTTGGTGATAGAAATGATGCTGCAGATTGAGTGATAGAATTTTGCAAGAACAATGACTTATTCATTGCAAATACTTTTATCAACATCATAAACAGCAGCTATACACATGGACTTCACGAGATGGAATACACAGGAATCAGAGATTGACTACATCTGTGGCAAGAGGCAATGTGAAGCTCAATATCTTCAGCCAAAATAAGGCCAGGAACTGACTCTGGAACAGATCATCAGTTGCTCATAGACAAGTTCAAGTTGAAGCTGAAGACAATTAAAACAAGTCCATGAGAGCCAAAATATGAGCTTGACAATATTTCTCCTGAATTAAGAAACCATCCAAAGAATAGATTTGATACATTAAAAAACAATGACTGAAAAGAAGAGGAATTATGGGATGACATCAAGAATATCATTCAGGAGGGAGCGGAAGATGGCGGGCTAGATAGAAGGACTGCACAGACCCTCTTCAGCAAAGAAAAGGAAAACCAATTGACACAGACACAGAAGTTATTCTTGGACCCCTGAGCCGTGAAGAGAAGGATTCAGAAGTAGACTAAACCCCAACTAGCAGAAGAATTTGCGTGAAAATACCAAAAAAGGAGATATACGGAGCTGTGGTCTGGCAGGGACCTGAGCGCCCGTGACGACACAAACGACCTGGACACTCCCGAGTGGCAGTAGGACTTAAGAATTAATCTAAAAATCCCCTGCAAG
>NW_006921663.1:1239550-1245530 GCF_000298275.1 Orycteropus afer afer
ATCATCCAGCAAGAAAGCAAAAAGTCATTAAAAAGGAAAGAAAGAAAAGACCAAAATGGATGTCAGAAGAGACTCTGAAACTTGCCCTTGAATGGAGAGTAGCTAAAGTAAATGGAAGAAATGACAAGATAAAAGAGCTGAAACAGAAGATTTTAAAGAGCAGCGCAAGAAGACAAAGTCAATTATTATAATGAAATGTGCAAAGACCTGGAGTTAGAAAACGAAAAGCGAAGAAAACATTTGGCATTTCTCAAGGTGAAAGAAATGAAGAAAAAGTTCAAGCCTCGAGTTGCAGTATTGAAAGATTCTATGAGCAAAATATTAAATGATATAGGAAACATCAAAAGAAGATGGAAGGAATATGCAGAGTCACTACCAAAAAGAATTGGTCAATGTTCATCCATTTCAGAAGGTGGCATATGATCAAAAACTGGTAGTATTGAAGGAAGAAATTGAAGCTGTACTGAAGGAAGTAGCAAAGAACAAGGCTCTAGGAATTGATGAATAACCATTGAGATCTTTCAACAAACGGATGCCATGCTGGAGGCACTCAGTCGTCTATGCCAAGAGATTTGGAAGACAGCTATCTGGCCAACTGACTGAAAGCGATCCATATTTATACCCATTCAAAAAAAAGGTGATCCTGTAGAATGTGGAAATTATCAAATAATATCATTAATATCACATGCAAGTAAAATCTTACTGAAGACAATTCAAAAACAGTTGTAGCAGTTTATTGACAGAGAACTTCCAGAAATACAAGCTGGATTCAGAAGAGGATGTGGAATGAGGGGTATCATTGCTGATGTTAGATAGATCTTGGCTCAAAGCAAAGAATACCAGAAAGATATTTACTTATGATTTATTGACTATGCAAAAGCATTCAATTGTGTACATTATTACAAATTATGGATAACATTGAGAAGAACGGGAATTCCAGAACACTTAATTGTACTCATGAGAAACCTGTACATAGACCAGGAGGCTATAGTTCTATCAGAACAAGGGGATACTGCATGGTTTAAAATCAGTAAGGGAGTGTGTCAGGGTTATATCCTTTCACTATACTTATTCAATCTGTATGCTGAGCAAGTAATCTGAGAATCTGGACTATATGAAGAGGAGCATGGCATCAGGATTGGAGGAAGACTCATTAACAACATGCAATGTGCAGACAACACAACTTTGCTCTCTGAAACTAAAGATGACTTGAAGCACTTACTGATGAAGATTAAAGACTACAGTCTGCAGTATGGATTGCACCTCAAAATAAAGAAAATTAAAATCCTCACAAATGGATCAATAAGCAGCATCACAATACATGGATAAAAGATTGAAGTTGTCAAAGATTTCATATTACTTGGACCCACAATCAACACCAATGGAATCAGTGCTGAAGAGCAAAGATGTCTCCGAAGACTAAGGTATGCATAACGCAAGCCATGGTATTTTCAATTGCCTCCTATAAATGTGAAAGCTGGACAATGAATAAGGAAGAATGAGAAAGAGGTAATGCTTCTGAGTTTTGGTGTTGGCAAAGAATACTCTAAGTACCACGGACTGCCAGAAGAATGAACAAATCTAGCCTGGAAGAAGTGCAGCTGGAATCCTCCTTGGAAGCAAGAATGGCCAGGCTTTATCTCACCTACTTTGGTCATGTTATCAGAAGGGACCATTCCCTGGAGAAAGATTTCATTCTTGGTAAAGTGGAAGGTCAACAGAAAAGGGGAAGGCCTCAAGGAGATGGATTGCCACAGTGGCTGCAACTGTGGGCTCAAGTATAGCAGAAATTGTGAGGCTGGCACAGGACCGGGCAGGTTTCTTTCTGATGTACATAGGGTCACTATGAGTTGGTGTTGAGTCAACAGCACCTAACAACAATGCAGGGTTTCCAAGAGCCCTGGTGGCACAGTAGTTAAAGCACTTGGCTGCTAAGCGAAAACTCAGTAATTGGAACCCACGAGTTGTTCTGCAGGGGAAAGATGTGGCAGTCCACTTCCACAAAGATTTACAGCCTCGGAAACATCAAGGACCAGTTTTACTCAGCTTTATAAGGTCTTATGAGTCAGAAACAACTGGAGAACAGTGGGGTTTTTTGTTTGTTTGTATTGGATATAGTTGAATTGGAACCCTAGTGGAGCAACAGTCAAGGACTGGGTTGCTAACCCAGAGATCAGTAGTTTGAAACCCACCTAGTGGCTTTTCAGGACAAAGACCTGGCAATCTGCTCCCATAAAGATTATAGCCATGAAAACCATATGGGGCAGTTCTACTCTGTCATATTGGGCTGTTATGAGTTGAAATTGACTCCACAGCACCCAACAACAACAACAAAGTTGTATGGAGTTCCAGGTGGTACAGACAGTTAATTAAGGTAATGGCTGCTAACCTGAAGGTTGGAGGTTGGAATCCACCCAAAAGCACCTTAGAAGAATGGCCTGGTGATTTACTTCTCAAAGATCACAGCCATTAAAAACTCTGTGGAGTCCAGTTCTGTTCTGGCACACGTGGTTTTGCCAAGAGTTGGAGTCAACTTTCAATGGCAGCTGGTTTTGTACCTGTGTATGTATGTATATATGTAATCTTCTTGTAGATATTCAGTCATTTTATACATTTTCCTTCTTATTTTCTATAAGGAAGATTATCCAAATGTGTTTTTATTTATTTAAAACAATAAACAATGAGCATTTTTATAATGAAAAAAAGATGGTTTCTCATAATTAGAAAGTAAAATGTACTTATTTTCATAGTAATTTTAGAAGCTAACTTAGAATGATATCCATAAAAGTTTTACTATAGTTAATCTTCCTATCATGAAACTACAGATTCTGAGATACATGCAGTTATGTTGTGTGTGTTTGAGTTATGACCAGGAAAAAGAAGTTTGATTTCACAAAGCATTTATATTCTCATCATCCAGTGTTTAAGTTCAGAAGTTGAAATATTGTCCTTGAGAATGAGAGACTCTTAAAATAGCAGATAAGGCAGAATTGTCATTTTCCGTGTCTTCTATTTAAGCATTTCTGTGGAACCTAGTGTGTGCAGAGTAGAACTGCTCCACAGGGTTTTCAAGGCTGTGACCTTTCAGAAGCACATCTCTGGGCTTGTCTTTTCAAGCATCTCTGGTTAGGTTCCAGCAGCCAACCTTTTGGCTAATAGTTGAGTAATCAACCATTTGCACTACTTAGAGACTCCTCTGTTAGCCACTGGCAATGAGCTGGATCATCTGTACATTTCAGTCTAAGAGGGCAGATAACCAATCCTACGAGTTGTCTCTGTCTCCTGTGCTGCACTACATAGCTTGGTTTTCTCACATCATGGTGATCTTAGCAAAGTCATGCTTTTTACTACCTTCCAAAAGGAGTTCCTAGGTAGTGCAAATGGTTAATGCACTCAGCTGCTAGCAAAAGATTGGCGGTTTGAATCCACCTAGTGGTGCCTCCAAAGGTCTGGCAATCCACTTCTGAAAAATCTACCATTGAATCCCTATGAAGCACAGTTATACTCTGACACAGATGGGATCACCATGAATTAAAATCAACTCAATGGCAACTGGTTACCCTCCAAAAGGCAGGAAGTGGATTCGGTCAGGCCAGTTAAGGTCAGGACCACAAACTAGTACTGTGTTACTTCTGCCATATTCTCCTAGTCAAAGTCATACAAGGCCCACCTAGATTCAAGGGAGTGGGAAAATTCACTTTGCCTCTTGATGGATGACTGGCAAGGTCACATTGCAGAACAGTTGATATGGGAGATATTGTTGCAGCCATCTTCTGCGAATATAATCTGCCGCACCCTCCTTTTTCCTTGTGTTTCCCCCGTGATGTTGGATTAGGAAGAAGGAGTTGAAGAAGCAAAGTTTTTTGTATGTGATGACAGTATGGTGGTTTCGATCTCTCTGGAAGATGCCTCTGTGTCCAGATATTAAGTGCTAGCTCTCTTTTGAGGTAGTTTGTGACTTCCTCTGAGGACCAGTTGTGGTCTCCCCACTGCCCATTCCCTGGTGTGGGAAATCTATTTCCTCCTTGCACTCTTCCTCCCTCCCTCTGCATTTTCCACAGCCTTTTGCTGCTAGGATTCCCTTGTCTAGCAAGTGATCATCTTGCAGTCAAGAAGTTATGAATAACTTTACATGGATAGATTTGTTTTTCACATAAAATAGTCAAATTCCTTGAAATATACAATGTGCCAAAGCTGGCAAACAAAGAAATATAAAATCTAAATAGTATGATGTCAAAGAAATTTCATCCATTATAAAACCCTTCCTACAAGGAAAATCTCAGGTACGGGTTCTTCTAAATATTTAAGAAAGAAACAACCACAACTTTACACAAACTCTTCAAGAAAATTAAAAAAAAAAAAATAGGAAACAATTTTCAGATTTTTTTTTTTTAATTGGACCAGCGTGATATTGATTCCAGAATCTGACAAGGACACATGTATCTCTCTCATGAATGTAAGTTCAGTAATCTTAAATACAAATTAGCAAATACAATTCAATGATTTGAAAAAAGAATAATATATCACAACCAAGTTGGGTTTATTCCAGGTATGGAAGTGAAATAAGCAATGTTTCATTATATTAAAGAAAAGAGGGTAAAAATCATAGTAGATACAAAAACAAAACAGTTGATAAGACTACACTATTTTATATTAGAAAACTAATACTAAAGAGCTCTAATCTAATGAAGAATATAAAATACCCATCATAAATACATAACAAATGGAGAAATATTTTAAAACGTCATCATACTATATATGAAAATTAACTTAAAATGGATCAAAGATCTGAATGTAAAAGCTACAACTATAAAACTCTTAGAAGAAAACATTGATATAAACCTTTGTGGCCTTGGGCTAGGTAATGGTTTTTATATATGATAATAAGAGCACAAACAACAACAACAAATAAATAAATGGAAAGCATCAAAATTAAAAAGTATGTGCTTCAAAGGACTCCATAAAATAAGTGAAACAACAACCCACAGATGGGAGAAAAATTTTACAAATCATACACCTGATAAGGAACTTGGATATAGAATATATAAAGAACTTTTACAATTCAAAAATGAAAAGACAAATAACACAATTTAAAAGTGGGTGAAAAACTGAATAGACACTTCTTCAAACAAATAGAAGTGGCCAGTAAGCAAATGAAAAGATGTGTAACATCATGGAAATGGAAATTGAAAACAAAATGAGATATCACTTCACAGCCAGTAAGATGGCTGTAAGATGCAGCTAATGGTCTCCGAGCATTGGAAGTGAAGAAGAATGCAAAAAAAAAAAACAAGGGCATTTAGAAGTAATTAGCCCTAGGATAAGATGGCCCTTGAGACCAGGAGAACTGGATGGTGCCTGGCTACCAATGCCAACCACTCAGGAAAGGATCAAATCTGGAGATCTTGGATAGAGTGGGAGGGAAAACGTGGAACAAAATCCAAAAACTCAATAATGACCAGAATTACTGATCAGATGAAATCTGGTGAGACCCCCAATACTATGGCCCTGACATACATTCATTGTTGTTGTTGTTGTTGTTACGTGCCGTTGAGTTGGACCCGACTCATAGCAACCCCTCCTTGGGTTTCTGAGGCAGTATCATAACAGAAGTAAATTGCCCAACCTTCCTTCCAATAATACATTTGGCGCCTGAAATAAAACTCACCCCCAGGGGTGGGCTCTTAGCCCAATAGTTAACAAGAAGTACAGGCAGACCACTCAACCCAGGATGCCGCACCCACACACTCAATGGTAATACATCACTTAGAGCAATAGATCATGGGACACCAGAGGACCAACATTCAAACTGAGGAAATGCAGGACAAACAGGAGTGCATAATTTTGAGGAGCACAGGGGGAGGGTTGCAGGGTAGGGAGGGGAGGAGACTGGGTTAGGGTTGGACATGGCGAATGGGGAATGAAACTAAATGTAAGCGTGATGTTGAATGTAAAACAAGCTCTTAAAATAAAAATAATA
>NW_006921663.1:1247550-1262790 GCF_000298275.1 Orycteropus afer afer
CAGTTCTTTCAGTTTGAGAAATGCTGAGCATGTTCTTCCTTTTTGGTTTTCAGACTCCAGGTCTTTGCACATTTCATTATAGTAATTGGCTTTGTCTACTTGAGCTGCTCTTTGAAATCTTCTGTTCAGCTCTTTTACCTTTTCATTTCTTCCATTTTACAGCAGCAAAAATGAATAAATTTATCACTGACTCATCAATATGGCTGAATCTCCAAAATAAATTGAACAAAAGAATAAGTGCAGAAGAATATATATTGTTTTATTGTAATTATTAATGTCTAAAATCAAGTGTAAGTCATCTTGCAGAAGTGGTAAAATGATATCTTAAGAAAGAAATGGATGATTAAAACAAAATTATTATTCTGCTCATTTAGGGGTGGAGGAGGAAAAGGAATTTGATTTGAGAAGGATAAAGATGGACTGTCTAAGCCTAAAGTAGTAGTGGGTTCATGCATGCCCATTTATTATTATTATTCTTTAAACTGTGTTACATATCCTCTGTAATGTAAGCTATATTTCACAATACAACCTAAAGCATAGAGAGGCTACCCATTGCTGTCAAGTTGATCCGATTCGTAGCAACCCTATAGGACAGAGTAGAACTGCTCTATAGGGTTCCCAAGGCTGTAAATCTTTATGGAAGCAGACTAGGCCCACTACAAGTTGGTGGGTTTTAAATGCCAACCTTTCAGTAAGCAGCCAAACATTTTAACCACTAAGTCACCAGGGTTCCATAGAGTGGCTCATAAAACAGACTGCCATCGAGTTGGACCCGACTCATAGCGACCCCTCCTTGGGTTTTCAAGGCAGTACCACTACAGAAGTAGATTGACCAACCTTCCTTCCGAGGAGTGGCCGGTGGGTATGAACAGCCATTCTTCTGGTTAGCAGTCAAATGCCTTAGGTCTTGCACCACCAGAGCACTCATAGAGTGGCTGTACATAGGGAATTTAAAGGTCATGTTCCATAGTGTAATTTTATTATAGCAAAACATGCCATAAAGGGAGTAATCTGAAATGTACATTTCCTTTCTGGCTTTATCTCCTAGTACCTACCCACAGCAGTGAGTTTGGTTTTGGTTTTTACCTACCCATTGCCATTGAGTCAGTTGTGACTCAGCGACCCCAACTGGGTTTCCAAGGCTGTAAATCTTTATGGAATTAGATTGCTTCATCTTCCTCCTATGGAGCAACTGGTGGGTTTGAACCACCATCCTTCTGGTTAGCAGCCAAATGCCTTACTCACTATGCCACCAGAGCTCCTTCATCTTCTACTAAGTGCTCAAATATTCTTTCTTTAGAACCACATTGAGCACAAATAAATGAATGATAAGTTTTAAGTGGTCTGTTAATACTTTAGATCCCTAAGTGGCACAAATGGTTTGCTCTCGACTACTAACCTAAAGGATGGTAGTTTGAACCCACTCAGCAAAGCCATACAGAAAAGGCCTGAAAATCTCCTTTCATAAAGGTTCTAGCCAAGAAAACACTAGGGAGGAGTTGTACTCTGTATCACATAGGTTTGCCATGAGTCAAAAAGCACACAATTGGCAATGGGTTTAGTTTACTTTTCTTTTGCCAATACTTTAACTTCATGCCTCTTCCCCCTCAGTCCTCCTCCGCCTCCTCCTCCTCCTCCTACTTCTTCTTTTTTTTTTTTTTTTTGTAACTCCCAGCATGAATCACTTGTTTTCCTCTGAATACCCCATACTATTTCAAACTCAATACATTTGCTTTTGTTGTTTCTTTGGTGTGGAATGCAGGTCCCTGCCATTTGCTAAATGGTAGAATTCTAATTCTAATACATTTGAATTAGAAAAATGTATCTAAATACATTTCCTACTTCTCAAATAGTCCCTCTCCGCTGAAATCTTTCCAGCTCCCTCCTCTATTCTAGATCCTTCTTACAGAATGATTTGTCCTTCTTCTCTTTGTCTGTGGCATTTTGAAGATAAAGGCATTTTAAAAATTATAATTGATTGTTTAAATACATGATCCATTCCGCATCCCTTGCAGCCTGATTTTCAGTTAATTGCAAGCAAGAATCTGATTTTATCTATGTTTACCTATCACATAGCAGTGGCACTTGACTGCTAACCAGAAGGCTGGTGGTTCAAATCCACTAGCCACTCCTCGGAAGAAAGGTTGGGCAATCTACTTCCATAGTGGCACTGCCTTGGAAATCCAAGGAGGGGTCGCTATGAGTCAGGTCTGACTCGACGACACATAACAACAACAACAGCACATGGTAAGTAATAAATGAATGTTTTAGCATCTTCCTCATAACTGGAGGTATGAAATAATGTTATAAAGTTCAGTCATGGCTGTGTTTTATAGGATCTATATACCAAGGCAAGTTAACACTGCCATTGAGTTAACTGCCGTTGAGTTTGCCTTTGACTCAGGGCGACCCTTTGCACAACAGAACAAAATGCCTGTGGGATCTGTTCCATCTCCAGGATTGGTTGGGGTTACAGACCGTAAGGAAAGGCTTCTCTGAGGAACTGAAGCTGGACCTTTCACATAAACCCATCCCAAACCCATTGCCATCAAGTCAATTCCGACTCTTATTACCATTTAGGACAGAGTTAACCTGCTTCATAGGGTGTCCAAGAATGTAATCTTTACAAAAGCAAACTGCAACATCTTTCTCCCATGGAGCAGCTGGTGGGTTCAAACAGCTGACCGTTCAGTTATCTGCCAACCCTTTAACTATAGCACCACCAGAGTTCCTGGTCTACCACATAGAAGACAAGCATTCTAACACTGAACCACTGATACCCACAAGACTAGTAGTTTAGACTTTATTTGGTAAGCATTCAGAGGGCCACTTAAAGTATTTGAGCTGTTACCAGAAGCTTAATGGTGAATTAGAAGAAACCAATTAAGAGGCAATTATAGTGCACCTAAAACCCACTGCCATCAAGTGAATTCCTACTCATAGCAAGTCATAGGGTTTCCAAAGCTGTAAATCTTTATGGAAGTAGATTGCCTCATCTTCCTTCTGCAGAGCAGCTGATGAGTTTGAACTGCCAACCTTCTGGTTAGTAACCAAATGTTTAACCACTGCACCACCTAGAGGCAGTAAATATTTTGAAACTGTGGTCATGTCAGTGATGATCAAACAAGTTCAGAGGTCTAGCAGAGTGCTTCTCAAATTATAATGTACATACTATTCACCTGGGAATTTTATTGAAATGTAGGGCTTTGAACTGGTTCATTCCAGTTTGATCCTCTGCTGAGAATTTGCTTTTCCACCTCCCCCCCCCCACACACACACAAATCCCACTGCTCTGCTGTGGAGTTGATTCCCACTCACAGTGACTTTATAGGAAAGAGTAGAACTATCCCATAGGGTTTCCAAGGCTGTAAATCTTTACAGAAGCAAACTACCTCCTCTTTCTCCCATGGAGTGGCTGGTGGGTTCAGACTGCAGACCTTTTTGGTTAGAAGCCCAGTGCTTTAAGTACAGTGCCACCAAAAACAAAACAAAACAAAACTCACTGCCATCAAGTCAGTTCCAACTCATAGCAATCCCCACTGGGTTTCCAAGGCAGTGAATCTTTATGGAAGTAGATTGCCCTATCTTCCTTCTGTGGAGCATCTGTGGGTTTGAACTACCAACCTATGGTTAGCAGGCAAATGTCTTAGGCACTGGCCACCAGAGCTCCTTACAGTGCCACCAAAAGATGAACAAACAAACCCAACCCACTGCCATTGAGTCAATCCCCACTCATTAGCAACCCCAATTATTTTACCAAGGCAGTATGTCTTTACAGAAGTAGATTGGCCAGTCTTGCTTCTGTGGAGCGGCTGGTGGGTTTGAACCACCAACCTTCCAGTTAACAGCCAGATGCCTGAGGCTCCGTGCTACAAGAGCTCCTTACAGTGCCACCGTCCTCCAGAGTGCCTTATTTCCACCTCAGATATACTGAATCAGCATCTACATTTTAACAAGATCCCCAGGTGATTCTTAATGTATAATATTTATAAGAATCATCTGGGGATCTTGTTAAAATGTAGATGCTGATTCAATACATCTGAGGTGGAAAGGCAGCTTCTCAGAAGGTGGTCACACTGGGATGAAATAGTTCAAAGCTCTGAAATGCAGATTCTGATTCAGTAGGGCAAAGGTGAGACCTGAGATACTGTATTTCTAATAAGCTCACAGCTGATGCCCTAGGCCTGTGATGGCCAATATGTAGGCCCTTACCATATAGGCAATGAGCACTTGAAATGCAACTAATGCAAGTGAGGAACTGAATTTTTTATTTTATTTTAAGTATTTTAAATTAAAAACTAAAGCAGTGCAAACTATTTCTCCATTAAACAAAAATTTATTGTATCAGAACTATATTTACTGTAACTATTAAAATTTAGCATCTGAATTGAGAGTTACCTTAAGTATATGAATTGAGATTTATCTTAAGTATAAAATACACTGTATTTGGAGGGAAAAATTAGTTAAAATTTTTGAAAAAAGAATGTAAACTATCCCATTAGTAATTTTTACTTTCCCTTCATTCTCTTCACAAATGTCACTTGCTTGCAATATATTTCTACTAGACAGCACTGCCTTGGACACTTGCTATGGAATAGCAAGTGTCAGTGTTAGTTAGGATCTCACCTGGAGCCTTTTTAATGGGAGGAAGTAACATTGGTTCTTTGTACACATGGACTGGTGTTTGTTTACACAATTTCACCAAAAAGATGACATAAAGCATCTAATTATAGTTTATATCAAACTTTTGTAAATTAGTTTTATGTATTACTTCATCCTCACAAAATATCTGAGTGAATATGGAAGGAAAATAAATACTTTAAATAGATTTTTGATAAATTGAGTTACTGGACAAATATTGTACAAGAAGGAGATCCAGGATTAGAAATTATATCCTTCCACATCTCTGTATGGTTGTTTCTATAAATACTGCCTCCTCTAGAGAAGACTCTTTTCGTGTTTATCAAATTGATCCCTTGGGGAGTGAGCTGTGTTGTAGAAGCCCAAATACAATGCATCATAGTCCACTCTGAACACAAGATCCATTTTGCAAAGAAAATATTACCCAGGGAACCCTAACAAAATAGAGTTATACTGGTTAACTGTGTTCATCTCTTAAAGTTTGTAAAAAAAAAAAAAAAAACCCACTGCCATGGAGTCTATTGTGACTCATTCTGACCCTGTAGGACAGAGTAGAACTGCCCCATAGAGGGTTTTTTTTTTTTTTTTTTTTTTGGAATGCTTCTTGAATTTGCATGTCGTCCTTGCACAGGTGCCATGCTAATCTTCGCTGTATTGTTCCAATTTTAGTATATGTGCTGCTGAAGCAACCACCCCATAGAGTTTTCAAGGCTATAAATCTTTAGGGAAGCAGACTGCCTCATCTTTCTCCCACAAAGCAGTTGGTGAATTCGAAACACCAACATTTTGATTAGCAGCTGAATAACCACTACACCACCAAATTAGAAAAGCCAAACTCACTGCCATTGAGTCACTTCCAACTCTTAGAGACCCCCATTAGATTTCCAAGGCTATAAATATTTACAGAATCAGATTGCCTCATCTTCCACAGAACAGATGTTCGGTTCAAACTACGACCTTTTGGTTAGCAGCCAAATGCCTTGACCTCCATACCACCAGAGTTCCTTATTACACTACCAAACCAAAAGGAAAAAAAAAAAAAAAAAAAAACCCTCAGTGCTGTTGAGTTGGTTCCAACTCATAGTGACCCTTCCTTGGGTTTCTGAGGCAGTATCTCTACAGAGGTAGATTGCCCAGTTTTCCTTCCGAGGAGTGGCTGGTGGCTTTGAGCCACCTTCTGCCTTAGGCACTATGCCACCGTTTTTTTTAGCATCTTCAAATAGTATTGAATGGACCTGAAGGCAGTGGGTGTGGAGTTTTTGGTTTATATGAATATGCAAGGTTTATCTAGGATAGTTGCAGCTCATTTAATTCAAGTATGACTTGTTTTAAGAATCACCAAAATCAGTTCCTATAGTGATAAATCCATTCATTTGTTCATTATTTGTTCATTCATTCAGCTAATACTTGAGTAGGATCAAATACTCCACGTCAGTCATTTTGCCTTTTTTATTTTCTAAATTTTTAACATATGTATTTCTTCTCTACTCAGATGCTTAAATACTTTATAGATATATTTTAAATAAAAAATCTGAAGGCCGCTGTACGCCGTCACTTTCTCTAGGTTACATCCTAGTTCCTTTCTGTCAGTTATAATGCAAGTTTAGCTGCATTGACAAGTACTGCAACTGTGGCTTAAGTGTGCTCATAGCTGGTGTGGAGATTTTCTTCTATGACTTCTTGGAGGGAGACTTTGGATTCCTTCCATCTGCTTCTGAATCCCTAGTACATTGCCTTATCTATATGATCCAGGATGGGTCTCCCATGTCTACATTTCCTGAAAGGGAAAGGTAAAAAGAGGAAGGAAAATATGCACCCTTCTCTTTAAGAGCTGGATCCAGAAAGTTCATACATTAACTTCTGCTTACATTGCATTGATGGAATGTAATCAAATGGCCAGATCAAAGACAAGACATTCTGAGAAATGAAGTTTTTGTTGGATGACCATGTGCTAAGCTGAAAATTCTATTGCTATAAAAGGGAAGAAGAGGTATTAGGGGATAACTATAAATAACAATGAGAGTTCCAGAACACTCAACTATGCTTATGAGTAGCCTGTACATAGACCAAGAGGCTGTCATTTGAACAGAACAATGGGATACTGCATGGTTTAAAAATCAGGGAATATATGTGCCAGAATTGTATTCTTTCACCATACTTATTCAATTTGTATGCTGAGCAAATAATCTGAGAAGCTGGACTATATGAAGAAGAATGTGGCATCAGGGTTGAAGGAAGACTCATTAACTATCTGCAGTCTGCAGATGACATGACCTTGCTTGCTGAAAGTGAAGATGACTTGAAGCACATACTGACAAAGATCAAAGACTACAGCCTTCAGTATAGATTACTTGTGAGGAAGTTCTGAACCTGGCAGTGTTTTGTTCTATTGTACATCGAGTTGCTCTGAGTTAGCACCGACCCAATGGCACCTAACGACAACAACAACAATCTCTACGAGAGCTTTCTATATTGGGAGGCTTCCGTCAGGTAGGAATATCTCCCAAGTTCTGCCTTATTGTAGAAAACTACATGAAAACTACATGGAGAAGGTATGAAAGAGAAAGAGAGAAGGGTGAAGAGAGATGAGAGCCACACAAGTGTAAAAAGAACTATTCACCCTCTCTCTCTCTAATATTCTTTTTGTGATCCTTCAAATCCTCCAACTAAATCTCTATTCCCTTGGGTTTCCTAGAGTCTCTGAGCCTATTCTCTTTGTTCTAGTGAGGAGACCAGGAAATAGTGAATAGCAACAAGTAGGGAGAAAATGTGTGAGCAATTAAACTTGAACCTAAATTCATGTAACTATTAAATTAATGATCAAAAGATCTCTTTAAAATCTTAAAAAGTAAAGATGTCACTTTTATAACTAAGATGTGCCTGATCCAACCCATAGTATTTTCAATCACCTAATATGCATGTGAGAGCTGGACAACGGAGAAGGAAGAATCAATGAATTTGAATTATGAGATTAGTGGAGAATATTAAATACACCATGGACTGCCAGAAAAACAAACAAATGCCTTGGAAATACAACCAACTTATTCCTCCTATTCTGCACTCTAATTCCTACATGGCTCTACCTATCACCCCCTCCTTTCCATTTCTATCTCCCATCCCTCCCCAGGTCCTGAAAGCCTTTTACTGTGCTCTCTAGTGTTCATGCTAGTCAATGCCTGTATCTTCAAGCTCTTCTATGATGTTCCCTTCACAATCTTGCTTTCACGGAAACTTGGCTCTCTCCTGAGGACACTATTTTTCTTGTCACCTTCTCAGTAGTGGCTGTTTTCTCTCCCACACCCTTACACTGAAGGCAGGTTCTACTTTCAGTTGCTGCTACCCCCTTGCCACTTCCTAATCTTTCTCCCTTCATTCTTCCCAAAACTCCTTAGCATTTACTTTTATGACTTCAGATGATACTCCTACTTCTTCTCCTTGTGTGATTATCAGACTCATGGGTTACTCTCCCTTATTTCTGAAGGATGTCAGTAGTGTCAGTAGCAATAACTGCACTGGTTTCATGATATCCATTTCAAGTATCTCAGACTGACTACCTCCCACATTTCAAGGTCACTCTTTTCTGTAGCCCTAGTCCAACAATCCTTTGACACACCAAGACTTAGAGTCTATTGATTCTTCTTCCATTTTGTTCCTCCTTTCTCAGTTTAAATTCCAGATCATTATAATAGTGCCATTGATTCTAAATCACAATCCTGGTGAATTCCAGTTCTTTTACTTTGCATCTGTGTCCAGATGCACCAAATGTGCCTGCAGTAAAATAAGGACTCATGCTGATGGTCTCCTTCAAATTCATGACCACTGACTTCAAGTGGACCCTAATGCTTCAAGATCATATTACATTTCCCTCTCCTACCCCATCCTACTTTCCTAGACAATTATTTCATACTTCTTTATTTTCAAACTTCCTACACTCCCTTACCCTCACTCTCAGCTGGTGGCTATTCTTCCTATCTCTCTGAGAAATAGAAGCAGTAAGAACATAGCTTCCAAAAGTTTTATTACCAAATCCACCTACCTAGACTAAATGCCTATTTGCTCTGTCTTCTGTCCTGTTATTATGGATGCAGCTGTTCATACTTTTGGCTAAAATTAGCCTTGCTGCTTACATACTAGATCCCATCCCCTGCTGCCTACTTTCAACTGTATCATCATTTTTTTTCCCTTTTTCATGGATAATATCTATAGTGTATAAGCATGCTGTTGTTTTTTTTTTTCCAACTTAAAAAGTAAAATGGATCTCTCTCTTGACCCCACAGCCCACTATTGTTACAGCCCCATTTTCCTACTTCCTCAATTTCCTGGTGGTGGTGGTGGTTATGTGCCGTGGAGTCAGATCTGACTCATAGTGACCCCTCTTTGGGTTTCCAAGGCAGTATCACTATGGAAGTAGATTGCCCAACCTTCCTTCCGAGGAGTGGCTGGTGGGTTTGAACCGCCAGCCTTCTGGTTAGCAGTCAAGTGCCTTAGGCACTATGCTACCAGAGCTCCTCAATTTCCTACTCCTGCACAATTATTAAAAAGCATTGTCAAGATTTCTTGTCTCTAATTCCTCTCTTCCTTGAACCCTCACCAATTCCTCTTTCACCAACATCACTCCACAAAAACTACCCTTATCTAGGCCACTAGTGATTTGCAAAATCAGCAGATCCCATGGTGTTTTCTCAGGTCTAATGTTCCTTGTTAAACTCAACAATATCTGGCAATTGATCCCCCTCTTCTAAGGCACTTGACTTCTAACCAGAAAGCTGGTGGTTCAAACCCACCAGCTACTCCTCAGAAGGAAGGTTGGGCAATCTACTTCCGTAGTGATACCACCTTGGAAACCCAAGGAGGGGTTGTTGCTATGAGTCGGGTCTGACTCAACGGCACATAACAACAACAACTACAACAACTTCTTGAAACATTTTCTTGATTTCCAGAAGTAACTGCTTTAGGGATGTGGTCTGCTTCCGATATATAAGGAGAAACTTTGGGAATGGTCTGCAGCTTTTTGGCACTCTTGGAACCTGCATGTAGCCAAGTCTACATTTAGCAGCTTGCCATGATTCCTGCTGAGCTTGGAACTGTCTCTGGACTCGAACTAGTGCCTGCCGTGTTGTGTGGTAATATTGGGACTGAGCCATTTTACTTGTTGACCTTGGGTTTGTTAAGGAGTTCTGGGGGTATAGTGGATAAGACACTTGACTGCCAACTGGAAGGTCACCAGTTCAAACCCACCAGCCTCTCCGCAGAAGGAAGACAGAGCATTTTACTTGTGTAAACATCTACAGCCTCAGAAACCCAATCGGGGTTGCTATGAGTTGGAAATAACTCACTGGCAGTGAGTTTTGTTTTGGTTTTTTTGTTTGTTTTGGGCTTGTTAGCCTCAGCAGCCAGCAGCTGCTTGAGTGAAGAGACACATCGAGATCCAGTGGGCCAGGAGCAAGAGGCCAAGCTGAAGCCCAAAGTCGAGGGGCTTTCACCCAGCCTCTAGAGCCTGGCCCTTTGAACTCGGACTTCTGACCTCCAAAACTGTAAGAGAATAAACTCCTATTTGTTAAAGCTATAAACCTGTGGTATTTCTGTTAACGTGGCACAAACTAACCAAAACAGTCTTATAAGAAATCTAGTAGTGATTCTAGTCCCCTCTTTCTGTCAGTTACTATGTCTGATAAGAGCCCACAGATGTTTAATTTCTCTTGTTCACTCCTTATTTCCTAAACCTTTCATCCTTCTTTTAGTGTTTTATCATCTCTCACTTAAAACTATTAATTTTGTAGGTTTCTAACTAGTGGTTTCTCTATTTTTGTCTTCCTCAAATAATCTTCTGTAAGGCCACAGAATGATCTTTCTAAAACACATTTTACCAAATGGCACTTAGTAGTCTTCGCTATCCTTCTCAATTTGAATGGTATTCTCATGATGGTCTGCAGTGCTCTTCCAAGATATAGAGAAAGTCACCTGAAAAAAAATATTTGAAGGACTGCATTACTTTTATATTAAAACAAATATATACTGTGGAATGGACTACAAAATTTGTACACATTTTAAAGAAACTATAAATAAATTTCATGATTGTGGTGGGCCTCCACCTGCATCTCTTTTATTCAATTTCACTGCCAGTAAAGGATTTTTAATCATAAAGTTTGAGAAATACTGGTCTATAGGAAAATGGTTAAGCTCCTCATCATAAAAACGAAACCAAATGCACTGCCATGGAGTCGGATCTGACTCATAGCGACCCCTCCTTGGGTTTCCAAGGCAATATCACTATGGAAGTAGATTGCCCAACCTTCCTTCCCAGGAGTAGCTGGTGGGTTTGAACTGCCAGCCTTCTGGTTAACAGTCAAATGCCTTAGGCACTACACCACCAGAGCTCCTCCTTGTCATAGTATATACATTTTTAAAAAAAGTAAAACACAACTTCTTTTTTAACTTCATCTCTGAATTTTCCCCATGTTGCCCCTGAAATACTGAATGATTTGTAGTTTTGCAAAGACCGTGGTTTTTGTTGTTGTTGTTTGTTTGTTTGTTTTTTCATTTTTATTGTGATTTGGGTGAAAGTTTACAGAGCAAATTCATTTTCCATACAGCAGCTCATATAAAATTTGTCTCATGACATTGACTGCAATTTCCCACAATGCAACAGCTCTCTTGCCACTTCCTCCCCATAGTTACCTCTTCCCTGTGACCTTCACTCCTGCCTCCCAGCTGTCTCCCTGTGCATACACAGCCCTTCTATTCTCCCATGATTGATCTCTGCAAGGAGTGTATCTACCTAATGTAAATGTTCAGCTCATATGCATGTCTTTTGTTTGGCTGGAAGCCACAGGAGTGGGTTCAATTCCAGACCTGAAGGGCAGCTAGGAGCCTAGTCTCAGGGCTCCCACTAGGCTCTATCAGACTTTTTTTTTTTTTTTATGATTTTGAGTTTCATTCCAAAAGACCATGTTTTTGAATGTCTCTCAGTTGTCCCTGGGTGGCACAGATAGTTAAGCCTTTGGCTACTGTCTTTGTTATTTAGCACTGCTATATTAGAACTACCACATATAGGTGGCTTTAGCAAAAAAAAAAAAAAAATTATTTTCTACCAATTTATGATGCTAGAAGCCAAATTCTGGGTTCTGACTCTAGGAGAAAACTTTCTCTCTGTGTCAACTCTGGGAGAAGGTCCTTCTCTCTTCATCTTCTGTTTCCTGGTTTCTTAGAAATCTCCATATGGCTTGGCATCTGTTTAGCCCCATCCCTCCACCCCCTGCTTGCTCACCTGCTTGTTTTAATCTTTTATAGCTCAAAGAGACTGATCTAAGACACACTGTACACTAATCCTGCTCCTTAACATAACAAAGACAACACATTCCAAAATGGGATTATAACTAAAGGCATAGAGGTTAGATTTTACAACACATATTTTGAGGGAACACAATTCAATACATAACAGCTACCAACTGAAAGGTTGACAGTTCAAATTCACCCACAGGCTCATTGTAAGAAAGACCTGGTGATCTATGTCTGAAAGATACAGCCTTTGAAAACTCTATGGAGCCCAGTTTTACTCTGACACAAATGGAGCTGCTATGAGTTGGAATTGATTCTGTGACAACTGTTTTTCTTCCCTTTCCCACTCTGTGGGACTAGAGTGCCTTTCCTTGGTTGTCCTATAATTCTTGCAATTTCAAGAGTCTGCTCTGGCATCATGTCCTCCGGAATCCTTTCCTCTTTCCCTCCTCTCCCAGCCTATTTACGTTTCTCTTTCTGTGCATACCAGTATCATTTACCAGTCAGAAGTGAATCTTTATTCTGCATTTATTTCAAGGATTATTCTCATTTCACTGTCCTAGAGAGGGCATTTTTAGAGTAAACACTTGGAGTTTCTTTCACTATCTCATTTTCTCATAAGAAAGAGAGTCATCGGATTGATGAGATTGGAGACCTGACTTCCACAGAGCCATATTTACAAAGAGGGCAAAAATCGCATTTACAAGTGGACAACTTAGGCCATCTCTGGCCCTTTGTCCTCTCTGACTGATGTACTCTCTGAAACAAGGGCCAGGGCTCCTTCTTTACTTCTTCCTCCAAAGTAGTAAACAAATATGGCAAGCATCCCCTTTGTAAATGTGGCCCCACTGTTGTCTGGCTTCTCTTTTAACAAAGGGATGGAAGTTGGAGTAAGTCCAACTTGAGGGGGAGATAGGACATTTCAATGTACTCTGTAATATATCTATTAACAAGGAGCCCCAAATAAAGCTTAAAGTCCGCACTTTGGGCTGGGGTTACCTTTTTTGTTGTTAGGTGTCATCCAAATAGATTCTGACTCATAACAAACTCATATGACAGAGTAGAGCTGCCCTTAGATTTTTCTTGGCTATAATCTACAGAATTAGGTTGCCAGATCTTTCTCCCATGGAACCACTGGGTGAATTCAAATGGCTAAACTTTCAGTTAGCAGCCAAGTACCCTGTATCTATTATCAATCAGTTAAAACTCAAGGGATTGGTTAGTGGCCACTCTGCCAGGCTCAAAAAGAGCCCTTTTAGAGGCAGAAGAAGTCTCTCTGACTGCTGGCTGAGAAACATGCTGCTGAGAGAAACATTCTCCTGAGAGACATGAGAGACATGCACTGCTGAGAGAAACCTCAAGAGACATGCACTGCTGAGAGAGACTGTCAGCTGAGAGACAGCAGGCTGCGAGAGACTGAGTGTGAAGTAGGACCAAACGTGGGTTCTTGCCTGGTCTCTCCTCATAACATGATCGAAGTACACTGCTGGTATTTGAAATACCACTGGTATAGCTTCCAGGATCACAGGAACATACAAGCCATTACAGTACTAGAAACTGCCATATGAGTGGTGGTTATATGTGGGTGTATATGTTGTGCAGCCACTGCCACCCCCTGAAGCTGAGAGCCTGTGAGCTGAGCCCATGTAGTGCCACCAGCATCCTAGGCAGGAAAAGAGGAGCCATGGCAGGTGCTGCCCTGTGCTGATAGTAAAAGGCTGCATGGCTGCTGAGGAGGAAGGAGAGGAGGAGGAGGTAAAGGCACTGCAGGGATTGGGATGTGCCCAGGAGCCCCACTGCTCATTCATTGTGGGGGTTGAGGGTCTTAAAATTATTAGGAGGAAATAATAAACAAAAAGAGCACCGCTCCCCCTTTAAAAGAAAAACAAAAATCCCTTTTGGGACCACAGCAGTCAGTTGCCCAAACAGATGTTCAGCAATGCATACTGTATATATAGTGCTATGTGTGTATAGCTGTATAGAAGTTATATTTTACAGTTTTTCTTATTTTTTATAGAAAATTGTATGATATTCTTGCTACATGTGTATACATATACATATATGTTTTCTTTGCAGGTAATCAATTAATTAATTGTAAAAACCATATTTTGGAGTTTAAGGAAAATATGCAACGATTGAAAAACAAAACTGAAAACAATAGCCAAGAGATGATGAAACTCTTTAAAAAAATGAAGAATGACATTATACAGAGAGAAGACCTATCAGGAAGCTTAGGTTTGTGTTGTGTTTGTTTTTGTGCATGCACTGTGTTTGGAAATTTAGGTTTTATGCCTTGTGATTTTAGGGCTGTTGCCTCCATAAATACAACTAAAAAAGTACTGGTTCTTTTATTGTGAGAGATGCAAAAATCAGGTAAGAGATGTCACTTATATGCTTCCCCTTATCTCTACCTCAAAATGGTCTTCTATGTTCTCTTATCTGTGTGAATTAGACCACCATAATCATCAGTGATCTACTCAGGGCATGCCTAATCCCTGCATCCTCCTCCCTCTTCTATATTTCCATGCCACTCAGTGAGCAGTCCCACTGAGTCATCATCTTTTACTAAAGAAGGAAAAAAAAAATTCACTGCCTTCCAGTCAGTTCTGACTCATGTGACCCCTCCCTTGGGTTTCTGAGATGGTATCTCCACAGAAGTAGATTGGCCAGTCTTCCTTTCCAGGAAGTGGCTGGTGAGTTTGAACTGACAACCTTCTGGTTAGCAGTCAAATGCCTTAGGCACTACGCCACCAGAGCTTCCTTTAATATGTCACAAATTTCTCCATGTCCCTCCATCACCATCTGCACACTATCCTCTTCAGGCCACCTTCACACTTTATCTTAATGACTACTAACATACTCCTAATTTTTCTGTCTTCAGTCTTATCCCCATCTATCTATTTCACTGTAATAAAATGAAGGCTATCCTATCTTGTAACAATGTACATGTATTCAGAACACATATCAGGTGGGTACCTAATTTAGAAATCTTTTCTCCCTGTCTGTGTTTGGGAGGTATGGTTGAAGGAAGTACTTCAGATTTGTCTCGTCTTGTGTATGAATATGTAAATGATTGATGGAGTGGCATAAACATTGGGAAATTTGATGAAAGCCAAGACAATGTGGAAACTACGGATGCATGTACCCAGGCTGTAAAGGAGAATTTCGGAAGAGAAGAATATGCCAACCCACGACAATGCAAATGCAATAGGACAGTTTATTAGCTAACTTAAGTTAGGGTCTTTGCCCTTACCAGGTCAGTGGCTTAAGCAAAAGACCCCGTACCCCGTTTCTTTCACCAATTTATGGAACAATATGGGG
>NW_006921663.1:1263129-1267419 GCF_000298275.1 Orycteropus afer afer
CTAGAACTCTGGCTTCAGATTGACTCACAGTTGGGAGATAATTCTCGGTGGTTTGCTCATTTCTGTATATCTTAGGTGCAGAAACACTCTGCCTTTTGTTCTAGATTGTATATTTTCAAGTATCTTTTGGTATAGCAAACAATCTTGGGAAGTAGTGATAAAGTCTTCTGACTCAAAGTTCAGACAAGTTTGCTTGCAGCTTATTATAAAAGACTTGGATTCTTTAAACTCACGGTTCCTCAACTATGATACAAACTTACTGGATGTGCAGCATACACACAACCCTTCTGCAATGCCTTGTGGGTTGGTGGAGAAAGGGGAACCATCAGAAACATAAAACTCACATTGCTTCCTGTGTTATGGGTAATAAAGTCTTTGTGTCTGACTTAGGAGTCTTCTGTCAGCCTCTATGAAACTCTTGTAGTCTAACTTGTTAGTCTACAAATAAATTCCAGATCCTTCACAGTGTTTGACACCAGTAGATCTTCTGGCCTTACATAATGTATATATTCCAGCAATATCACTTCCTTTAACCTCTTTGCTTTTTCCACTCCAGTCTGCCATGGCTACTCAGGCATTTCTACTTCAGTGAGCATGTCCATTGTCTTTTCTAAACTTCTAGAAGCCACCTTAGCAGCAAGTTTGTTCTGTCCTCTGGAGGAAGTTCTCCCAAGTCAATGAATTTTTGCTTCTCTAGTCTTTCATACCATATTCCTTGAGCAAGTTACTCTCAAAATCCAATCTTGGGTATACTCCTCTGACTCTTCCTAGTACATGCTAGCCAAGTCTTGCAATGTTAAGCATATAATCTGTTTTCTCCCTTATCACACTCAGCACTTTTCTTCACCAGGTTATGCTGAACTTTAATCTTTGTTAATGGCTTGGCATCCGGGAGAGGAGGTGGCCACAGGGCTGCCTATTGCCTTGCCAGAGAGAGGTCCCTGAAAAATCTTCTAGCATGGCAGCTAACTCTAGAGGTTTTACTATCTCAGCACATCCAAAAGGTTTATGGTGGTCTATAGAGCCCCCATCTTCAGGAGCAACAATCTAGTTGTTCCCATCACATGTTAGGGCCTTGAGGTTAGCATAACAACCCTGCTTTGACTGAGCATTCAAACTTCTCTAGAGCTCTCTGGCTTTAACAGTAGATATTCTCTCTGCCAATCAGCTGTTTCTCTTCTACCCTATACGACACAAGGGCCTTCTTGTATGTTACCAGAGAGGCCCTCTGAATTTCACATTTAGCCCTAACTAATTGATAACATCCTTCAGACTCATTATCTCTCTATAGGTCGCCAAAACAATTTAGCTATAACTAGCCAACTCCACTGTCTTTCTAGGCTTTGTTCCTCCCACATATTTTAAATGCCTAAGGTGACATACTTGCCACAGCATTCCATTCCACCAGGACATTTTTTTTTCAAGTTACTGCCAGTGAAATCTTTAGCAGCTGAGCTACTACCTGGTGGCAAGGACTATCTGGGCCTCACCCATGATTTGGGATGATTTTTTCTTTGTCTGATGGATGGTAAATGAGCCAGCCCCAATTTCCCATCTTATCACATACTGTCTCAGACCTCTCCTAATACAACTTCCTGGATGTGTAAGTTAATATTTCAACAAAATTTCAACCCGTATTTATCCTTTTTTTTTTTTTTCCTTGTCCTTTCTCTCTCTTCTCTTCTTCTCTTCAACTCCCTTTGAAGTAGGACCAAATGTGGGTCCCTGCCTGGTGTGCAATCAACCCAAAACACACCAAGTGATTAAAAGGAGAGAAAATTATTTATTGCAAAGTGGTAATGCAAAGAGACAGGGGCTAGTATCCAAATCTGACTCCCTGGATGGATGTCAGGATAGTTTTGTAAGTTTCAGGAGAGGAGGATTATACATATTCATAAAAACTTCAGGAATTTTGGTGTGAATTAACTGGGGATTGGCTGAGGCTTCCTTTGCCTCGCTTTAAAGGGACAGTCGATTTTTAATGCAGTGCTCTTGCGCTTTCTTTCATCAGCTGATCTGGGCTTGGGCAGAGGGGAGAATGTCTGTTCCCAGCAACTCTGTTCCTGTCTGTTTCACTGCACAGGTCCCAGGGCCAAAGTTAATTTTCAAGTTGTTTCCTGAGTATGTTAAACACACATTAACATACTTATCACCTATTTCTAGGCAGAAAACATTAACATACTTATCACCTATTTCTAGGGGAAAAATCATGGATGTGTGAATTGACCTTTCATTCTATTCAGTTCTTAAGGAACTGAGTTATCATGTTTACTTATCAGCCTCCAACTGAGGATGCAGGCTTGATTTTGATTCTACTCTGCTTCACCTTTATGCATATGTTGGTGTGGTTTCACCTTTATGCATATGTTGGTGCATTTAATGGTGTTTCTCATTTTTCTGAAGCTCTCTCTATTTTTTTTTTTTTTTTTTTGTTTTTCCCTCTATTCTTTGGATTGCATAGTCCTTATCCATCTATCTTTAAGTTCACTGATTCATTTCTCTGGCAGTTAAAATCTAATGTTGAGCCTTTCTAGTTAAATTTCCAATTTGGTTAGTATGGTTTCCAACTCCAGAATTTCCATGTGGTTCTTTATAATAATTTCTCTTTATTGATATTCTTTATTTGATGTGACATTGTCCTCATACCTTCCTTTAATTCTTTAGTCATGGTTTCCTTTAGTTCTTTGGACACATTTGTTATGGCTACTTTGAAGGCTTTGTCTTTTCAATATGAAATCTTGGTTGCTTGCATAGACAGTATCTATTGTCTGCTTTTTCCTTGGTGTATGGGTCATAATTTCTTGTTTCTTCTCATATCTTGTAATTTTTTTTGTTGGAAACTATACATTTTGGATTATACATGGTAGCAACTCTGGGTCCTGCTTTCCTCACCCACACCCTTGCCCCTGTCATTGTTATTTGCTTATTTGTTTAACGACTGGCTAGTTTATTGTAATGAAGTTTGTCTCCATCCAACCATATAGTTGCTTATTCATATGATGTTGCTTTTTAGGGAGGCACAACTTTGGGTATGCCCACAGTCACTCTGGAATGACAGTGGTATTGGCAGAGCTCTCTTTGTATCTTTCTGTGACGGTACCCAGCTGTTGAGTTCCATTGTTAATTGCATTATTGTTTTCAATAAATTGCTCTCCAGTCTAATCCAAACAAATTGGAGCTCCTTTGAAGTAGTAATTCCTAATATCAGTGTTTGGTATTTTCTCCTGACCCCAGGAGAGCTCTCTCCCTGAGTCTCCTGTAAACCAACCTGCTATAGTTTACTCTATATCTTCATTAAATTATGAGTTTCCTCCAATTGCTTTTTAGCACAACCTCCACTGTTTTTGAGAGTACTTTTAGGCTTGATGGCCTGCTTCATCTCCTAGGCAAAATCTCTGAGTTAGAGCTATGAAGCTGGGGGTGGGGACAATGGCATGCTTCTCTCAGAGTGACTACTTCACTTTAGGATATGAGCACTTGGTGAAGGGCGGGGTGTGTGTGTGTGGCGGGGGGATAGTTACCTGAGGTCTTTGTGGCTTACTTCTCTTGGCAAAGAATTATTGCCTTAAAAGTCATGGCAAGGGAGATGGCAGCCCCAGTGTTCTTAATGGTGCCTCACCCAAGGTGGAGCCTCCTTTTCATGTGTGAGGGCTAGGCAGAAGTTCCCTCCTTTTTTCTTCAGTTCCCCAAAACTCAGCCTCAGCAGGATAAGAAAGGTTGATGTCCTGCTACTTCAGGAGGAAAGCTCTCTGACTAGGGGTGGGTTGGGGAGGGAGCCTTGTGTTCTTAGCTCACTGGTTTTGGTAGAGTTTCCATCTTGCTGAGTTGGAAGGTGTGAAAGAGGGAGGTTTTGGTTCAAAAACGCAGCTCCTTGATTTTACTATCAAATTTTTGTAAACTTCCTGAGTAGATGTTTCTTTATTTGCTGAGTGCAATTAGGCCCATTTCTAGAGGCTTTAAATGGTTTTTTTGCTTTGTTTTTTATGATTTTTCCATTTTCACTGGGTTATAGGTCTCTCGAGTTCCTCACACTGTCATGGCAGAAATCGATCCCATTTTAAAATTTTTATTTATTTTAATGGCATGCTAATGAGTTGGTCCAAGTATAATTTCTCAATGAACCTTTTAGTTTTACACTCTGCCATGGTTATGTTGTTGTTTGCCGTTGAGTCGGCCCCGACTCATAGCGATCCCTCCTTGGGTTTCCGAGGCAGTATCACTACGGAAGTAGGATTGCCCAACCTTCCTTCCAAGGAGTGGCTGGTGGGTTTGAACCGCCAGCCTTCTGGT
>NW_006921663.1:1267519-1269113 GCF_000298275.1 Orycteropus afer afer
AGCAGTCAAGTGCCTTAGGCACTATGCTACCAGAGCTCCTAAACATGGTTATAGATTACTCTTAGTTTTGGCCAGCTGTCTTGTGCATGTATGCCATAAATTCCAGAAGACCACAGTTTTTAAATGCAAAAACATGTATTTCCATTCTGGAAAACCAAAGCATATTACCCATTAACATTTGGTCAATGGCATAAACTTTATGGATGAAAAACACTAACTACTATTAGGGTGCAGCCGAAGAAGTATCACTAATAGAAATCATGATATTATAATTATTTGCAGCCCTCCAATACTTTTCAAATTAAATTCCTATCAAATTATATTATTGTAACATCATACTCTTCCTTCTGTAATCTGCAGTCCATACTCAAAGTTCTAATATTAAACTGTGTTATATTCCAAAACCAAATTCATTGCCATTGAGTAGATTCTGACTCGTAGCAACCCCCAATGGATTTCCAAGGCTATAAATCTTTATGGAATCAGGGTTCCATCTTTCTTCTGAGGGGCAGCTGGTGAGTTTGAACCACCAACCTTTTAGTTAGTGTGGGGCCAAAAAGATCTTTTAACCAGAAGCCTTTAGTATGGAGATAGACATGTCCCATGCTGAGCCCTAATGCCTCCAGGTAGATCTTTTTAACCAGAAGCCTTTAGTAGGGAGATTGACACGTCCCATGCTGAGCCCTAATGCCTGTAGTATAGAGATTAAAATGTCCCATGCCTCAGAGCCTTTTTATCAGAAATCTGCATGGCTTCAAAAAGCCTCTCACACACCTTTGAAGACTCTGAGGGCTCTTACCTCCCCAGATTTCACAGGGAGTATGCACATATCAAAGAGATCCGCCTGCCCCGAAAAATCTCTCACTCACCTTTGAAACCGGGGGGATTCCAACCTGCCCCCAAATTCCCAAACCCCTGTCATAAAAACCAAATTATCTACTCCACCCTATATTCCTCTATAAATATGTTTTAATGTAAGAGCACAGGGTCTTTTGCTAAAGTCACTGATTTGGTGAAAGCAAGGACCCTAACTTAAGTTAGCTAATAAACTTTCCTATTGCTTTTGCATTGTCGTGTGTTGGCAAATTGCTCGCGCCGAACAACTCCTTCATAACCTGGGCACAACATTAGCACCCAGATCCTTAACCACTATGCCACCAAAATAGCTGGCTCTTATTCATATAGTCCCCTTTAAAACACCTAGAATATTAAAATGCCAGGATAAATTCACTCAGGCAGTTAAATTATGATAGGCCCTCTAACTCTATTCCATTGTAACAGAACACAATAGTTGATATTCTGAAGAGAAAACAGAGACAAACTATTACCTATGGATTTGAAGAATTTAGTTCAGTTGGCATGCCATCATGAAATGACTTAAAAACACTAGCAAAATAATCTGACAACAATTTCAAATTAATGGTACAGGATTACTAAATTGAGGAGCTACAAAACAAAGATAAAAATACAAATTTGGCGGAGTTCCAGCAAGATGGCAGACTAGGCAGAAGGATTGCACAGACCCTCTTCAACAAAGAAAAGGGAAACCAATTAACACAGACACAGAAGATAATCTTGGACCCCTGAGCCCTGA
>NW_006921663.1:1277398-1284054 GCF_000298275.1 Orycteropus afer afer
CTTGACTGCTAACCAGAAGGCTGGTGGTTCAAACCCACCAGCCACTCCTCGGAAGGAAGGTTGGGCAATCCTACTTCCATAGTGATACTGCCTTGAAAACCCAAGGAGGGGTCGCTATGATTCGGGGCTGACTCAACGGCACATAACAACAACAACAACAATTTTTTTATATTGAACAATAAATTAATCTATAAATTAGCTTATTAACCCTCATTTAAAAATAAAAGTTGTTCTTGAGGGAGATAATTCCCTATAGTTATGAACTCAGGAGGCTTATTTTTTTCTTTCTTTCAGGTGTAGAGAAGACGGTGGATACGTTGGGTAAAAATGAAACCCTATCTGATGCATTTGAAGATTTAAAGCTTTTTTTACCTCATCTAAGGAAAGCCGGCAGAATTTATCCTGATGTAATCATTGGCAAAGGGAGAACAGGTGGTAAGAAAAGTTAAAAAACTAAATACAGATATTTTGATCTTATGGGGCATGTTTTTTAAAACCATTAAGATAGTATTCAGATTGATATATAGTACACAAACCTATCTGGCATTCATTTGTACAATCAGAAATTGAAGAAAATAGTTCAATAAATATTTAAAGACTTAAATTCATGTTCAACTTTAATACAAATGTTTTGAAATAAGTCAATGTAAATCAAACATATATTAAGCACCTGTAAGAGTTGGTTGGCAACTCTTTTCGCCCTTACTTCAATCAATTTATACTTATCTGATTATCTTCCTACTTCTCTATCTTTCTAAGCCCCAAGATCAGCAAAGGCTTTACAGAGGAGATGATATTTGAGCTAGTCTTGAAGACTGAGTTAAATTTCACCAGATATGCAAGAGATGAAAAACATTTGAGCTAGGAGGAAGGAACTAGATAGGCCAAGTCTCAGGATGCCTGCTCTTCTCACAAACCCATTCATTCCAAGGAGTGAGTTACTCTAAACATGGGGTCAGCAGAGTACAACTCACAGGTCAAATCCTGTTTTTGAATACAGTTTTGTTATAACACAGCAATGCTCATTTGCTGCATTCTAGCTACATTGGCAGAGTTAGTAGTTTGACAGAAATGGTGTGGCTGCAAAGTCTAAGATACTTACTTTCTAACTCTTTACAGAAAATATTTGTTTACCTCTGCTTTAGGAAGTTCCTTGGGAATAAATAGCATTGTTATATATCCTATGTCTTTGATTTACTAATCAAGCTTATGAGGTGGGAGTGCCAGATGACATTGTGAAACATCTATTGAGTTCTTACTATATTCCGCATACTGTGTTACATGTTTTCTTTCATTGTCACTTTTAGACCTCAAAGCCCAATGCAATATAGCCTATTATAATTTTAATTTTATATCTGAGAAAACTGAAGTTTAGAAAGATTAAAGAACTTTATGAGACCATGCTTTCAAATCTCTTTAACTACATCAGGTTCTCTGTTAGGAGTATTTTGAATGTGGCATATAATTATATACATATGTATACATGCACATGTATGTATTTGTACATATGAGAGAATACATGCTAGACAAAAGCTATAAGAGGAAGAGAGGTGAAAGACAAAAAAAATAAAAACAATGAATTAGAACTGTAGGATAGTAGAATTAAGCTGTAAGGGTAAGCACAACCTTGGATTAGCAGCAGCAGTAGCAAAGTGAAACATAAGCCCTGAAATAGAGTAAAAGGAAGGGGGAGAAGGAGATGTCGGTGATTAGGGAGAGCATTAGAACTCCTTGAGTGGGGCTGAGGTGTGTTGAGATAACCTAATTATCAGAGCTGGGTTAAATCTTGAATAATTCTCTAATTCCCCAACTGTTTATTGATCTCCAACCCTGCTGCATTTGTTGATTCTTCTTTTGAAGCCCCTATAATGATTTTTCTTAGGTTCCTGGAAGGACTAGTTTGTGTATAAACCTTTATTAACAGAAGTAATCTAAAGGAGATTTTGTTCTTTTCAACTGAAAGATCCTAACATCAAACATATGTAAATGTTGAGGCTTGTAGTATAGCCTGCTGAGCAATCAGTCACTAGCCATATTTATTCAATTTCCTGGGTATATCACAAATAATTTCTCCTCTCTATAGTCCTTCTGGGAGCTCTGGTAGCGTAGTGCCTAAGGCATTTGACTGCTAACCAGAGGCTGGTGGTTCAAACCCACTAGCCACTCCTCCGAAGGAATATCGGGCAATCTACTTCCATAGAGATACCACCTCGGAAACCCAAGGGAGGAGTCACTATGAGTTGAATTGACTTGATGGCAGTGAGTTTGGTGTTTTCTTGGTATGGTCCCTCTATAACTATTCCTGATTGAGCCCCTCATCATTTCTCATATAATCTTTTGGAATAGATTTTTAATTTTTCTCATGGCTTTGATATTACCAAAGAACTCATTCTTCATACTTTTCTCAGAGATAATGTTACTAAAATGCATAAGTCATCATGTCTGGCTCTTGCTTAACATCTTTCAATAGATCCTCAATACATACATGATGAAGTTAGCCCCTTGGCATGGCATAAAAAGGGGCTATCTCACATTTCATTTTTTTCCCACTGTCCACAAACTCTAATCATAGGCACTTCCCATAAACAGGGCAAGCTCTTTGAGATCTTCATGAATTTTGCATGTATTGATCACTGCCTGTAATTAACACACCATCTCTTGTCAACTCGCAACTGATTTGTCATGTGAACTCCTTTTTCATTATGACTTATTAGGTGAAATGACAACTTCTTTATTAAGTCTTTTCTGTCCCCTCATTTAACAAACTTCTTTGCAAATGCTCTATGCTGGGTACTTCCTAGGAATTGGGGATATAGTGATGAGGCAATTACAATATAAAGTGACTAGTGCTGCAATAGGGGAAATATATGCTGTTGTTAGGTGCTGTCAAGTCATCTCCAACTCATAGCAACTCTATGCACAGCAGAGTGAAACACTGTGCCAGCCTCACGATCTTTGCTATATGTGAGCCCATCATTGCAGCCACTGTGTCTATGCATCTCGTTGAGTTCCAGTCCCTTCTTCATTGACCCTCCACTTTACCAAGCATGATATCCTTCTCCAGGGAATGGTTCCTTCTGACAACATGACCCAAGTAGGTGAGACGAAGTCTGGCCACTCTCACTTCTAAGGAGCATTCTGGCTGCACTTCCTCCAGGACAGATTTGTTAGTCCTTTTAGCAGACCTTGGTACTCTTAGCATTCTTCTCCAACACTACAACTCAAAAGCATCAACTCTTTTTCGGTCTTCCTTATTCATTGTCCAGCTCTCACATGCATAACAGGTGATTGAAAATACCGTGGCTTGGGTTAGGAGCACCTTAGTCTTCAAGGAGACATTTTTGCTCTTCATCACTTGAAAGAGGTTTTTTGCAGCAGATTTGCCAGTGCAATATATTGTCTGATGTCTTGACTGCTGCTTCCATTGATGTTGATTGTAGAACCAAGTAATATGTAATCCTTGACAACTTCAGTCTTTTCTCCATTTATCAGGATGCTGCTTATAGGTCCAGGTGTGAGGATTTTTGTTTTCTTTATACTGAGGTGTAATCCATACTGCAGACTGTATTCTTCAGTTTTCATCAGTAAGTGCTTCAAGTCATCCTCACTTTCAGCAAGCAGAGTTGTGTCGTCTACATATCACAGGTTGTTAATGAGTCTTCTTCCAACGCTGATGCCACATTCTTCTTCATATAACCCAGCTTCTCGAATTATTTGCTCAGCATACATGTTGAGTAAGTATGGTGAAAGGACACAACCTTGACGCACTTCCTTCTTTATTTTGAACCATGCAGTATGTCCTGTTCTGTTCAAATGACAGCCTCCTGATCTATGTACAGGTTCCTCATGAGTACAATCAAGTGTTTTGGAATTCCATTCTTCTCAATATTATCCATAATTTGTCATGATCTCACAAAATCGAATGCTTCGGCACAGTCAGTAAAGCATAAGTAAACATCTTTCTGGTATTCTTTGCTTTCAGCTAAGATGCATCTGACAACAGCAATGATATCCCAGCCACTGTGTCAATCCATCTCATTGAGGGTCTTCCCCTTTTTCTTTGACCCTCCACTTTATCAAGCATAATATCCTTCTCCAAGGAATGGTTCCTTCTGACAATATATGAGAAATATATGGGTGAGGCAAATAACCTAAGGGAATTAGGGAAAACTTTCTGGAGGAGGTGACATCTAAGCTGAGACTTAAAGGATAAGCAGCAAAATGTCAGGTGGTGAATAGTGGAAAAGTAAAAGATAATGGTCCAGGTGAAATAAAAAAATGCATAAAGTTCTAGCAGCAAGAGGGCATGGGGGGTGACTATAAGCATAATTGGGGCTGAGAATTATCAGTAGCAAGAGGCAGGGACCAGACAATGAAGGGACTTGTTTATTCATTTATTCACTGTAAATTTATTGATACATGTGTCAATCATTATATTAGTGCTGGATTTATAATGGTGAGCAAGTATCTGCCTTCACTAAGTTTAAATTTTAGCTAGGAAGACAAATCAAACCAAACCAAACCCATTGCTATCAAGTCAATTCTAACGCATAATGACTCTATAGGACAGAGTAGAACTGCCCCCTAGAGTTTCCAAGGCTATAATCTTTACAGAAGCAGACTGCCAAATCTTTTTCCTCTTGAGTAACTGGTGGGTTTGAACTGCTGACCTTTTGGTTAGCATCTGAGCTCTTAACCACTGTATCACCAGGATTCCTGGAAAACAAGTGGGTAACAACCATGAGAGGGAAAGTAAGACTACATAGCTAGTGGAACCAATCTAATTTTGAAAGCCATGAGTATACATTTGTGGTTAAAATGACTATTTAGATGAATGCTGAAGAATGAGTAAAATTAACACAGGAAACCAGTTGAAGAAGAGTGTTCTAGGCAAAATGAATGGCATGTGCAAAAGCCTGGAGGTGAGAGAGTAGTACTTAGTTAAATGAAAGTCACTAAGTATGGCTGATTTGAAGAGGAGGTAGTGGAAACAGAAGAGGTAGGTTGACACTAGTCACTAAAGGCTTTGTAAATTCTTGTAATTTCATGCTTTATTCCAAGGCATGGGAATCCATTCCAGTGCAACATTTCATACGCATTTAGATGAATAGTGAAACCTAATTCTTGCTGTACCCCTTCCATAAAAATTAAATCCAGGTGAATTGTAGATTTAAATATGATGGGCAAATAATGAATCTAGAAGATAACTCAGGAGAATATCTTTATGACCTGGAGATAAGCCAAAATTTCTCAACACCACTCAAAAAGCACTAACTATAAAGAAAGTGATTGAGCTTTTTTGCCACATCTACTGCGAGAATGAAGACGATTCTCAGCAATCAGACTATCGACATTCCAGAAAATGTTGACATCACTCTGAAGAGACGTACAGTTACTGTGAAGGGTCCCAGAGGAAACTTGAAGAGGGACTTCAATCACATTAATGCAGAACTTAGTCTTCTTGGAAAGAAAAAGAAGAGGCTTTGTGTTGAGAAATGGTAGGTAAATAGAAGGGAACTGGCTACAATTTGCACTATTTGTAGTCATGTACAGAACACAAGCAAGGGTGCTATAGTGGGCTTCCATTACAAGATGAGGTCTGTGTATGCTCAATTCCCTATCAACATCGTTATTCAGGAGAGCAGATTTCTTATTGAAATCTGAAACTTCTTGGGTAAAAAATACATCTGTGAGGTTCTAATGCATTGGGCAAATCTGCTGCAAAAGACCTCTTCCAAGTGATGAAAAACAAAGATATCTCCTTGAAGACTAAGGTATACCTAACCCAAGCCATGGTATTTTCAATCAGCTCTTATGCATGTGAGAGCTAGATAATGAATAAGGAAGACCAAAAAAGAGTTGATGCTTTTGAGTTGTGGTGTTGGAGAGGAATGCTAAGAGTACCATGGACTACTCAAATGACTAACATCTGTCCTGGAAGAAATACAGCCAGAATGCTCCTTAGAAGTGAGAATGGCCAGGCTTTGTCTCACCTATTTGGGTCATGTTGTCAGAAGGAATTCCCTGGAGAAGGGTATCATGCTTGGTAAAGTGGAGGGTCAATGAAAAAGGGGAAGGCCTTCAACAAGATGGATTGACACAGTGGCTGCAACAATGGGCTCAGGTATAGGAAGGATCATAAGGCTGGTACAGGACCGGGCAGTGTTTCGTTCTGCTATGCACAGGGTTGCTATGAGTCAGAGATGACTCAACGGTACCTAATGACAACAACAACAGCAGGGTTCGAATGAGGCCAAGTGTTGCTTGCTCAGTATGCAAGCACAGAAAGATGAGCTAATTCTTGAAGGAAACAACATTGAACTTGTATCAAATTCAGCTGCTTTAATTCAGCAACACATGATGGTTAAAAACAAGGATAGCCAGAAATTTTTTAATAGTATCTATGTGTCTGAAAAAGGAACCGTTCAGCAGGCTGATGAGTAAGATCTAAGAGTTGTCCATCTATGGAAACAAGGCCAGATGATGCCTGTGAACTATGGATGATAATTTTGATGCAATAAAATCCATCTATTCATTTGGGTCTTTTAATTTTTTTTAAATTTATTTATGTTTAATTTTTAAAAAATGCATTTTATTGAAATATAATTTATGTACAGTGAAATACACAAAACTAAAGTGATATGGGGCAATGCATT
>NW_006921663.1:1284154-1287676 GCF_000298275.1 Orycteropus afer afer
AAATTTATTTATGTTTAATTTTTAAAAAATGCATTTTATTGAAATATAATTTATGTACAGTGAAATACACAAAACTAAAGTGATATGGGTCAATGCATTCTTTTTTCTTTTTCTTTTTCTTTTTTTTTTTTTGCAGTGTTCCCTCACTTCCCCTCCCACCCTTTTGGGTCTTTTTATTTCTTTTCTTAAAGTTGTCTCTACCTAAATACTAATGAAGATTTGTAGTCTTCAATAAAACTGATTATGCCTTCCAACTAATTGAAGAGTAACAATTCAGAAATAAACTAGTACTAAGAATACAATTTTTTTAAAAAAAGCGATTGATAAATTTGACTATATTAAAATTAAGAATTTCTATTCATTAAGAGATCAAAAGGGAACCCAGGGTGGGAGATGATATTTGCAACACATATAACTGACAAAGGGCTCATATTCAAAATACATAAACAACAACTAACTATAAATGAATAGGAAAGATGCTAACAATGCAATAGAAAAATGAGCAAGAACTTAAACAGGGATCTCACAAACAGAATATCCAAAAGACCAATAATATATGAAAATATGTTTAAACTCAGTAGTAACCAGAAAAAGATAAATTTCCATTGTACAAAATTCAGTAGTTGTTCTTGAATAAAACATTTCTCAGTTTTTTGTATGCCAGATCCCAGAATTGATTGTTTTTAACATTTATTATTATTATTATCATTGCTTTTCAGGTACAGGATTTTCTGAGTTCCTCACTTAGCCATTCCAGCAGTCATTATCCCCATTTAAAAGTGGGGAAATGGAGGCTGGACAGGCTATGCATGTTGTCCATGTTTGTACAGTCATACAGTGGTGCAGCCAAAGTCAAGTTTGGGCAGCATTCACTAATAGAATCTTTATCGATTTAGGATAACATGGGATCTATTTTCCCCACTTTTCCAGTCATTTTTGGGCATTAAAAAAAAAAAAAAGACAATTATGGGCATGTATTGCTTTTCATTATATCATTTGGAAATTATTTCATATTTTTTTTGACAGATGAAAATATTTCATAATAAACTTATTAGCCACAACCAGACATCTTGAGGAAATAAGTTGCTGGGCTTAGAGACTTAGGACCATAGTCTTGGGGGACATCAATTGGTTCAAGGGATTAATGGACCACATAGAGCTCAGCCTCCATGACCCTGAGACCAGAAGAACTAGATGGTGCTCAGCTGCAACTGCCAACCACTCTGAAAGAGACCACAATATAAGATCCAAACAGAAGGGGAGAAAATGTGGAACAAAACTCAAAGTCATAAAAAAAAAAGAAAAATACCAGGCTTACTACTCTGATAGAAACTGGTCGAAGCTCTGAGACTATATAATCTTTAATCATCTTTCAAGCCTGGAACTGAACTCACCCCCATGGTTCAACTTTTAGCCAAGTGATAGCCCTTTAAGGTGAACAATAACACTAGGGAGGTACACACTCCTTAGAACAATCAACATGAAAGACCAAAAGGGCAGCAGTTGCCCAGGGATAAAACTCAGAAGGAAGGAAAGGATAGGAAAGAAGGATGAATGGAAATGATAAACATAGGGAGGAAGTGGGAAGAGTGTGGTTACAGTGTGGGGATTACAGTCAGTATTGCAAAACAAAATTATTGTGTGAATTGTTGAATGGAAAACAAATTTGCTCTGTGAACTTTCACTCAAATCACAAAAAAAGTTAAAAAAATTAATAATATTTTTACTTCTGCTTCCTGGTTCCCTTTAGGAGGAAGAGTAGAGAATCAATCGGTGTGCAACATTTCATATCCATTTAGATGAGAAATATAATAAATAGAAAAGGCCTAGGTTTTTAAATTTTTGTTTTTAACTACATAAGATAATTCAACACAAGAACATCTTGGAATCTATTTAATGCATCTACTAACAGTCTTAGGAGCTCTAGTAGTGCAATGGTTAAGTGCTCAGCTATTAACTGAAGGGTTGGTAGTTAAAATCCACCATTGTTCTGCAGGGGAAAGATGTGGCAGTCTGCCTCTTTAAAGATTACAGCCATGAAAACCCTATTGGGCAGTTCTACCCTGCCCTTTCCAAAGAAAGATGATCCATCAGAATGTGGAAATTATCTAACAATATCATTGATATCATATGCAAATAAAATTTTGCTGAAGATAATTTAAAAATGGTTGGAGCAGTATTGACAGGGAACTTCCAGAAGTGCAAGCTGGATTCAGAAGAGGACATGGAACGAGGAATATCATTGGTGATTTCAGATGGATCTTAGCTCAAAGCAAAGAATACCAGAAAGATGCTTCTTACCTGTGTTTTATTGACTATGCAAAGACATTTAATGGTGTGGATCATAAAAAATTATAGATAACATTGAGAAGAATGGGAATTCCAGAACACTTAGTTGTGCTCATGAGGAACCTGTACATAGACCAAGAGGCTGTTGTTTGAACAGAATAAGAGAATACTGCATAGTTTAAAAGCAGGAAGGGTGTGCATCAGAGTTGTACCCTTTCATCATATTTATTCAGTCTATATGCTGAGCAAATAATCTGAGAATCTGGACGATATGAAGAAGAATGCAGCATCCGGATTGGAAGAAGACTCGTTAACAACCTGTGGTATGCAGATGATACAACCTCACTTGCTGAAAGTGAAGATGACTTGAAGCATTTACTGTTGAAGATCAAAGACTACAGTCTTTGGTATGGATTACACCTCAACAGAAAGAAACAGAAATCTTCACAACTGGACCAATAAGCAACATTACCATAAATGGAGAAAGGATTGAAGTTGTCAGGAATTTCATTTTGCTTGAATCCACAATCGACAACCATAGAAGCAGCAGTTAAGAAATTAGACGTCGTATTGCGCTCGGCAAATCTGCTGCAAAAGACATCTTTAAAGTGTTAAGAAACAAAGATATTACTTTGAAGATTAAGGTATGCCTAACTCAAGCCATGGTATTTTCATTTGACTCATGTGTATGTGAAAGATGGGCAGTGAATAAGCAAGACCAAGGAAGAGTTGATGCCTTTGAATTATGGTGTTGGTGAAGAATCATGAGAATACCATGGACTACCAGAAGAACAAACAAATCTGTTCTAGAGGAAGTGCCGCCGGCATGCTCCTTTGAAGTAAGAATGGCCAGACTTCGTCTCACCTATTTTGGTCATGTTGTCAGAAGAGACTAAAGAAGGATCTATCTTAAAGAAGGATATTATGCTTGGTAAAGTCTGCAGAAAAAAAGGAAGACCCCCCAAGCATAGTAAGGATGTGAGGATGGCACAGGACCAGGCAGTTTTATTCTGTTGTACATAGATTCACTATGAGTCAGAGCTGACTTGAAGGTGCCTAACAACTACCACCCTGCCCTATAGGGTTGCTATGAATCAGAATCAGCTTGATGGCATTGGATACCAATAATCTGCGAATTTTGAAATTTCCTCAAATAGAAAATGAAATGTATTTTCAAAAATTAACAGTAGTTTGAATTATTTTTTTAATAGTTTGAAGTTTTTTTTTTTTTTT
>NW_006921663.1:1287776-1293819 GCF_000298275.1 Orycteropus afer afer
CCCTTTTGGTTTTCTAACTCCAGGTCTTTGCACATTTCATTACAGTAAATGACTTTGTCTGCTCAAGCTGCTCTTTGAAATTTTCTGTTCAGCTCTTTTATCTTGTCATTTCTTCCATTTGCTTTACAGCAAGCAACTCTCTGCTCAACGGCAAGTTTCAGAGTCTCTTCTGTCATCCATTTTGGTATTTTCTTCTTTTTTTCATCTTTTTAGTGACCTTTTGCTTTCTTCATGGATGGTGTTCTTGATGTCATCCCACAATTCTTCTGGTTTTCGGTCGTTGATGTTCAGTGTGTCAAATCTCTTCCTTAGCTGGTCTCTAAATTCAGGAGAGATATATTCAAGGTCATATTTTGGCTCTCTTGAATTTGTTTTAATAGTCTCCAACTTCAAGTTGAATTTGCATATGAGCAGTTGATGGTCTGTTCCACAATCAGCTCCTGGCCTTGTTTTGGCTGAAGATATTGAGCTTTTCCATCGCCTCTTGCCACAGATGTAGTCAGTCTGATTCCTGTGCACTCCATCTGGTGATGTCCATGTGTATATCCACTGTTTTTGTTGTTGAAAAAAGGTATTTGCAATGAATAAGTCATTGGTCTTGCAAAATTCTATCATGCGACCAGCATTATTTCTGTCACCAAGGCCAAATTTTCCAACTACTGGTGATTCTTCTTTGTTTCCAACTTTTGCATTCCAGTCACCAGTGATAGTTAACACATCTTGATTGCATGTTCGGTCCATTTCAGACTGACTTGATAGCAGTGAGTTTGGATATAGTAAGTCTTGAGAACAGTTAATGAAGAGTCTCTTTATTCTGTTTCAAAACTTTTGGCTGCTCTTTGTTTGTAGTATTTCATATAAATTTTAGAATCATTTCCTCAAACTCTACAAAAAGATCTGCTGTGGTTTCGATTGGCATCGCATTGCATTTGTAGATGAAGTTTTAATGAATGGACATCTTATCAATATGAGTCTTTTTTGATTCTTTCAATTCATGAATATTGTACATCTTTCAAATTTATCTAGGTCTTTGTTAATTTCTCTCAGCAATGCAATCTTCAGTGTAGTAGGTCTTGAATATATATTTTTAAATTTTGTTTTAAGTATTTTTTGGGTTTTGTTGATATTGTTTTTAGTATTGGTAACTTAAATTTTATTTTTCAACAATGTGTTGCTTAATAAGTAGTAATAAAATAGAGGCTGCTGTGAGTCAGAATTGACTTGATGGCAGTGGGTATTGGGAACAATGGATTGAAGGCTTTATGACACACATAGAAGAAAAATATGTGACAAAAATAGCACAAAGGATGGTCAGGAGAAATGGAAATATACTTACAGGAGTTATTGTAAAGATTCTGAGATTTTAACCCACTGCAAGCTAATACACTGAAGGTCCCTGGGTGGTACAGATGGTCTGCACTTGACTGCTATCTGAAAGGTTGCAAGTTGGAACCCAACTATCAGTACCATGGAAGAACCAGGCCTGATGATGGTCTTCCTGTAAAAATCATAGGCAGTCCAACTCCATAGTGTTTGCAGTCTCTCAAATGAACACAAAAGCAAATGCCTCAGCAAGCTAATACACTGTCTATTACTGTGTCATGGATGCTAGCAGAAGACATCGGATTCCTAAATCAGAGAAAAAGGACTTCGGTCATCACGGGGAAGCAAACAGCATGAGCTTCATGTTGGTTGGCATGGTTTATTTTTTAATATTGACTTTGTATTCTACAAGCTTGCTAAATTCACTTAATAGTTTGGTTTTTTTTTTTTTTTTTTAATGACCATAGGACTAATCTAAACATAGAATTGAATATAGGTATTAATACTAAATTGTCTTTTTCTCTGGGGTTTGAAATGATAATTCCATACTCTTATGTCTGCAGTTTCCTTTGCAGTGGGTATCTCTACTGTTAGCAGAGGAGAGTATAGTTACCTGAAGCAAACACTGACCTCTGTCATCTCCAGGATGACTCTTTCGGAAGAGAGGGAATCTGTGGTGATTGTCTCTGTTGCAGATGTATGTATCTCTCCTAAATCCTAGCCTATATTCTCCCAATACCCTTCCTCAAAGATAATCAGTGTACCATTTTGGAAAATACTTTCTAAATTTGGAAAGTGATTCATCAATGCCTTTTTGTATAGCAGACAGTATACTTAATACTTGTTTGACACCTCTGAAAGAATTAAATACGTAAATCTAAAAAGAACATATAATGGCTTACTGTGGAAAAATAATATTGCGAAATTTGATTTGTATTTAACACAGGAGCCCTGCATACTGGGTGGCTAGAAAAATTATATTTACAAAAAGTACTAAAATGGATATACCCACTCCTCACTAATCAACATAGTTAGCTTCCAAAAACGAGGTCTGTATGTGAAAATTGGTGTTATATGAAAATGGTACCCTAGCAGCTTGGGGCAATCATGCCCCCTGGCCCCTCCTGTGGTGAAATATCATGCAGTATGGGCTTCCTTTCTATGTGCACACAGGATCCACTGGTCAGGAGCCCCATAAGTGACCTGCCAGACTTACATCTATAATGTGCAAAAGAGTCAGGCAGTAGATTTTTCAGAAATGTCAGATAATGAGATAGTTTATAAGTGAGGAGCAGGTATACTATAATAATAAAACCTAGCCCAATAAAAGGTTGGAATAGAGAGAGTTATTAAGTATTAGTAACTACCATTTTATGAGGACTCCCATGTCTCAGGTACTGTGTAATATTTTTACATACATTATTTATAACCTGCATTACATCCCTATAAATTAGGTATTATTTCCAATTTCATAAACAAAGAAACTGAAGCTAAAAGAAAGTAATTTGCTCAGTAATTAATGGAACCAGATTCAAATTCAGGTCTCTGGATGGCTCCAGAACCTGTAATCTTGCCTCTAACATGATGTAAAATTATTAAGTTCTGTATAAATATTAGCACCTTAGGGCCTTTTGGAAGGATATTTGGCAACATATATCAAATTTAAAACATGTGTATTTTTTGTCTCAGAAATTTTAATTCTGGGAACTTAGCCTAAGGAAATAATGAGGCAAGTATTTCAAGATAATAAAAATATGACAGTATAGCATGGAAGTTAAGAACACAGACTTTGGGTCTAGATTGTCAAGGTTCAAAAGCCAGCTTCTTCACTTTGTGGCGTGTGAACTTGAGTAAGTAACTTAATTCCTCTATGCCTCACTTTCTTTATCTGTGAAATAATGAAGGTGATATTACCTATGTCATAAGGTTGTTTTAGGGATTGAATTAGCTAGTACATTTAAAATATTTAGAATGAACAGTAAATGTAGAATAGTAAGTGTTCAATAAGTAATTATTTCAAAGATGTTCAGTGCCGTATTGTTTTCTAAAAGCATAATGTTGGAAACAACCAAAATATATATCAATAACAGCCCAATTAAATACTTTATTACAGATTTCCCCAGCTATCCAAAAGCAGAGTGTTCCTTTGAAACTTTTGTAAAATGAAACAGCCTGAAGCAAAGAAATTACGATTAATTTAATTTATATGGGAAAAAAATTTTGAGTGTCCCTAGTCCTAAACAATAACTTATCAAATCACATAAAATAAAACATAAAATCTAAGGTAACACTAACATATAGTGACAGTTCAAAGCTATGGTGGTTTGATGCAGAGATGCTGAGTATAGTTCCCAGGGAAGGAGCTTAGAGACGCCACTGTCCCCTGTTGGGGTGTGTGCTGCTCTTTCACAGCTCACTGCAAAACAAAACAAGACAAAAATGCTGAAGGCTGGTTTCACTTTTCAATTTTTTTCCTCAAGAGCAATAATCTCAATATGACTTCCGGTAAGGAAGAGAACTAGGCAGACAAGCTATACAGACCCTCTTCAGCAAAGAAAAGAGAAACCAATTGACAGAGATGCAGAAGATAATCCTGGAGTCCTGAGCTTTGAAAGGAAGTATACAGAAGTGGAATAGGAGCTCTGGTAGCATAGTGCCTAAGGCACTTGACTGCTCACCAGAAGGCTGGCGGTTCAAACCCACCAGCCACTCCTCAGAAGGAAGGTTGGGCAATCCTACTTCCGTAGTGATACTGCCTCGGAAACCCAAGGAGGGGTCGCTATGAGTCGGGGCCGACTCGACAGCAAACAACAACAACAACAACATACAGAAGTGGATTAGGAACCAACTAGTGGAAAAACCTGAACAAAAACTGAGTTTGGAGATGGTTGGAGCAGTGGACTGTCAGCTACTCTGATGGGACCAACAGCCTGAATATTTCCAAATGGTGTTGGAACCTGAAAATTAGCCTAAAGATCAGCCCTGGTCTCCAAGGACTACAGGGACAACTGCCCTGGTGACCTTTGACTAGGAAGGGAAACAGCAAGGAGGGAGACAACCTGAGCTGTGGGCTTTCTGCTGTCCTGAGGGTACAGCCATTTTGATTGTTTACAAGCAGCAGGCATTTTGGATATTTAAAGTGACTAAGGGTGCAGCCAAACAGTGTTTCTTTGCTATTCATAAGGTTTTCCCTGGCCAATTCTTTCAGAAGTGGATGGCCTCTTCCTTCTTCCTAGTCTGTCTCAGTCTATAAACTGGCTGTTACCTAAAGTGAGGATGACTTAAGGCACCTACTGATGAAGGTTGAAGAATACAGTCTGCAGTATGGATTACATCTCAACATAAAGAAAACAAAAATCGTGGGCAAGTCACTCCAACATACAATCACCAATTAAATATAAACACAAAAACATCACAATGCCTTGGTGACAACAGAGCATCACAGTGCACACAAAGAAGCAAGATAAAGCAGGAGAAACAAGGGACCAGGATACAGACCCAAAACACATCCCTGAGGAAGATGCAGCATTGGAACTCTCTGAAAAGGAATTCAAAAGAATTATATATAGGTATCTCCAACTAATTGTGAGACAGATTAAGGAAAACACTGACAAAATTGTGGAAAACACAGAGAAAACCTAGAACAATTTCAAAAGACAATACAAAAACAAAATGACAAAATAAATGAAAAATTAGAAATGATACAAAATCTACAAATAGAAACAGAAGATTAATACTAAATTTTCAGACATAGATAAGACATTGAATAGGCAAAGGAGTAGAACTGAATCAATAGAAGACAGAATTAGTGAGATTGAAGAGAAATACCTCAATACTTCTTTGGAAAGGGGTCAATCAGAAAAAAGATCAAAACAAAATAAAGAAAGCCTAAGGTTCATGTGGGATACCATTAAAAGGAATAACCTATGTGTAATTGGACCCAGAACAGGAAGAGACAAATAAAACCACAGAAAAAAAATTGTTGATTTGTTGGAAGAGAATTTTCCTGGTATGATGAAAAATAAGAATATATCCATTGAAGAAGTATGATGAACCCCACACAGGATAGACCCCCAAAAAAAATCACCAACACATATCATGATCAAACTCACCAAAACCAAAGACAAAGAAGGAATCCTGGAAGCACCATGGGAAAAATGAAAAGTTACCTACAAGGGGCAACCAATAAGACTAAGGTCAGATTTCTCAGCAGAAACCATGCAGGTGAGAAGACAGTGGGATGGTATATATAAAACCCTGAAAGAGAAAAATTTCCAACCAAGAATTATGTACCCAGAAAAATTATCCCTCCAATATGATGGTGACATTAGGAGATTTCCAGATAAGCAGAAATTAAGGGAATTTGTTGAAACCAAACCAACCTTACAAGAAATGCTAAAGGAAGTCCTTCGAACAGAGAAGCAACAACAGCAAACAACAACTGGCCATTAACACACAGGATGATATAACCCAGAAACCAACCTAGCTATGGAAGTATCCTAAGTAATAAGCCTACAAGATTGTAAACAGGGAACCAGAGACATCAATTGACAAATGAGGACAACTACAAATCAAAAAGAGGAAAAATTGTATAGTTATAGAACTTCTAAACAGTAAGGAAGTCAAGACAACTATAAGATAGAACGGACTGTTCTAAACTCGGGAAGAAAACTATAAATCACAGGGTAACCTCAAAGAAAAATGATAAACCTTCACATCA
>NW_006921663.1:1294999-1312447 GCF_000298275.1 Orycteropus afer afer
ATATATATTACAATATTCTGAAGTCTTTGAAAGGAGAATAATTGTCTATGTTCACTGATATAAAATGATGTCTTTTTTTTTTAGTGAAAAAAGTTGCAAAGCCTTGCCTTTAACCTAATATTATCTAACTAAAATAAGATGGAAGGAAGGGGAGGAAGGGAGAGGAGGATAGAGTGAAGGAAGGAAAGAAGGAAAGAACTTATATATATAATTTTAAAAAGGAGAATGAGAAAATCTCCAAAATATAAATATGCTTATCTCAGGGTGCTGGGATTTGAAGGGATCTTTGTTTTTCCTTTCTTTTTTCTTTTCTCTATCTGAACCTTCTATAATAAATATGTATTAGAGAAAAATAAGCAATAGAACTAATAGGAATATAAAAATAAAACATTAAATATCATTCTTACATAATTTAATTTCTTAAAATTAGAAGCATACACATAATCTCTAAAATATGCTGTCAAACCTCTTATGCTACACATTACTATTTATATTGTGACATTTTTGCTGCAAACACACATATTTGCCTAAAACATTTGGATCAATAAGAAAATGTTGGGGGACAAATTTTAAAATGGAATATAGGGTATATAAGAAGTGTAATTTTAGTGCTGTGTTTAAAACATGCTTCACTGTGCATCAGCTAGTGATTCAATTTATGGTTATCTCAAGAAATTTATGTATAATAATAGATTTATCCATATCAGCACTGGTATTTTTAAACAAACAGCTTGACTATATGCAGTCAGATTTGCCTTTAAGAGTACTCAGATTTGATTGTGAAACTGTCATGGCTCAAAATATTTTCAGAGTTTTATACTGGAAATACATATAAGCCCTGAGACCACATCTTGTAAATGTCATCAGTTATGTAAAAAAAAAAAAAAAAAATCTGAGGCTAAATTGTCAAAAGCTATTTTACAAATGAGTCTGCATCTAATCTAGCACATTGATCAACAGTAAATTACACAAAGTCTGTTGATTGAAAAAGATTTGGTAATCAAGCTGAGTAATTTGGGAAAATGTGATGTAATTTTGAAGTAATCTTATTATATAGTCCTCACAAAATAAAGATGTTTTCAAAAAGAGTTAAGATAAGTCATCTCAAGAAATACTTTTAAGGTAAAACTTTTTTAGATACATATAGTTTGTTACATTTATTTTTTAAATGTAAATAATGTATAGTAATACTTCATATCCTGAGAAAAGGAGAAGAATGAAATATTTACTGTATTCAACTCAGATTGTTTTTTTAACACATAGATATTTTAAATTCTGTTATGAAAACACTAGAAACTATTAAGACAATGGCATTCCTTATGTGAGTTAGGTTTACATGTAGCAAAAATGTATTAGTAAAACTACCAGGCATGTTCAGTTTCAGCAAAATATTTTTTTCTTATTTTTAGAGTAATGAAGAATATTTAAATTCTGTTGTTAACATGGTTAAAAAGAAGTAAGTACCATCTGATAATTTTCTTAATCAGTTGTTCTTTCATTTTCTAATCCTAATTTTTTTTGTCCAATTCTATTATTATTTTTTCAATGAGTGTAGCTGTGCAAAAAGAACCTGTAGTTCTTCAAAAAGAGTCTGCAGTTCCTTCTAAGTTATGATCATGTGTAGCTTAGATTTTCCCCAAATTCACAGGCTATCTATGCATTAGAAATCATTTTTCTCATAATAATTTTTATAATATCTATCCTCCATGGAACCCATTATGTCTGATTGATGCCTAATAAATTATTTAAAACTTTCTTCTGTTCCTTACTATATGAAGTTTGAATATTCACCACTTCTGCTCACAGTCTCTCTCTGCTCAGTGGAGCCCAGGAAAGGTGAGATGCAAACACATACTGATGAGACAATATGCAATTATTTATCAAGATGCTGTGGATACATTTGAACAGGCCCAGGTTTCCAAGCACTCAGCTACTAACTGAAAGGTTCGCTGTTTAAATCTACTGAGGTGCTGAGAAGAAAAGACCTGGTGATCTACTTCTGAAGGACCATAGCCATTGAAAACCCTATATGGAGCACAGCTCTACTCTGACACATACGGGACTACCATGAGTCTGAATCAACTGGATGTCAACTGTGTCTAGTTATTTGTTTTTAATATGATTGAATAATTGCTTTCAGTTTTGTAAGGTGTGATAATGACATTGTGGTTATCTAAATAATGTCCTTTTACAATACACTGAAGCATTTAAGGGTAAAACAATATATCTGGGATTTGTTTTAAAATACTTTAGGAAAAAAACTGGACTACATAGATTAAACAAGTGGGGCATAAAACTGAATGGTTGTTGAAACCAGGTGATTTGGAGTGTGTTGTATGACTTTTGTGTGTGTTTGGTAGTTTTCATAATAAAATTTAAAGAATTGTAGACTACTATCTCAATACCTTAACTGAGAGAAAAGTCAAAACATGCTATCTTAGTGTGTTAGACTGGGTTCTCTAGAGAAGCAGAACTAGTAAAGCTTATAAAGAGAGAGATAGAAATTTATCTTAGGAAAATGGCTGACACAGCTATAGAGGCTGGCAAGTCCCAAGTTCCTGGATCAAATGCCAAGCTGGGGGCTTTTTCAGAATCATGTAACTGCAGGGGTGATGAGCTCAAGATTGGCAGGCAGTACAATGACTGTTGACTCCAGCAGATGATGAATCCAAGATCACTAGGCAAAATGGTAGATTATTTGCTCACAGAACAGTTTTAGGCAGCACAATAGGACCCAGAAGGTTCCCAAATTTTCCCAGGACATCCATTCCATATATATATATATATATATATATATATTGGAAGCAAGCCACACCCCTAAGGAAATTCCCTTTCAACAGATTGGCTACTCAGAGCATATACATCATATCTCATCCTGGGAACGATCACACCTCAACTGCTTAAACCACTCAGAATCATAGTCTAGCCAAGTTGACAGACAATCTCAACTATCACACTTAAGGAAAAAGTAGCTTCCTTAAGGAAGGTTTCAAGATGGGACAAACTTGAGTATTTTTAGTATGCTCTAGTAAAGAGGGAAGAAGCTGATGGAGCAAGGTCTAGAGGGAATTGGATGCAAGGTACAGAGAGAAGGAGTTTTTAACAGGACCACAATTACAGAGATGTAAAGACCAGTGAAAGAGAAGAAAAATTAATCTGTTAAGGGAAGGAGAGTAAAATGAATGAATTCCCTCAAGGGTTTCTTTTTTCTCTGTGAAGGAGATAAGATCATATGCTGAGAATGAGGGATTTATTAGTGGTAAAGGAACTTGAGGACAGTTGTGCAGGTTTATGTTGTTGTTGTTATATGCCATCGAGTCGACCCCAACTCATAGCAACCCCTCCTTGGGTTTCTGAGGCAGTATCACTATGGAAGTAGGATTGCCCAACCTTCCTTCCGAGGAGTGGCCGGTGGGTTTGAACCGCGAGCCTTCCGGTTAGCAGTCAAGTGCCTTAGGCACTATGCTACCAGAGCTCCTGTGGAGGTTTATAGTGGGTGATAAACAGAAAGTGAGGGGAGTTGGCCCTGATAAAAGAAAACACCATATGTAAGTCTAGTTGTTCCCCCAAAAGATTCCCCAGAAAAATTGCTTTATGTTGAGACCTTTAGAATCTTCTCATGTTCCAGGATATCTCTGAGTTGCTTTATGCTAATTGATACTATTTGGAGAAGATTTCTTACCATGCCTTAACCTGGAATGGTATCTATCTATGCTCTCTCAGTATCCCTATAGAAGAGTCTTAACAGAGTATGTTAAAAAGAAGAAAATGTTTACAAATGATCCCTGGACATGTGATTTAATAAATAAAAGCCTTTTGAAGATCACTTTAAAATATACATAATATGTGGTTTCTTGTGCTGATCACAAATGAAAATAAAAATGTATGTGAATGTTTCTAATTTGCTATAAAATTTTCAAAGACATGTCACTGATGTCAGAAATTGCTGTGTTTTACAAAATGGTCAGGTGCAAGTACACTGCAAAATAGGTGACTCCAAAGTAATTCTAGCAGTGACAATGGTATTGATGTAAACAGTGCAGATAACAAGTTAGAATAATATTGTTTTATTATTTGTTAGAGTGTAAAATACCAATAATTTAAAATTAATGTGTTATAGAATATTCAATTTAAGTATGTGATTGTATCTAAATTAATGTAGATATATGTCTTAGCCTTGGTTTTCTAGTGAGCAAAATCAGAGAAGCTTAAAGAGAAAGAGAGAGAGAGAGAGAGAGAGAGACTTATCTCAAGGAAATGGCTCAAGTCTGTGGGTCAGCTGTCAGTCTGGAGACTTCTCCTGACTCATTTTACTGCAAGGGTTGATGAACCCATGATCAGCAGGCAATATAGCAGGGTTCTTGGTGCAGAGGCTGATGAATCCAAGATCAGCAGGCTCCTGGCTCACAAGCTATGAAGGCAATAATCCCCAAATCAGCAGGCAATATGACCGGCCACTGGTTCAAGTCCAAAGAACCAGAGATCAGATGATGATGAGCCAGATGTAGGATCCAGACGGAGCAAACAGCCAGAGAGCATTGCCAAAATGTCCATATATTTTGTAGACAGGTCATATCCCTGAGGAAACTCCCTTTTAACTGATTGGCTGCTCCTAGCAGACTGCATCAAGGAAGTGATTACATTATATCACATCTCATCATGGTGGATGACTATATCATAACCGCCAAACTACTGAGAATCATGACCCAACCAAGTTGACATAACTTTCACCATCATAACATATAACTTTTTCATTTACATATCTAAATTTTTATATATAAATTTTGCCAAAAACCATTTTTCTAGGTCTTCTCTTTGAGATAATGGTAGACTGTGCTATATTTGGATTGGCCTTAAATTTGAGAATACGTTGCAATTTTTAAAAGACCCAAATTACGTTATATGAAACGAGTTTCTTTATGTGGCCTTTTTCCTTGGTTCTTTGGAAAAACAGTTTGAGAGATTTTTCTACTAAATCCTGAGTTACTTTTGCCCTAGTTTTCTACCCCAGAAGGTTTGTTGCATTTCATAGGTAAGCAGGAAATAAGGATGATTGATAATTTTTGCCTGGTCCTGGGCTGCAGCCTGCACTGAGATTGGTATGCACTTTGCAGTGATTGGTCAATAAACCATGCAAATGAGGTAACCACTGTTTCCCTAATAAACTATTGAACTATATGTACAGTTTGTGGGTTTTGTGAGACATTGCAGTGAATTTCTAAACCCAAATGGGAGGGAAGAGGGCTGAGGAGAGGGAAAGTGGCCAGTGTCAGAGATGGAGTAGTATGGCAGTTTGGAGGATGTGGAAATCTGGAATATTTGACTTCTGCCTCATAGGAATTGGCTTTGTGATTTTTGTATTTGCTCTGGTGGTGTAGTGCCTAAGGCATTTGACTGCTAACCAGAAGGCTGGTGGTTCAAACCCACCAGCCACTCCTCAGAAGGAAGATTGGGCAATCTACTTCTGTAGTGATACTGCCTTGGAAACCCAAGGAGGAGTCACTATGAGTCAAATTGACTAGACGTCAGTGAGTTTGGTTTTTTTGGTTTATATAAATCTAATAGCTGTAAGGTTTCCTATATAACTATAAAGTAAAAGTATTCATTTATAATGGCAGCAACCTGCAGTATATTATTTTCTCCAGTCAGTAACAGTAACCCAACAAGCTAGAAAAGTTTTTCAAGAGTTGCTACATATATGGCAGGTGTCAATACAGGATTCCAAGGGTCTTCCTTAACCAAAGTGAATAGGGTGGAGACTGGAATCTTTCTCTCCTTCAGTAATGGGGAACTATACCATGAAGGTAGAGATTACTTATAATTTGACCACTGGTAATTTTGGACTTTGTATGAACTTGTCTAGAAGACAAAATTTACTTATTAACTTCTGTAACCCATACTTTTTAATGATTGTATACACTGCAACTTGATGTATTGTCACTTGTATCTGCTATTCTAAAGAGCTATATAGTCTTACCACTTTTGCAGTATGACTTTTAAAAATGTAAACATTCCATTACTAACTTTTACCCCAGAGCAAACAAACAAAACCCACTATTCTTTTATTTTATTTTTTTTAAATTTACATATTTTCTACTCTGTAAGAAACATATTAGAATTGGTTTTTGTAAAAAAAAAAAAAAAATTATTTGATAAACCTTAAAATCAGAGGTCAACCAGTAAGATTTTCACCTCCTCCCTTCTATTTGGGAGCTCTGGTGGTGTAGTGCCTAAGGCATTTGACTGCTAACCAGAAGGAACCACCAGCCACTCCTCAGAAGGAAGATTGGGGAATCTACTTCTGTAGTGATACTGCCTCGGAAACTCAAGGAGGGGTTGCTATGAGTCCAATTGACTCAAAGGCAGTGAGTTTGGTATTTTTTTTCCCCCCTTCTATTTGGTAGCGTAGTGCCTAAGGCACTTGACTGCTAACCAGAAGGCTGGCGGTTCAAACCCACCAACCACTCCTCGGAAGGAAGGTTGGGCAATGTACTTCCGTACTGGTACCGCCTCAGAAACCCAAAGAGGAGTTGCTATGAGTCAGGTCCAACTTGAAGGCACATAACAACAACAACATTTACACTTCCACCAAAATAAAAATAAATAAATAAATACATAAATAGGAAATCTTCTACTAATTCATGGAGGCTAGGAAGAATTTGTACGGATGTTTTGAACAATTCTTTCCTTCCAAGGTATGTATTATTATTCCAGGTTTTTTTACAGATGAGGAAATTGAAGGCCAGAAATTAAATGACTTGCTCAAAGTTTGGTACAGACTTTTCTGAGTCTAAAACCTACATTGTTTCTAATTAAGTATGATCCCCGTGCCCCCTGCTCACAATACATACTCATTATCAAACATTTGGAAACCATTTAAAAAGCAGATGAAAAGAATACAATTGTCCACATTTCAATGATGTGCAGCCATAAAGAACATGCATCTCTCTTCTCTTTCTCTGTGTATGTGTGTGTGTGTGTATGTGTACACATATACAGGCAGTCCTCAATTTTCACAGTAGTGTGAGGCCATAAAAATGACCGTGCAAGCTGAAGCCATACAAAGAGATATTAATAATTAATGAGAAAATTCTAAATATTTTGTTCATACATTAAACACTCTCTTACTTTTGGCTACAAATATATAGGCAAATGAAAAACATGGTAAAGTTAATATCATTTTATACACTATAATTGAAAACATTAGAAATATTGAGAATTATTAAAGTATTTTATTTTTTAATTTATGTAGAATAGCTTGAACACTGCATGCCTTCTTCTTATAACTTAAAATACGTGGAGCATCTTTTTATGTCTTGGCACATTGTCATGCTCTTTCATATATTTGGATCAAAAACCCAAACCAAACCTACTACCATCGAGTTGAGTCCAACTCCTCTCATGGTCTACACTCAAAGTGTATCTGCCCCATAGAGTTTCTGAAGCTGTAAATGTTTATGGAAGCAAAATACTTCATCTTTCTCCCATGGAGCATCTGGCGAGTTCAAACTGCTGACCTTTTGGTTAACGGCTGAATTCTTTAAAACTATGCCACCATAGCTCCTTAGTTTGGATAACCTTCCAACATTTTTTCCTTTGCACTTTCAATATTATGAGATATCTCTGAGAGTTCCTTAGATATGATTTTTTGCCAGTGTCACTTCTGTGGGACATCCTTTTTGTCAGAACCTCTTTCCTCATTTACACTAAGCCCCTTTTACTAAGCATCTGTTGTGCACACCTAGAGCCTCTTGAACAGCAGCAGTGTCAACAATCCCATGGCCAACTACCTTCTAAGCACATCCGATTTCAGTTCCAGCATTATCACTTTCGTCTGTTGTTTTATCCTTCTTTTGCTTATCCATTTTTTTAAAACGTGGTGGGGAATGTTTATCACTGGGAGACGAGAAGGCAACACAACTACACACTTTATTATGTGTGAGTAAACAGAATAACCGACACACAGTAAGCAATCACCTGCAGGCATTGCAAGAAGTGATTAGTCCCTGTTCATGATGTGCATCTGTTACTTATGTATTGATTTATGGACTGAAGAGCTAGCAGTGAAGTTTGTACTTTATGTAATTAATCACAGGGAATTTACCATGGTGACTAAAACTTAAATGTGCATATTGGAATCATGCATACTCTGTTTTGCACATAATTGAGATAGTGCATATTTAACTATTACATCCTGCTTTTTTACTTAATAAACCCATTATCGTCGAGTTGGATCCAAGTCATAGCAACTCCTCCTTGGGTTTCCGAGGCAGTATCACTACAGAAGTAGATTGCCCAACCTTCCTTCCGAGGAGTGGCTGAACTGCCAGCCTTCTGGTTAGCAGTCAAGTGCCTTAGGCACTACGCCACCAGAGCTCCCATTTTCACCTAATAGGATAAAGCAAATATTTCTTTGAGACTTTAACATTTGAATAAATTATGTAATGACTAAGTTTAAATCCCATTTAAAGTAATTTGTTTCTAAAGGAAGGCCATTTAAAATGCTCTACCCAGTCTTCCATCATGAAACATGGTGGTACAGATTTATATTACAGCCTTTGTGAACAGTATTTTATGTATTGTAATGATGGCTTGTTGGCCTATAAAGAATAATTTTTTTTTTAATAATAATTTTTAAAAATAAAGTTCTCCAGTGACTGTGGTCAGTGTTCAAACTGTCCTTACCTGCTGAGGTAGTCCACTTTCAGGAGTTCCATTGCTATTTAGGGGACCTTACTAAACTCAAATGAGCTCTGGTAGCTTAGTGCCTAAGGCACTTGACTGCTAATCAGAAGGCTGGCGGTTCAAACCCACCAGCCAGTCCTCGGAATGAAGGTTGGGCAATCTACTTCCATAGTGATACTGCCTCGGAAACCCAAGGAGGGGTCGCTATGAGTTGGGTCCAACTCGATAGCACATAACAACAACAACATTAAACTCAAAGTATGCATTTAAAAATGCCTAATGTTCTTGTTCTCTTACAGTTACCATGTCATCATAACCCATTAACTCTATTATCTTGGATCTGTCAAAGTGCATATCTGATTATGAACTTGAGGATCTGACTTGAGGGCAATGGGTTTTTTGGGTTGTAAGAGGGAATTAATTAACATATTAGATTTTAATGTTTTTAAATACCTGTCTTTAATTTAGAAAAATAATTTGGCTAAAAAGTATTAGGTTTATGATGCTAAAAGTATGTATCAGCATGTAAAATAATTCAAATCAAAATATTTTATGGACATGGGTAGGGAAATGCTTTTAAAGCATTTCTATTGCTTTGGTAAATCAAATATAATTACAAGCCTCCATTTACTTCTTTTTATAGATTCAAAAGGCAAGTGATGTCTGGATCCTTGGAGGTCATTTCAATACCAACCTTTTTTTATCCTAACATGTTAAATGACAAGCAGTCAACTGAGGAATCACAAAATCACAAGAGGTATGACATATTAAAAAATAATATCCTTAAATAACAAACGACATTTGAGGAAATAATTGAAATCAGGAAGTAATAGATGCTATTTCAAATACAATAGTGTGTTGAAAGCCAGCTCCTGCTGGCTTATAAAAGCTGATTGTGTGCATGGCTTCTCAACTCTGTGTTTAGTAACATCAAGTTCATAACATGAAATTGGTGATGGTAGGAGGATTTGCACCATGGAAAAGGGCAAATGTTACAAATCAAGGCTTCCCCCCTACCCCAGAGAGCCTGCTGTTACAAACATTGACCAGCACACCGCTGATGATCTGTATTCACATTAGACAGACAACAGTTAGCAAAGGCATAACGCAGGAAAAACCAACAAGAGCCTGGAGTATAAGTCGTCACACCTGTGGTATGGTCCCAGCTTTTCAGTTTGCTGGTCATCGTAAGCAGGTAACGTAGCCTTTTTTTTTTTTTTTTTCCCTTCCCTCAGCTTCCCCAACTTTCCAGTGTGTATAATAATATCTACATTTCATATTTGGAAAAGTCCTTCTAAGAATAAAATATGACAGTATTTATGAAAGAACTCTGAAGAATTAAAACCTCTATCTCACGCACACGGGAGCTCTGGTAGCATAGTGCCTAAGGCACTTGACTGCTAACCAGAAGGCTGGCGGTTCAAACCCACCAGCCACTCCTCGGAAGGAAGATGGGGCAATCTACTTCCTTAGTGATACTGCCTCAGAAACCCAAAGAGGGGTCGCTATGAGTCAGGGCTGGCTCGAGGGCACATAACAACAACAACAACGTACAAAGAATTATTGTTGGTTGTGAATGTAGATTTATGGAGAATGTAGTCATTTGGTTCCTCAAAATACCATGAGAAAGACAAGCCAGAATCAAAAAAAAAGGTCTTACCAAAAAAACCTATTAGCTTTTTTTTTTTTTAACTTTTTCTTGTGATTTAGATGAAATTTTACAAAGCAGATTCATTTTACATTCAACAATTCATATGCATTTTGTTTTGTGACACTGGTTACATTCCCTGCAGTATAACAGCTCTCCTCCCACTTCCTCCCTATAGTTACAGTTTTCTTATGTCCTTCTTGCCTATGCATTCCTGCCTCCCTACATTTCTACCTATATAAATTCTGCCCTTCTGATCTCACATGATTGATTGTTCTGAGGAGTGCATCTCCCTAGTGTCGGTGTTCAGTTCATAGCCCTGTCTATTTTTTGGCTGACAGTCTATCCCTGAGAGTGAGTTCAATTCCGGACCTGAAGGGTAAGTCGGGGCCATGGTCTCAGGGATTTCACCAGTCTCTGTCACACCAATAAGCGTGGCCTTTTTTAAGATAGTGAGTATTGTTCCACATTTTTCTCCCACTCTATCCAGGATCTTCAATTCTGATCCCTTTCTGAGTGGTTGGTATTGGTAGCCAGACACTACGTAGCTCTTCTGGTCTCAGGGTCATATAGGCTGAGGTTCTCGTTATTCCTTTGAACTAATTGTTTCTGTGCATCTTTGATTTTCTTCAGTCTTCTTTGCTCTGGAAGAGGAGAGACCAATTGTTGCCACTTAGATAGCCACTCACAAGCTTTTAATATCTGAGTCACTACTCATTGAAGTGAGATGTAGAACAATATTTTTGTGTACTATATTGTGACAATTGAGTTTGATGTCCCCCACAACCATGGTCCCCAGCCCATAGGTTCAGTGACTGACTTCCCGAAGGTGCTTAACTGTGCTAAGAAGTTATCGTAGCTTTGCCTCCTATTAAGTTTAAACTGTATATGGACATTTTCATGTTGTTGTTGTTATGTGCCGTCAAGTCGGCCCCGACTCATAGCGACCCCTCCTTGGGTTTCCGAGGCAGTATCACTACGGAAGTAGGATTGCCCAACCTTCCTTCCGAGGAGTGGCTGGTGGGTTTGAACCGCCAGCCGTCTGGTTAGCAGGCAAGTGTCTTAGCCACTATGCTACCAGAGCTCCCTGGACATTTTCATAGCACATACAAATTTATATGTAGAAATATCATCTGCCAGACCTATGCATGGGTGTGGGTATATTCCCATTTGCCTATCCGTACCTGATCTTCTTGCCTGTCTATCTGTGTATCCACTTGTATATATATCACTGTTTGCTGTTACTGATAATGCAGTATTATGTATGCAATAGTATTTGCCTTTATAGTCTGTATATACCACAAATGGGATGACTTGAACAACAGGAGTTTATTCTCTTACAGTTTGGAGGCTTTAAGTCCAAGTTCAAAGTACCAGGCTCTATGGGCTGGGTGAAAGCCCCTCAACCCTGGGCTTCAGCTCTGCCTCCAGTTCCCGGCCCACTGAAGCTAGAGGCATTTCTTCACTCAGACAGCTGCTGGCTGCTGAGGCTGAGAAGCCCAAGGTTGACAAATAAAAATGGCACAGTCCCATTGTTACCAGACCACACGGCAGGCCATTAATTTAAGTCCATTGTAAGTCCCAAGTTTGGCAGAGCATAGCAGGCTGCTGAACAATGGCACGGCTACATGCAGGGTCCAAGCGTTCCATAAGCTAGAGACCATTCCCAAAGCTGCTTCTTATATACGGAAAGCAGACCACTTACCCAAAGCAGCTACTCAGCTTCTTGTGGTAGATCAGTCCCACCATGGAGTTGATTGCCAGTCTCATCATGGGGAATAACTATCACCAGCTGCCCAGACACTCAACCAGGCCCAACCAAGTTGACACACAAACTTAACCACCACAATCTCTACTAGATTTTTTTTTTTTTAAATTATGAATGAATGGTATGCTAGAATCTAGAAATATCCTAAAGGAGTTTTGTTTAGTTTTTAATTAATGACCCCACTTGATACCCAGTTCTTTTGAGTCATAAAGCTGTGAATCATCCAAGACTCTGTTTTTTCTTTCAGCCCTTTATATGTGTATATAGTTAATTCTTTTTTTTTTTTTTTTGAAAGGGGTGGAGGAGGTCGTGTATTTGGGATTATTATTGTTGTTGGTTGCCATTTAGTTGATTCGGACTCAAAATGACCTCATCTGACAAAGTAGAACTGCCCATAGAGTTGTTTTGTTGTTGTTGAGAATATGCGTAGCAAAGCATACACCAATTTCTACATGGACCATTTAGTGACATTGATTACATTCTTCGAGTTGTGCAACCATTTTCACCTTCTTCTTTTGAATTATTCCATCCCCATTAATACAAACTCATTGTCCCCTAAGGTTCCTATAGAATCTTATGAATTGTTGTATCAATCTGATCCCATATAGATAGTTCTTAAAAGAGCATAATGTTCAAGGAAGACATTTTTTTTAATAGTTAAGCTAAACTACGTTTTGGTTTTAAGAAGACTTCAGGGAATATTTTTGGTTTCAGGTTTAAGGATTTTCTCAATAGTTTCTGAGGCTTATCCAACTTTCAAGGCTCCAGGAAGTCTGGAGTCCACAAGAATTTTAAGTTCTCTTCTGCATTTCTCCCTCTTTTGATCAGGATTCTTCTATAGAATCTTTGATCAGAATGTTCAGTGGTGATAGCTGGGCACCATCCAGTTCTAGTCTCATGACAAAGGAGATAGTTGTTCAAGGAAGCAATTAGACACAAATTCCAAATCCTCTTCTTAATCCTTACTCTCCTTCTTCCTCTCTTGTTCCAGGCAAAAAGAGACCAAGTGTTCTGTTTTGGGTGTCTGCTCACAAGTGTTTAAGACCTCAGACACTGCCCAACAAAGCAGGAGGTAGAACAGAAGTGAACATGTTATTGGGCCAGTTAACTGGGATGTCCCATGATCACTCCACTCTCTTGGACTTAGTTCAGTGCTTCTTCATTACAGATCTACTTATTCTCCCTAATTCTAATCTGAAGGATGGTGTAGGACTGACAGCCCTAGCCTAGTCCCTCCTCCTCCTCTCCATAATGTAGCCAGAAGAATCTTTTTTCATAAGAGGTCAAATTCACAGTTTCCCACATGTCATAAAAGACCTTTCCTGATCTGGTCTTTGCCAGCTTTGCCATCATCATCATCCCCTGGCTTTTTTGATCAGCTCTCTGCGCCCTAAAAGTAAAGTGGCAGGCTCTTTCACATGTGTCAGGCCTTTCACAGAGTGCCCTAACTCCTGCTCCCCTTCCCAGCTTATTATAAGGCATCATTACTGTTAATAGCTAACTGTTCTAATTTTATTATTTTTCTGTCTTTACATTCTAGACCATGAGACTTAGGTGGGCAAGGACAGCATTATGTATTGATTACTCCTGGTATCCTCAGGACGTGGCCTAGAATCTAGCTTAGTATTGAATTATAATAAAGTTTCTTTACACTTTCCTTTGAATAAGGTCTGAAGTCAGAAAGAATATTAAATTTATAATATAGACTGAAATTTAGCTAACCTACCTATAAAATAGATTATGTATATCTTTCTTTAGCAATGGCAGACTCTATCCATTGAATAAAGATGGGGAAATTGTTTTAGGATAATATTTCAGTGGGAGCTCTGATATAAACATATTCTGTTTTATTTAATGTAGATAGTGCTTTATGTTGGTAAACTGTAAGAAAAAGTTCAAGTTTTTAATTACTGAAGTTTGTTTATAAATAAGAAATTAAATGACAAAAGTTTTAACAGATTTTATTGCTTATCTTTAGTTGGGAAGTCAAACAAGCATTGGATTTTTGTTTTTTGATGCTCTATGCCAAACCTAAGGCCATATATTATTTACAGGTAAGACCTTAGTACATTTAATTTAAACTAAAGGAATTCTCTCTTCCTTTCTCCCTTCATTATGTTATTTCTCTACCTTACTTTGTACTCAGAACAGAAAAATATTCATTATATTAAAATGCCAAAGTAAGCTTAAAATTGAGTATATATTAATACCAAAGAAAATCTCAAATTAGAAAAAAATGGGAATTGTACTGCCTACATTTCTCTGCCCACAAGTCTATTAGACAACTTACTTTATGCTAAACATTGTGCTACTGTGTTAAAGCCTAGAGTAATAGTGCAGAAAAAAACAAGACATCTTTTTTTCTCTTTTTGTAAGTTTACATTCTAATACAGGGGACAGTAATAAAAATTAATGAAATATTAATAGATTGGTATTAATGCTACAAAGAAAATACACAAGATGCTGTATAATGTCCCCATCCCCCAAGATGTCCATATCCTAATATTCAGAACCTGTGAATGTTACCTTATCTGGCAAAAGGGACTTTGCAGATGTGAATAAATTAAGGATCTTGAGTTGGGAGTATTATCATGGATTTTCTAGGGAGACACAATGTAATCATTGGGAGAGCCTAGTAGGTCAAGGTATACAGAAAAGATAGTGTGATAATGAAAGAAGACAGAGATTTGAAGATATTACCCTGCTGGCTTTGAAGATGGAAGAAGGAGCAATGAGCCAGGGAATACAGACAGCCTCTAGAAACTGGAAAAGGCAATGAAATAGATTCTCCCCTAGAGCCTCCAAAGGGAACACAACTTTACTAACCTTGATTTTGCCCAGTGAAACTATTCTAGACTTCTAACCTGCAGAACAGTTTGAGAATAAATCTATGCTGTTTTAAGTCATGGATTCTGTGGTAATTTGTTATAGCAGAAATCAGAAACTAATACAGTTTCTATGATAGAGAATAACAGAATGACCTACTCTAGAAAGAAGACCTTTATGAGGAGGTGGCATATAAACTGAGATTTATGGAATGAGAAAGAGAAGAATTGGATGATGAGAGAGCAAGTGCAAAGGATTCATACCAATAAAGAACATCTAGGAACTTATAGAAACTCAAGGCCAGTGTAACAGAAGGAACGTACACAAGAGGCGGAAAAGCAGGCAATGAATTTGGAGAGAAAGACAAAGGTCATACTTTCTGGACGAAAGTGAGTAGCTTTGATCATAAACAAAGTGCTGGAGATACCACTGAAGGATTTTAAGCCTGGATGTAACATGTTTTAACTTACTAAACAGGATATTAAAATACCCATCTACCACAAGAAAATTTTAAAATACTTATGCAACAATTTATTGAACAAAGGGAAAAAAAAAAAAAAACACTGCTATGGAGTCGATTCCAACTTATAGTAATCCTATAGCACAGATTACTTCCTATAGCACAGAGACTTCATCTCACCTATTTTGGTCATGTTGTAAGGAGGGACCATTCCCTGGAGAAGGATGTCATGCTTGGTAGGGTAGAGGGTCGACGAAAGAGGGGGAGGCCTTCAACGAGATGGATTGATACGGTGGCTGCAATGATGAGCTCAAGTATAGCAGGGATTGTGGGGCTGGCGCGGGATAGGGCAATGTTTCGTTCTGCTGTGCATGGGGTCGCTATGAGTCGGAAACGACTCGACGGCACTTAACAACAACAACAACATAGCACAGATTAGAACTGCTCCATAGGATTTCAAGTCTGTAAATCCTTATGGAACCAGTCTTCCTCATCTTTCTCCAATGGAGAGGCTGGTTTCAAACCACTGACCTTTTGGTTAGCAGCCCAATGCTTTAACCACTGTACCACCAGAGCTACTTATTGAATGAAAGGAAAAAATAAAATGAAATTACCAACTATTGAAAAATTAATGACATTGAGAATGTTGTTGCTATTGATAGGTGCTGTTGAGTCATTTCCAACTCATAGTGACCCTGTGTACAACAGAACAAAACACTTCCCAGCCCTGCGCCAGCCTCACAATCCTTGCTATACCTGAGCCTATAGTTGCAGCCATTGTATCACTCCATCTCCTTGAGGGCCTTCCCCTTTTTTGTTCACCCTCCACTTCACCAAGTATAATATCCTTCTCCAGGGAGTGGTCCCTGCTGACAACATGACCAAAGTAGGTACAATGAAGTCCGGCCATTTTCACTTCCAAGGAGTATTCCAGCCACACTTCTTCCAGGACATACTTGTTAGTTCTTCTGGTACTCCATGGTACTTTCAGTGTTCTTTAGCAGCACCACAACTCAAAAGCATCAGCTTTTCTTCAGTCTTCCATGTTCATTGTCTAGCTTTCACATGCACATGAGGTGGTTGAAAATACCATGGCTTGGGTTAGGCACCTTAGTCTTCAAAGACATCTTTGCCCTTCAGCACTTTAAAGAGGCTTTTTGCAGCAGATTCTCCCAGTGCAATATGTTGTCTGATGTCCTGACTGTGTTGATTGTGGAACCAAGTAATATGAAATCTTTGACAACTTCAATCTTTTCTCCATTTATCATGATGCTGTTTATTGGTCCTGTTGTGAGGATTTTTGTTTTCTTTATGTTGAGGTGTAATCTATTCTGCAGACTGTAGTCTTTTAACTTCATCAGTAAGTGGTTCAAATCATCTTCACTTTCAGCAATCAAATTTGTGCTGTCTGCATGTCAAAGGTTGTTAACGAGTCATCTTTAAATCCTGATGCCATGTTTTTTTTCATATAGTACAGCTTCTCGGATTATTTGCTCAGTATACTGACTGAATAAGTACAGTGAAAGGATACAACTCTGACACACTCCCTTCCAGACTTTAAAGCATGCAGTATCCCCTTGTTCTGTTTGAATGACAGCCTCCTTGTTCTCTGTACAGGTTTCTGATGAGACAATAAAATGTTCTGTAATTCCCATTCTTCTCAATATTATCAATCATATGTTATAATCCACACAGATGATTGCTTTTGCATACTCAAGGAAGCACAAGTAAACATCTTTCCTATATTCTTTGCTTTCAGCCAAGATTTTTCTGACATCAGCAATGATATTTCTCATCCCATGTCCTCTTCTGAATACAGCTTGCATTTCTAGAAGTTCCCTGTCAATATACTGCTGCAGCTGTTTTGAATTATGAAGTGTTGTTGAAAATACTACATATCAAATTCTATTAGAAATAATTAAAATTGTACAAGAAAAATTCTACCTTTAAATGCTTTAAAAAAAAAAGGTAAAAGTGAAAGATTGAAAATAAATGAACCCACAGATCACCACTCCTATTCAACACTGTACTGGAAGTCCTAGCCAGGGCCATAAGGCAAGA
>NW_006921663.1:1319076-1326225 GCF_000298275.1 Orycteropus afer afer
GAACCCACACCTGTTGTTTCCAGCCAAACAAAAGACAGGCATATGAGTTGAACATTTACCTCAAGTAGATACACTCCTTGGAGAGAACAATCACGGGAGAAAGAAGGGCTGCTTATGCACAGGGAGACAGCTCAGGGGGCAGGAGTGTATGGAGGGATGGACACAGGGAAGAGCTTTCTATGGGGAGGAGGAAGTGGGAGGGGAGCTGTTGCATTGTGGTAAACTGTGGTCAATGTCATGAGAGAAAGTATATGTGAACTGCTGTATGGAAAGTGGATTTGCTCTGTAAATCTTCACCCAAATCACAATAAAAAAAAAGAGACAGAGAAGAAAATAAATGAACTAACCACACAAAGATGTTAGGAAATATAACAACACATAAATAAAAAGAAACAGGGAAAATAAAAGACAAATTTATAATAAACTAGAAAACAATTTAAAAAAATGTAACAGACAAATAAGATTAACAGTCTGTTCTTCAAAAACCCTAGTCAAATAGGCAAATCTCTGGCAAAGCTGACCAAAAAAGAGAGAGAATATAAAGAACATTAGAAATGAGAATGAAAGAAAATATATAACAACATATACAGAAGAATATTCTAAAGTTATAGAAGAATATCATGGTTGCTGATAAAAATGAAAGACTAGTTGAAATGGACATTTTTGAACAAAAATATTACCTAATTAAAAATTAAAGTAAGAAAATGTAAGTAAGATAAGCCAAAAATTGAAATTACCAAAATTTACCAAATATTTGTCAACAGTCAAGGTCAGTTCTATCAAACATGCCACCAATAAATAACTTCCTATGTTACTTAAATTGTTCCATGACATAGAAAGAATATCTAAAGATTACCAATTCATTTTGCAGGGAAAATGTATCCCTGATAACAAACTTTAAAATAATAATAAAATGCTATAGACCAATTGCACTAATTTAGATGCAAACAAATTAATAAAACTGGCAAATTGAATCCAGTAATGTTTAACAGTTAGGCTTATTACAAGAAATAAGGGTGGTTGAACACTAGAAAATCTATCAATATAATGATGTATCAGAGGTTGGGAGCTTGCTGGTGTAGTGCCTGAGGCATTTGACTGCCAACCAGAAGCCTGGTGGTTTATACATTTTTTCTGTAAAAAGCCAGATAGTAAACACTCAGGCCTTGTAGACCACACATATTCGTCACACTTATCTCCAGATGTAGATAATATGTACATGAATGTACATAGCTGTGATCCAAATAAATGTATTTATAAAAAGAGGCCTGCAGATTTGGTCCTGCAGCCTGTAGTTTGCCAACCCTTGCAGCAGTTAATAGATTAAAGGCAAATGATTAGATCAATAGATACTGAAAGGCATGATAAAATTCAGTCTCTTGATTTAAAAAAGAAAACACTTATTAAATTCATAATAGAAATAAATTTCAACAACACCATACAAACATGTTATCTGAAACCAAAGTCCAACATCATATATAATGATGAAATATAATGGTGCCATTCCAGTTAATTTAGAAACAAGACTAATCTTTTTTATTTTTCTGGAGGCCTCAACCAATGCTAAAACGTTGTTGTTGTTGTTGTTGTTATGTGCCTTCGAGTCGGCCCTGACTCATAGGACCCCCTCCTTGGGTTTCCTAAGCAGTATCACTACGGAAGTAGATTGCCCAACCTTCCTTCCGAGGAGTGGCTGATGGGTTTGAACCACCAGCCTTCTGGTTAGCAGTCAAGTGCCTAAGGCACTATGTTACTAGAGCTCTTATGCAAAAACATAGGAATAGAAATTTGTGGGAGAGAGAGACATACACATCATTATTCTTTTCAAATAAAATATTAGTTACAAAAAAAGAGGATTGATGTAAAAACTACTAAAGCTAATAAGTGATTTCATTAATGTGACCAGATTTAATATAAATATATAAATATTAATATTTTTGCCATATACTATCAATAACCAGTAATAAATATGGTTTTTTAAAAAAGATACATTCATAATAGAAGCAAAGTTTATAGGAGGCCTAGGAATTAATTTAACAAGAAGTGTGCAAATGCTTATGAAGAAAACTATAATCTTTCTATTGTTTTCCCTTTTTTTGATTTGATTAGTACAAAAAATTCCAGACATATAGGGTATGATATCAAATGAGACTTAAAATAGCCTTAATTGGGATGATGTATCACTGTGGTCTAAGAAGTATCTCACAAGGCCAGAAGAATGATATGTGTCACAAAGCCCACTATTGCTTTATGGGTGTGGTGATTACAGGACACATAAGTACCTGAGGGAACACGGGGTCCTACACCAAAGTAGAAATCACCTACAAGAATAACTGCTTCACTGAGGACATGAAAAGCACCTGGTGACCTCTAAGACAGAACTTTGATGTAAGAGAGGGTGGGCTTCAAAGCACCCCTAAACTTTCCTCCAGGGGTACCCTTCCAGATAGTCCTGAACACACATTGTCAATCAGACTCTCCAGCTGCTTTACTCCCTTGTTGTTAGGTGCCATAGAGTCTGCTCCAACTCACAGCAACCCTACGTACAACAGAACCAATCACTGCCAGGTCCTGGACCATCCTCATTGTCCTTACTGTGCTTGAACTGATTGTTGCAGCTACTGTGTCAATTCACTTCACTGAGGGTCTTCCCCTTTTTCGCTGACCCTCTACTTTACCAAGCATGATATTGTTCTCTAGGGACTAGTCCCTTCTGACAACATGACCAAAGTAGATGAGACAAAGTCTGGCCGTTCTTGTTTCTAAGGAACAATCTGGCTGCACTTCTTCCAGGACAGCTTTACTCCCTAAGTGCAAATGAACTGCTGTACATCATTTGGTTGTGTGGGCTTTGCGCCATCCTCAAGCCACAAGAGGGAAAACCCTCTGATCAGGAAGCTCTATGTTGATCAGTAAAACACAGAGAAGGTAAGAGAATAGTATTATGAACATAATATGCTCACCACCCAGGGAGGTTTCTGTGCCACTAACCTTATAATCCCCACAGCACAGAGAAGCATTTTTGGCTCATTCCGAGTTACTCCACTATTGGCACAGGTCCTAGTGCTCATGAAACATTTGAGCATTTTAATGGGGAAAAAATGGAATAAATAGATAGTTCAACAGATGAGAAGAAATATGTTCTTGAATGGAAAGACTCAGTGTTATAAAGGTTTCAGTTTTACCCAGATTAATTACATTAATCTATAAATTAATGTAATTCTATTCAAAACAGCATTAGGGGTTTTGTTTTTGTTACTTGTTAGAAGAGGGCAGTAATAAATTTCTTGTAAGTTTACTTTGAAGAATAAAGGAATGAGAATAGCAAAGACGATTTTAAAATAGAATAATGAAGAAAATATGGAATTGCCTTGCCAAATAGCAAAACACTCTATATAATATAATAATAATAATGCAACAGTATAAAACTACCCAAAAATTGTTAACATGGCAGTTCTCCCCATACTGATCAATAAACTTACCACAGTCTCTCTCAAAATCTCAATAGGCTTTTTTGTTGTTGTTGAAATTGATCAGCTGATCTTAAAATATATTTGGAAAAAATATATATATATTTGGAAATTTATAGGACCTATAGAATAGCGAAAACAACTTTGAAAAAAGAATAACAAAATTGGAGGACTTACAGTACCCAATTTCAAAACTTATTATAAAGCCATTGTTGTCAGACAGCTTGGAGTTGGTACAAGGATAGACAAGCGTAGATCAATGAAACAGAATTGAGGGCTCAGAAGTAAATCTTCCTACTTATGGTCAATTGATTTTTGGCAAACAGAGATGCCATGACTATGTAATAGAGAGAAGATTGTCTTCAACAAATGGTGAAATGGTGCCAAAAAAGAAAAAGACCTTAAGCCTTTACATTACACTATACACAAAAATTCACAAAATAGATAGATCCAAGACCTAAATGAAAACACTAAAACTATAAATTTTTAGAAAATAAACATAGGAGAAAATTTTCGTGACCTTGGAAATAAGTTATGATCAATAATTTATACCCAGACTGCCACTGAAGTGACAGAATACAGTTTGGAAATATATGGTTCCTGTTAACTCTTTTTGAAGACACTTAGCACAGAAAATGCTCTTCAGATTATCAAGAGACAAAAGGAGGAGCTACACACAGTAACATGGTCAGAGTGAGCTTTGAATTAATTTATCTGAGGACAAAAATGCAAATGTGGGGATTATGATTTCAGGTTGGGATGTAAATTTATAAATCTTAATATGGTAGAAATAATATAACTGAGGAACACTGAGAGATGAAGGGGAAGAGGTGATGGTAGTGTACATATGATTTCTTCATTTTTACAGCCAAGGAGTCAACAGATATGATTTAAAATAGATTAATCATGTACACAAAGTATAAACATATTTGGGGTATAAAATAAACTACTAAGAAAAAGTTATATACTAAACTAAAATTGAATGGTGAAGGGGAGAAAGGAGGAGATGAAAAACACTAGTTTTATCATGCTTCATTGTTGGGAATCAGTAGAAACTACCTATATGTAATACCATAGCTGTTGGTTTGTTTGTTTTAAAGTAACTTCTAGAATAAAAATACAAAATTTCCAAGTGTTCCTTAGTTATATTATTTCTGCTTTGTCACTGCTACTATACATTGCCTCACACTTTGTGACCGTCCTTACTGTATTTGTACAGTAAATTAATTGCATGTAGTATGAGCCCCCAAATCCCCACATATTGTTAAATAATGTTGTGTATCACTGTAATAAGCACTACACAAGACAGTTGAGAGAAGACTTTAAAGATGATCATTGGAGAGTACAGAGAGAGTTAGAGAAAAACCTGAAGCAAAGTCTTCTTTTATGCTGGAAGCAAAAAAACACAAAACAAACCCTTTAGATTCATCGTTAATGTCAAATATAATAGAAATATGAGGTTGACCGATGACCTCTTCCCAAGTTAGAGCACCATAATTCAGCTTTCTGTCCTGCTAATGTGCTGAAGAGTTCCACATCTCTCAATCTGTAGATTATAAACTCTCAAACTATATATTGTGCATAATATATGTTCAAAGAAAATACATAATAAAAGAAAATGTTTGTCCTTCCCCCTTATGGAGGATTTTTTTTTTTTTTTTTTTTGGTTTATTGCACCATCATTCTAACCAGCTACATGTGATGAGAATTCCCAGTCCCATTTTGTCATTTTCTTGTCAAGAACTACCTTGCCAACCACATTAGCTAGAGATAGAACATGACAGCCATCATCTCAAGCTAATGCTAGTTAGTCTTAAACTAGAAACTGAAGTATTTGTGAGGATGAAAATAAATTCAGATAAAGAGACATTTTCAGAAAAGATTTAAATTGAATGTTACATATTGGTATTTAGGAAAGAGACAGATAATTCTCCAGACTGGCCAATCTCAGAACCACAAAATGAAAATTGACTAACAGTCAATACCTTCAGTGAATTGAACTAAAAATGATTGTCTCACAAAATACTTCCTCTCAGTGCATTCTGTGGAGAATATTTGCACAATTAAAGCTAGCATAACATATTCAGTGGGAACATAAAAGGTACTAATAAAGTCTTTTTCTTTTTCTTTTCCAGCTAGAAGATGATATCATAACTAAATATATGTACTTTACAAAAATAACAAATTTTGTACATAATATAACTACAAATAATTGGTTTTATATTGAGTTTTCAATTCTTGGATTCATAGGTAAGCAATGAATCTCTTGTCAGATCACAGAACTCACAGAACTTTCTTACTTAATAGGATACAACTTGGGATCAGAATCAAAAGGCTACAACTCAAGATCAGTATCAGGAAGCATGTAGGTAAAGTCTCCCTTGTTCAGTGCAGAACAGGCCTCCTCTCAACCCCCTCAGGACAAGCCTCCTTTCAGCCCCTACAGGACAGGATCCTCTTGGTCCTACCATCTTTCGCCACTAGCTCTGTTGCTGGGTTCCTTCCGGGCCTGTCACTGTCTTCAGTGTTACTACACTGAAAGATACTTCAATGTAACCTGTATTACAGGTCTTTTATGGGACTCATTGCCTCCTCTCTTCTCTCTCTCTCTGCTTTCCTTCTTCTGCTTCTTCGTGTCTCTCTCAAAAACCTCTGTGGAGCTGCTGCTTAAATACACAAACTCCTTGTCAATATCAAGGCATGGCACTCCCACCAGGGCCAATAACTGAACAATCACCTCTTTATAGGCCATAGGCACTATATTTGCATCGTGGGTACAGATTAATTAAAATTCACCTCATTTGCATCGTCTTTTGACCAGTCCCTGCAAGGTGCATTCCAATCATAGGACAAGCTGCCACCCCAGCCAGACAAAAAGGATCAAAACCCAATTGTTTACAACTTACTGAGGAAATGTCAATCAACCTAGATAAAAGAAACAAATCCTCTGGGGTAGAAAACTAGGGCAAAGCTATGCCTCAGGGCTTAAGAGAAAAATCTTCCAAGCTGTTTCTCCAAAGAACCGAAGCAAAAAGCCAAATAAAGGAATTCATTTCCCCACAGGGCTTCTCAGGTAAATACATTCAGATAGCAGCTGAGGCTGGAATCATTTGATGGCTTCATGGGTATAAATGTCCTACAGGGCTCACTCACACACTGCAGTTGATGCTGGCTGTCAGCTAGGAGCTTAACTGTGGCATCATCCAGGTGCTTGTACATGGCCCCTCTACATCGCTTGGGTTTCCTCATACCATGGCAGCTCAAGGCTCTAAGAACAAGTGTTCCAAGAGACCCAGGCAAAAGCTACAATGCGTTTGTGATCTAACCTCTATATTAGAATGCTGTTTCTGTCACACTCTGTTGGTCAAGTGAGTTATTAGGGACATCCCCAATGCTAGGAAGAGAACTGAATTCCACTTCTCAGTGGGAAGAGTGGCAAAAAATTTGTAGCCATGTTTCATATGCCACACTTCCTTTACCTCTACTTCAATCCCCATTTAATGTTACCCACACATGTAGTTTTTTCTGGACCCAGCAAGGTTGTTGTTGTTGTTGTTGTTGTTGTTGTTAAGTGCCATCGAGTCGTTTCCCACTCATAGCGACCCCATGCACAGCAGAACAAAACACTGCCCGATCCTGTGCCAGCCCCACAATACCTGCTATACTTGAGCCCATCATC
>NW_006921663.1:1327800-1332358 GCF_000298275.1 Orycteropus afer afer
ATGCAAATTCAACTTGAAGTGAAAGACAATGAAAACAAGTCCAAGAGAGCCAAAGTATGATCTTGAATATATCCCTTCTGAATTTAGAGATCATCTAAAGAATAGATTTGATGCATTGAACACCAACCACCGAAGGCCAGATGACCCAGCAAGGAGAAAAGGCAAAAGAATGGATGTTCCCTTCTCATTTAAGAAGACTTTGTAAAAGTTCTACATAACAATTCCACTTGCATTTCACTGGCTAAAATTTAGTCACATGACAGTATCTAGCTGCAATGGAGGCTGAGAAAATGGAGCAGAGTAGCAGTGTACATAGCTGACTATTGGGGTTCTATGTATTAAAGAAGAAAGGAAAAAATTGAAATTGTGAGACAAGTAGCACTTTCTGACACATTTCCCCAAATTTTCCTTTGGAATATTAGCCTCATTGAGTAGTTAGATGCCTCTAATTTTATTCTTCTTATTGTTCTTATATACAGCATAAAACTTTTTTGGATTGTTTTTTTTTCTCCTTAGGAAAACTGTTTCACTCTGAGGACTTACCTGACTTTGTACGCTTTTTTTTAATGTTCTACAAAGATAAACCCATAGACATGCTCTTGGGTGACATTTTTCAGATAAAGTATTGTAAACCACGAGAAACTTTTGTGAGTATTTCTTTACTTTATGAATACCAAATATATTAGGAAAATAATATCTATATAATGTAATTACCTACAATTTATTTACCAATCCAAAGCTGACTGATGCATCAAAAATTTCTATTAAGAGAATGATAAGACTAGCCACAGAGTAGGAGAAATTATTTTTAAGTTTTGTGTCCAAAAAAGGACCTGCACTCAAAATATATAGAGAATTATAAAAACTCAACAAGAGAACAACCCAATTTAAAATAGGTCAGAAGACTTGAACAAATACTGCTAAGTCTCTGAAGTTATCTCCCTTATCACAATAAGAAATGAACTCAGTTTTGCTTAAACAAGTTATTTTGGAGGTATTTACTGGGAAGCCAGCATTTGATCAATACAATCCCAATGGAACTTTTAATAAGAGGTTGCAACCATTATCATATTTGTTAAATTTTAGTTCTTCAATTGATTTTATCTGACCTTAATTTAGTTTCAAGTTAATTAACTTTAGATTAATGGATTGATGCAGTAGCCACAACAATGGACTCACACATACCAATGATCATGAAGATGGCCCAGGAGTGGGCTACATTTTGTTCTGTTATGCATAAGGTCCGAATGAATCAGAGCCCACTTGACAGCAAATAACAACAGCAATTATTTTATAGTTATGAAAGCAATTCTTTAATATAATATTTTTCTGTGAGTCAGTACTGAGTAGAAATGCATTTAAATATGAATGCTATTTTAAAATAATATGTATGTAAATTATATATTTATTTTTCTTTACTTATACATATATAATATCTAAAATAATTCTCAAATAGCAATTATAATAATTTCAGCTGTTTTTAATAGAAGTGATGTCACAAATCATCTTTCTTATTTTTAAGGAGATTATTTGAATGATTTTCCATTAAAGCATGTCATAATACCGACTCTGTTTTAATTATATACCCTTTACCATTTAAGGAGAAATTCAGGAGGTTGTAATTCAGTAGAGGAATTAATGAATATGGGAAGAGAAAGACAGAAAAATGTAGCCTAACAGAAATGGATAAAGATTAAAATATTAAAAATTGCCCTTAGGCCATTGGAATAAAAAGAAACGAGAGGAAAACTGTAGTTGGTACAATAATAGGTTGGTTTCTTAAGATAAAATACAAGAGAACACATGCTTTAACTAAATCTCTCTTTTATCTCAACTATTTTGTTCTATTATTAAGAAGAAAAAGCTTAAGGCTAATAGTTTTTTTAAAAAAAATATTAATATGTGTTGTTGTTAGGTGCCATTGAGCCAGCTTTGATTCATAGTGACCCTATATACAACAAAACAAAACTCTGTGTGGTCCTGCACCATCCTCACAATCCTGGCTATGCCTGAGCCTATCATTGCAGCCACTGTGTCAATCCATCTTGTTAAGATTCTTCCCCTTTTTCACTGACTCTTCACTCTAACAAGCATGGTAAGCTTTTCCAGGGACTGGTCCCTCTTGACAATGTGACCAAAGCATATGAGACAAAATCTGGCCATTTTTGCTTGTAAGGTGCATTCCGCCTGTACTCCTTTCAAGACAGATTTATTCATTCTTCTGGCAGTCCATGGTATTTTCAGTATTCTTTTTTTCAGTATTCTTCATCAACACCACAATTCAAAGGCATCAACTCTTCTTTGGTCTTCCTTATTCACTGTCCAGCTTTTACACACATATGAGGTAACTCAAAATACCATGGCTTAGGTCAAGCACATCTTAGTCTTCAAAGTAACATCTTTGCTCCTTAACATTTTAAAGAATTCTTTTGCAGCAGATTTGCCCAGTGTAATACATCTGATTTCTTGACTGCTTCTTCCATTGGTGTTAATAAATATTAATATAGAACTACAGAAAAAGCTAACATGATTAAAAAAATTCTATCATCAGTAAATGCAATAATAAAGCAAGTTTGTGTTTTTACAGAAGATTGTTATTTCTCATATTTTTTCCCAGAAAGAATGCTTAAAAAGAAATAAGCAAGTTCGTATTCGATATAAACCTTCTCTTTTCCAGCATGTGGGTATACATTCATCATTCCCTGGAAGAGAACAATATTACAAAGTAAGATTTTGAAATGTAAATTTAATATAAAATAGTTTATGAAATTATAAAAATAGTATTTAATAAAGTGATGAAAACATGAGACAGACTATAGAATGTGGTTATTTAAGAACAATTTATCTAATGATAGCAATATATGCTATGAAAATCATTTATAAACTGAGAATTATCTTTTAAAGACATAATTTATCTAGCATGATTAGAAAAATCCAGCCTAGGTAAACTTCTTTGCCTTACTATTCCCAACTGTACAGTTCAAATAATAAGATTAAACATGTGTTTTGAAAATTATAACAACATTCATTATTTTAGTTTAAACTTCAAAATTATACAAGAATAGGACTTCTGGTAATATGACAGAATAGGCATACAAGCTACACAGACCCTCTTCAACAAAGAAAAGAGAAACCAATTGACAGAGACACAGAAGATAATCCTGGAGCCCTGAGCTTTGAAAAGAAGTATACAGAAGTGGATTAGGCACTAACTAGTGAAAAAACCTGAATAAAAACAGTGAGTATGGAGATGGATGGAGCTGCAGACTGTCAGCTACTCTGATGGGACCAACAGCCGGAATATTTCCAGATGGTGCTGGGACTTGAGAATTGACCAAAAGATCAGCCCCAGTCACCAATTGCTGCTGGAATGACTGCATTGCTGGCCTATGACTGGGAAGGAAAACTGCAAGGAGCAAGACAACCTGAGTTATGGACCTTCAGCTTTCAGGAGGGTGCAGCCATTTTGATTTATAAGCAGTGGCCATTTTGGATATTTGAAGTGACCCAGGGCACAGCTATTTTAATGTTTACAAGTGGTGGCCATATTGGATTTAAAAGTGATAGCATTCTCATTCAGATTCCAGGGACCTAAGGATAGGCTCCATTTGCCAAAGATGACAGGGTATACAGGAGGCTGACAATGGAAAAGGAAACAGGTGGTGATTGTGTAAGTGCTGCCAACCAGCAAATAGAGGAGCACAGTACCCTGCTTATGTAGATAACATCCAAATAAAAGAAAGAAAATGAAAATTATGGGCAAGTCACTCCAACATACAATCACCAATTAAATATAAACACAAAAATGTCACAATGTCTCAGAGACAACAGAGCATCAGAGTCGACACAAAGAAGCAAGATAAAGCAGGAGAAACAAAGTACCAGAATACATACCCAAAACATATCCCTGAGAAAGAAGCAGCATTGGAATTCCCTGATAAGGAATTCAAAAGAATTATATTTAGCTACCTTCAGTGGATTGAGAGACAGATCAAGGAAAACACTGACAAAATTGAGGAAAACGTACAGAAAACCCTAGAACAATTTTGAAAGACAATACAAGAACAAAATGGCAAAATAAATGAAAAATTAGAAACGATACAAAACCTACAGATAGACATGCAGAAGATTAATACTAAATTCTCAGAAATAGATAAGGCATTAAGGTGTTCCGGCAAGATGGCGAACTAGGCACAAGGACTGCACAGATGCTCTTCAACGAAGAAAGGGGAAATCAATTAACACAGACACAAAAGATAATCTTGGACCCCTGAGCCTTGAAGGGAAAGATACAAAAGTGGACTAAACCCCAACTAGCAGAAGAATTTGCGTGAAAATACCAAAAAAGAAGACACACGGAGCTGCGGTCTGGCAGTGGACTGAGTGACCCTGACGGCACAGACGACATGGCTTGGAGATTCCCGAGGGGTGGTAGGACCTAAGAATTAACCAAAAAATCACCCTACTAGCCAGGAACTGCACGAAAGACTGTGCACGGTGGCTGGGGAACAAACGGAGAAGGTGAAGAGAAAGGTGGGCTGAGTTGTGGACTTTTGCC
>NW_006921663.1:1336328-1338462 GCF_000298275.1 Orycteropus afer afer
GTGGTCAATGACATGAGACAAAGTATATGTGAACTGCTGTATAGAAAGTGAATTTGCTCTGTAAATCTTCACCCAAATAAAAATTAATTAATTAATTAATTTTTTAAAAAAATAGATAAGGCATTGAATGGGCAAAGGAGTATAATCAATAGAAGACTGAATTAGTGAGATTGAAGAAAAATACCTCAGTACTTCTCTGGAAAGGAATCAATCAGAAAAAAGATCAAAACAAAATGAAGAAAGCCTAAGGTTCATGTGGGATACCATCAAAAGGAATAACCTACATCTAATAGGAATTCCAGAACAGGAAAAGACAAATAAAACCACAGAAAAAATTGTCCAAGATTTGTTGGAAGAGAGCTTCCTTGATATGATGAAAGATGAGAATATATCTATACAAGAAGTCCAGTGAATCCCAAATAGGATAGACCCCAAAAGAAAATCAACAGGACATATTATCATCAAACTCATCAAAACCAAAGACAAAGAAAGAATCCTGAAAGCAGCACAGGAAAAATGAAAAGTTACCTACAAGGGGCAACCAATAAGACTAAGCTCAAATCTCTTGGCAGAAGCCATGCAGGTTAGAAGACAATGGGATGGTATACATAGAACTCTGAAAGAGAAAAATTTCCAGCCAAGAAGTATATACCCAGCAGATTTGTCCCCTCAAATATGATGGTGAAATTAGGACATTTCCAGATAAGCAGAAATTAAAGGAATTTGTTAAAACCAGACTAACCAAGAGATGCTAAAGGAAATCCTTTGGACAAAGAACCAGCAACAACTGACCATTAACATACATGATGACATAACCCAGAAACAAAGTCAGTTATAGAAATATCCAAAGTAAGTAAATCTACAAGATTGTAAACAGGGAACCAGAGACATCAATTGACAAATGAGGACAACTACAAACCAAAAAGAGGGAAAAAATTGTGTAATTACAGAACTTCTAAATGGTAGGGAAGTCAAGACAACTGCAAGATAGAACAGACTCTTCTAAACTTGGGGAAAAAATTATAAATCACAGGGTAACCTCAAAGAAAAATGATAAATCTTCACATTAAAATTAAAAAGAAGACCAGCACAAATATTTAGTGAATACTAAAACAACAACAACAAAGGAAGTGATAACACGATTCATAAACAAAATGAGCTCAGCACAGAAAATTGTATGGAACAAACAGATTGGGAACACCTCAAAAAAGCACAGAACAAAATGACAGCAACAAATGCATACTTGTTGATTATTACCTATCTGATAAGGGACTTATCTCTAAAATTTATAGAAAACTCCAACACCTCAACAACAAAAATATTAACTATCCAATTAAAAAATGGACAGAAGATATGAATAGACACTTCACCAAAGAGGATATTCAGGCAGCCAGCAAATACGTAAAGAAATGCTCATGATCATTAGTCTTCATAGAGACGCAAATCAAAACAACAATGAGATACCATCTCACCCCAGCACTAATGGCAAAGTTCCACAAGACTGAAAATAACAAATACTGGTAAGGATGTGAAGAGATTGACCTTCTCATACACTGCTGGTGGGATTGTAAAATGATACAACCACTGTGGAAAACAGTATGGTTATTGCTTAAAAAGCTGGAATTAGAAATACCATTTAACCCAGCAATCCCATTACTAAGTATATATCCTAATGAAGTGAGAGCCAGGACAAGAGCAGATACATGCACACTCATGTTCATTGCAGCACTATTCACAAGAACAAAAAGATGGAAACAACCTAGGTGTCCAACAACAGAAGAATGGACAACAAAACTACAGTACACGCACACAATAGAATAATATGCAACACTAAAGAACAATGTAGAATCTGCAAAACACCACATAACATGAATGAACTTGGAGGACATTATGCTAAATGAAATGAGTCAATCACAGAAGGACAAATATAGCATTAGTTCATTATTGTAAAAAGTCAAGGAAAGGTTTATATATGGAAGGAAAGTTTCTTTGTTGGTTTCTAGGGGTGGGAGTGGAGGGGAGGGAACACTGCAAAGAAAAAAGAAATGCATTGACCCTTGTCACTTTAGTTTTGTATATTTCACTGTACATAAATTATATTTCAGTAAAATGTATTTTAAAAAAATTGTACAAG
>NW_006921663.1:1338586-1343569 GCF_000298275.1 Orycteropus afer afer
ATATTTTTACTTCAGTTCTCTGTTTCCTGGATAGAAAATTCGACATTACTTGGTTATTGAATTCAAGATTAAAAGCATTTGTTAAACAAGACAAGTATCTGGAATAATGAAAATTTAGCTGTCATGAATATTTATGCAAAAAAGAACAGTGTCAAAATAGATAAAACACACTCTCTGACTGGGATCACAACAGAGGATCCTGGACAGAATGGCAGAAAATGTAGAACAAAAAAATCAAATGTACAAAAAAGGCCTGGAGGAACCCCTGGGACTATAGCCTTAAGACATCCTTCTGACCAGGAGCTAAAGCCATTCCCAGAGACTACCTTTCAACCAAACAATAGGCCCATGATATAAACACCCAAGAGCCCTTAGAATAATAAATTACACAAGACCAAAAGGACAACATTTGTCCGAAAGCAAAGATGTGAAGGCAGGAATGGGTAGAAAATCTACACGGTTGAAAGGGGAGAATGTTGATACATTGTAGGGAATGTAATCAAATTCATGGGACCCTTCATGTACAAACTCCTGGAAACTAATTTACTGTGTAAACTTTCACTTACAGCGCAATAAATAAATTTAAAAAAAAAACAGATAAAACATAGCTGTTGGTAATGCAGAAAGAAATTTATCGATACCAGTCTATTTCTTGGTGCTATTATAAATGAGATCCTTTTCTCTTATTATATATTTTTTCTTACCTGATAAGATATTTCAACCTCATCTTTGTAAGTTCATAACAGATTAAGTAGACAAAAATTTTAAATGTTGTTATTTGAATTATTCACACACACAAACACTTGCATCCACACCCCTATATATTCTGATAATAAAACATACAAATTCACTTGAACTCATAAAATAGCACAACTACTATGCAGCACAACTCAAGAGAGGCACCATTCACATTGCTAACTCATTTCACAAATATTTATTGAGCACTTACTATGTTTTAGGCACTGGGGATACGGTAGTGAACATAGTAAATACAAATATCTGCTCTGATGGATCTTATGTTCTGCTTCTAACTTAACAATTTCTTACCTTCTGAGTATTTGACCTCTAGCCAATTTTATACTATGTAACATATGTATATTTCCAACATATTTTAATAAGTCTTATTTCTAACTTAGTTTCCTTGATAGCACCCTATAATTTTGAACTTTTTCCATACAACATATATTTGTACTTTGAAATTATAATCTCAGTTTTTCTCCTTTTCACACTTCATACCATATAAAATACAGAAATTAATAACAGTTTAATAACATATCAAATATTATCAAATTTTTTTTATTTTCTAACAGGATATCTATTATTAGGAGTCTCATAATTCTAACAGTGTCTTTGAAAATTATCAGAATCATTCTTTGGAAAAAAAGGCATATAACAAAGATTTGACTATTTCTCAACTTTCTTCATATTAAATAAGAGATCCCATCATATCAAAAACTTAAGTCTTCAATAGTAAAGGGGTAAGTATAAAAATTTTTATAAATATAGAGGTAATTACTGACAATTTTCTAATCTTATATTATTTTAACTCCTTATGTTTCTGTGTATTCTTTTAGTTTTATATATAAAAAAACTTTCTGGTGCATTCTCTAACTTTCTATTTTAGAAGAAACTGACAGACCTACTCCTGTCAGTATTTCTTTTCCCTTTTTTATCATATACTATGGAAGTAAAATGAATTTGGAAGCAAATTATGAGTTGGAAGCCTCGTTCCTGTCAACATATCCAACAATATGGATGAATCTCTAAAATATTGCACTAGGTAGTAAATGAATGAATCCAGGAGCAAAAGACTACATACTGTATGATTTAATTTATGTGAAATTTCAGAAAAGACAAAACAATGATAGGAAGCAGATCAGTAGTTAACTGATATCTCATTATGGTTTAATTCACATTTGCCTAATAATGTTTCCTATAATGTTGAATATCTTTTTTCCATGTATTTGATATATATACCATATTTTACACAAACAAAATGCACATTATACAGTTTTTGCAAACTGCACAATCCCCTCACACATTAGATACCTAAGCATACTGTGTTTTGTTGTTGTTGTTGTTATATGCCATCAAGTCAGACCTGACTCATAGTGACCCCTCCTTGGGTTTCCGAGGCAGTATCACTATGGAAGTAGATTGCCTCATCTTCCTTCTGAGAAGTGGCTGGTGGGTTTGAACCATCAGTCTTCTGGTTAGCAGTCAAGTGCCTTAGCCACTATGCTACCAGAGCTCCAACTCTGTGTTTTACATGCCTGTATTCATTATTTGAGCAGGTGTATTGTATGTGAAAAACACAGTGTGTAGGTATTTTGTAAAATGTTCAAATATATGTCCATTTAAAAAATTGGATTATTAGTCCTTTTTATAGGAGCTCAGTGGTTAAGGCATTAGGCCGCTATCCAAAAGGTCACCAGTTCAAACCCACCATGAAAACGATGAAGCAGTCAGCTTTCATAAAGATTTATAGCCTTGGAAAATCTATGGAGGTCACTATGAGTCAAAATCAACTCAGTGACAGTGGGTTTTGTTTTGTTTTGTGTCTTTTTATTATGTGTGTGTGTATAATTCTACTTTCCATCTAGAATTATTGTTTTGTATGTTGTGAGGAAAGAGTCAAGACTCTTTTTTCCTCTGGTAGCATAGTGGCTAAGACACTTGCCTGCTAACCAGACGGCTGGCGGTTCAAACCCAACAGCCACTCCTCGGAAGGAAGGTTGGGCAATCCTACTTCCGTAGTGATACTGCCTCGGAAACCCAAGGAGGGGTCGCTATGAGTCGGGTTTGACTCGACGGCACATAACAACAACATGAGGATATTCAGTTATTCTAAAATCATTTACTGAAAAGACCATCTGCTACCCCCCCCCCATGGAATTACGATGGCACCTTCACTGAAAACCAGCTACCATATAATTGTGTGTCTGTTTCTGGAATCTCAATTCTGTTCCAGTAACATATGTGTATCTATCCTTGTGCCATTATCATCCTTTGTTGAATATGCTCGCTTTATAGTAAGTCTTATAGTCAGATAGTGCTTGTCCATTTCTATAAAAATGCCTACTATACTTGATTAGGATTGAATTAAATCTAGAAATCTGTTTGTGCCTTGCCATCTTAAAAATACTGAGTCTTTGAATCCATGAACATGTTGTATCTTGCATTTATTAGGTTTTCTTTCATTTCTTTTAGCAATGCTTTGATTTCACTTTAGTTCTTAAACATCTTTTATGTTTAAGAACTTAAACATCTTAAACATTAAACTTATTACTAAGGATATTTTGGTGCTATTACAAATTAAAATGTTTTTTAAATTTAATATTCATAGTTTTCATTTTTAATATATATGAATGAAAGTGGTATTTGTATGTTGATCTTATATTTTTATATCTTTCTAAATTCACCAATTAGTTCTGGTAGCTTTTTGATGATTCCTGTATGAACATGTCACTAGTGAATAATGACAATTTTCATTCTTTTTGTTGGCTGATTGAGGTGGGTTTTTTTTTAGTCTTGTTTCATTTCTGTCTCATTACACTGACTAGGAATTTTGACAGAAATGGCAAGAGTGGACATACTTGACTTGTTCCTGATCTTTGGTAGAAAGTACTAAGTCTCATATCATTAATTATGGTGATAAACCCGTTACCGTAAAATTTACTCCTTGGAAACCTCCTGTAAAAGGGTCACTATGAGTCAGAATTGACTCAGTGTCAGTGATAAGTAGAACTTCTCCATAGGGTTTCCAAGGCTGAAATCTTCACAGAAGCAGACTGCCACACCTTTCTCCCACAGAGCAGCTGGTGGCTTGGAATTGTGGACCTTTCTGTTTGCAGCTGAATGCTTGATCACTGCACTACCAGGGCTCCTTAATTATGCAGATGCCCTTTATCAATTTGAAGAAGTTCCCTTTTTTCTTGGTTTGATGAGAGTTTTTATCAAGAATAGGTAATAAATATAGTTGAATGCCTTTTTTCCTCCCCACCTACTGAAATGATCATAAACTTTTCTTCTTTATTTTGTTAATGATGGAGTATAACATTGATTGATTTTCATATCTTAAATCAACTTTGCATCCCTAGGATAAACTTCACTTGATTATGCTGCATTTTCTTTTTTATATATAGCTGGATTTGATTTACTATTATGTTAAGGATTTCTCATTGAGGTTCAAGGGGGGATTTCAAAATTTGGTATGTTGTGTTTTCATTGTTATTCAATTTATGATATTTTAAAAATTTATCTGTGATTTCTTTTCTGAAAATAATTTTATTTGAGAAATAAGTTGTTTAATTTCATGTATTTAGGGAGTCCCCAGGTTTTTTCTGTTATTAATTTTTCTTTCTTATACCATCTTTGCAAGAGTTTGATATCAGGCGAATCTCACCTCATATATGATTTTGGAAAGGCTGCTTCTTAATTTTATGAGTTTGTGGAGAATTGGCATTAATACTTAAATATTTGATAAAGCTAACCAGTAAAGCTATCTAAGTATCAATAGTGAGGTCATCACTCATTATAGATACTACCAACATAAAAGGATAAGAGAATTTTATAAAAACCAACAAATTTTACAACAAACTAACAAAACTAAGAAGAAATAGAAAATCTGAATAGAATTATGTTGAGTAAAAGAAATAAAATAAAATTAGTAATAAAAAATCTCCTCACAGGATGGGATATATGGTTGCACAACATGATTGATGTAATCAGTTTCATTAAATTGTACAAGAACAAATGTTGTGTTACCTATTTTTTTTTTTACAAAGATAATAATAATAAAAACCTCCCCCAGGGAGGCGGGGCAAGATGGCGGACTAGGCAGAAGGATTGCACAGACCCTCTTCAACAAAGAAAAGGGAAACCAATAAATACAGACACAGAAGATAATCTTGGACCCCTGAGCCTTGAAGGAAAGGATGCAGATTTGGACTAAACCCCAACTAGCAGAAGAATTTGCGTGAA
>NW_006921663.1:1350838-1361046 GCF_000298275.1 Orycteropus afer afer
TTGAACCGCCAGCCATCTGGTTAGCAGGCATAGTGTCTTAGCCACTATGCTACCAGAGCTCCCAGGGACTCCCTAAATATATAAAATTAAACAACTTATTTCTAAAATAAACCCTGGTGGTGTAGTGTCTAATGTATTTAACTACTAACCAGAAGGCTAGTGGTTCAAACACACCAGCCACTCCTCAGAAGGAAGATTGGGCAATCTATTTCTGTAGTGATACCGCCTCGGAAACCCAAGGAGGGGTCGCTATGAGTCGGTTCCAACTCCATGGCAATGAGAGTTTGAGTTAGTGAGGTCATGCTTTTATTGTTCCTGATATTGGTAATTTATGTCTTTTCTTGATTAATCTAGCTAGAAAGTTATCAATTTTATTAACATTTAAGGAAAATAGTTTTTGATTTAATTGTTTCCCGGTCTCATTTGTCCATTTCCTATTTCACTGACTGACACATGGGTCTTTATATTTTTGCTTCTTTGTACTTACTTTGAGCTAGTTTGATTTATATTTTCCAGATTCTTAAGGTAGAAGCTTAATTCTTTGATTTTAGACCCTTCTTGTCTTCAAAAAATATGCACTTAAATCTGTAAGTTTTGTTCTAAGCACTACTTTACTGCATCCCATAAATTTTGATGTTATTTTTGTTTTGATTCAATTCATAGTATTTTAATATCTGTAATTTCTTTTAGACCTATACATTATTTAGAAATAGATGGCTTAACTTCTACTTATTTAGGGATTTCCCTGATTTCTTTCTGTTGTTTACTTCTAATTTGATTGTTGCTTGTGATGTGTGTATGACTTCAAAAAAATTTAAATTATTTAAAACTTTTAGGCTCAGTATATGGTCTATCTTGGTGTAGTGAATGTAACTGTGACCCTAAAAAGATATTCCAAGGTGGCGTAGTGTCGAATGCGTTTGACTGCTAACCAGAAGGCTGGCGGTTAAACCCACCAGCCATTTCTCCAAAGGAAGATTGGGCAATCTACTTCCATAGAGATACCGCCTCGGAAATCCAAGGGGGGGGGGGTCGCTATGAGTCAGCATTGACAGCAGTGAGTTTGTTTTTTAACCCCCCAATACCCATGAATGTTTTATTTGGAAAAGGGTTTTTGTAGATGTAATTAAGTGAATATCTTGAGATGAAGTCATCTCGTATAAACCAGGTATGCCATAAATCCATTGACAAGCATAGCTATAAGGAGAGAAGACACAAACAAAGGAGAAAAACACAGGAGAAAGCCATGTGAAAATGGAGCAAGAGATTGGAGTTTTGCAGCCACAAACCAGGGAAATGTCTGGAGTCACCAGAAGCTGGAAGAGGCAAGAAAAGATTCTCTCTTGGGGACTTCAGAGGGAGCACACACCTTGATTTTTCACTTCTGGCCTCCAGAACTGTGAGAGAATAGATTTCTGTTATTTTAAGCCACTAAATTTCTGGTAATTTGTTACAGCAGCTCTAGGTAAATGAAGAGTTCAGTTCCAACATGACAGCATATTTTTTATGCTGAGAAGATGATCTAGTAAAATGAAGTAGGGTTTTGTTTTCTTTTAAACTTTTATTGTAATTTGGGTGAAAGCTTACAGAGCAAATTAGTTTTCCATTCAACAATTCATACTCATTTTGTTTTGTGGCATTGATTGTATTCCCCACAATGCAGCAGCACTTTCCCCACATCCTCCCTGAGTTTCCTATTTCCATTCATCCTTATTTCCTGTCCCTTCCTACCTTCTGAGCTTTATCACAGGGCAAAAACTGCTCTTTTTATCTCATATGGTTGATTGCTCTAAGGAGTGTGTGCCTCCCTAGTGTTATTTTTCACTGCATATACAGGTCTATTGTTTGGCTGAAAATTGAGTCATATGAGTGAGTTTAGTTCCGGGCTTGAAGGTGACTAGGCGCTAGAGACACAAGGGTTTCACCAGTCTTTATCACACCAGTAAGCCTGGTCTTTATTATGATTTTGAGTTTTGTTCCACATTTTTCTCCCACTCTATCCAGGACCTCTTATTGTGATCCTTTTCAGAGCAGTCAGCAGTGGTAGCTGGGCACAATCTAGTTCTGGTCTCAGGGTCAAGGAGGCTGGGGTTCATGTGGTCCTTCAGTCCATTGGATTAATTATTTCTTTTCAACTTTGATTTTCTTCACTTTTCTTTGCTCCAAATGGGAAGAGACCAATAGTTCCACCCTAGATGACTGGACACAAGCTTTGAAGACCTCAGTAGCTATTCACGCAAGTAGGATGTACAACATTGTCTTTGTGGAGTATGTTATGCCAGTTGACTTTGGTGTCCCCCAAGACAGTGATCCTGAGCCCCAAAGCCCAGCAGTTCATTCCGTCAAGGTGTTTGGTTATGGCTAAGAAGTTTTTATAACTTTAATACAGTAGGTTTTTGTCATTTTCCCTGTGCTCTGAAACAATTCATAAACTATACTTCATGACAATTTATCTTTAACATTTTATGGCCCATTTCCTATTTTAGGGTAAATTCTTTCACATCAGTTTATTTTATGTATTTATTGGTCCATATTAGCTTTCCAGTTTTCCTTGAGCTAATTTTGGTGTTAACATTTTTTTAATTAAAAAAAAAAAAAAACCTACAACTAGGTTTAGAAAGTCATTGATATAGACTAGAACAAATGGTCTGTTATGATTGTAATTTACTGTACCTGTACTTATATCCCCTGTCTTATTTCTAGTATTGTTTATTTGTTATTTGTTCCTTATGACACTTACCGAAGATTTATCTATTTTATTGGCCTTTTCAAAGAATTGATTTTGGTTATATTAGTCAACTCTACTTTTTGTTATATTCTTTTTCATTTCTTTAAAATTGAGAATTATTTCTACAATCTTCTTTCTTTGGACTTATTATGTGCTTTTTCTAGCTTCTTGATTTCCAGTGTATGTTTTTACTCTTTTGTATTTTCTAAGAAATCCTGGTGGCGCAAATGCTGGAGCACTCAGCTGCTAACCACAAGATTAGCAGTTCATACTTACCACAGGAGAACGAACTGGAAATTTGCTCCTATAAAGATATGTTGTTGTTGTTGTGTGATATAGCCAAGAAAAATCCTGTGGGGAAGTTCTACTCTGTCAAATGGGGTCACACTGAGTCAAATATGACTAATGGCATTTAACATCAACAAAACCATTAAAGTCTACACATTTTTCTCTTACTATTGCTAAGAATAGAATTCTAGGTTCAAGTTCATTTTCCCTTGGGATCATAATGGCATTTTTGTCTCTATATATCAGTGTTGCTCATGAAAAGTCTGAGCACAACCTGATTCTTAATGTTTTGTTGATAACTTTATTTTTATCTAGAATTTTTGGTGTTTTGACACTTTCCTTTCATTCCCCCAAATACGCAATACACCCTTTCAATCTGAATGTGATTCTTTAGTTCTGGGATTTTCCCTCATATTCTACCAATATTTTTACCCTCCAATCTCTGTTTTATCACTTCAAAATTTTTTAAAAACATTTCCTTTTGTTTTAGGTGAAAGTTTACATAGCATATTAGATTCCTATTCAACAATTATTGCACAAAATGTTCTGTGGCATTGGTTGTAGTCAATGTGTTGCCGCAATGTGTTGCCACTTTCATCATTTCAACCCCGCCTGCCCCATTTCCATCCATCTAGTTTCCTTGCCTTCTCATCTTTGGTTTTTACCATTTGCTCTTATATAGTTGATTATTTAAAGGAGCACATTGCTAATGGAGGTTATTGTTTATTTTATAGACTAATCTATTATTTGGCTGAAAGTTGATCTCCAGGAGTGGCTTAAATTCCAGGTTAAAAGGGTTTTCAAGGGCATTAGTGTCAGCGGTTCCTCTGGTCTCTCTCAATCCACTAAGTCTTTTTATGAAATTGAGCTTTGTTCTACATTTTTGTCCCATGTAATGGGACTATATGAAGAAGAATGTGGCATCAGGATTGGAGGAAGACTCATTAACAACCTGTGATATGCAGATGACACAAGCTTGCTTGCTGAAAGTGAAGATGACTTGAAGCACTTATTGATGAAGATTATAGAATACAGTCTGCTGTATGGATTACAACTCAACATAAAATGAGAATCTTCACAACTGGACCAATAAACAGCATCATGATAAATGAAGAGAATATTGAAGTTGTCAGTATTCTAATGGGGACCTTCTATTGTGTTCCTGGTCAGAACAGTTGGTAATAGTAGTCAGCCACCATCTAATTCTTCTAGTCTCAGACAAGTAGAGGCTGTGGTTCACATGGGCCATTAGTTCTGTGAACTACTTTCTTACTTGTGTCTTTGGTCTCATTCATTCTTCTTTACTCCAGAGGGGAAGAGACCAAAAGCTATATCTTAGATAGCCTCTTGCAACCAGATGTTACTCACCAAACTAGGATGTAGAACATTATCTTTATGAATTAAGTTGTGCCATTTGACCTAGTTGTCCCACAAGACTATGGTCCAGAGTCTTCAAACTCACTAAATCAATCCCATGAGGTATTTGGCTATGTCTAGGAAACATTCATGACTGTGCCCCCATGTGCTTTATTGTATATATGAATATGTATGGACAATATTAAAACATTGTTGTTGTTAGGTGCCATTGAGTCATTTCCAATTCATGGCGACCGTATGTACAACAGAATGAAACACTGCCCAGTCATTCACCATCCTCACAATCCTTGCTATACCTGAGCCCATTGTTGCAGTCACTGTGTCAATCCATCTCACTGAGGGTCTTCCCCTTTTTCACTGACCCTCCACTTTACCAAACATGATATTCTCCTCCATAGAATGGTCCCTTCTGACAACATGACCAAAGTAGGTGAGAAGAAATCTGGCCATTCTCACTTCCAAGAAGGATTCTGGCTGCACTTCTTCCAGGACAGATTTGTTTGTTCTTCTTGTAATCTATGGTACTTTCACTATTCTTCACCAACACCACACCTCAAAAGCATCAACTCTTCTTCAGTCTTCCTTATTCATTGTCTAGCTTTCACATGCAGATGAGGTGATTGAAAATCTCATGGCTTGGGTTAGGAGCACTTTGGTCTTTAAAAAGGCATCTTTGCTCTTCAGTACTTTAAATAGATCTTGGCTGAAAGAGAAGTATACCAGGAAGATGTTTACTTGTGTTTTATTGAGTATGCACAAGCATTTGACTGTGTGGATCATAACAAATTATGGATTACATTGAGATGAATGGGAATTTCAGAACACTTAATTGTGCTCATGAGAAATCTGTACACCGACCAGGTTGTCATTCAAACAGAACAAGGGGATAGTGCATGGTTTAAGATCAGGATGGATGTGTGTCAGGTTTGTAACCTTTCACCATATTTACCCAATGTATATGCTGAGCAAATAATCCAAGAAACTGGACTATATGAAGAAGAACGTGGCATCAGGATTGGAGGAAGACTCATTAACAACCTGTGATATGCAGTTGACACAAGCTTGCTTGCTGAAAGTGAAGATGACTTGAAGCACTTATTGATGAAGATTATAGAGTACAGTCTGCTGTATGGATTACAGCTCAACATAAAATGAAAATCTTCACAACTGGACCAATAAACAGCATCATGATAAATGGAGAGAATATTGAAGTTGTCAAAGATTTCATATTACTTGTATCCACACTCAACACCTGTGGAAGCAGCAGTCAAGAAATTGCACTGGACAGGGTTGGCAGACTATGGGCCTCTCGAAGAGTATGAAGGGATGGACACTGGGAGGAGGTAACTATGGGGAGGAAGTGGGAGGGGAGCTGCTGCATTGTAAATTTTGGTCAATGACATGAGACAAAGTATATGTGAACTGCTGTATGAAAAGTGAATTTACCCTGTAAATCTTCACCCAAATCCTAATAAAAAAAAAAAAAAAGAAAGAAAGAAATTGCACTGGGCAAATCTGCAAAAGACATCTTCAAAGTGCTGAAGAGCAAAGAGGTATATACATAGGCCCAAAAATATATCTATGTGTGTAGGTTCATGTACTTCCACATGCCTTCCCATATGGCATATATATCTACCTATGTAACCACCCACATATTTTTTGCTTGTTATTACTGTTGTTGCAAAATTGTAGTGTTACAGCATTTACCATTATTGTCATTTACTCTTGGGTACCTCTCAGTGTCTTTATTTACTTTGGTCATTTTGTTGTGATGACTTCCCTCATATGGTGTATTGCCTTTCTCTTAACCAGAATTAACATGTATCTACTAGCTAGTAAATGATCCCCCTTCCCTCCCCATCCCCACACATCCCTGGCAACCATAAAAGAATGTTACTGTCTGTTTGTATACCTATTCTTGACTTTTTATTAAAGTGGTATCATACATTATTTGTTCTTATTTGTTTAACTTACTTCACTCATCCAATTCATCCATGTCATGAGATATTTTGTAGAGTCATCATTATTCTTTATCATTGCATAATATTATTCCCTTGTATGTATGTACCACAATTTATTTATCCTTTTATCTGTTAATGGGCACTTAGGTTGTTTTCATCTTTTTGGTATTGTGAATAATGCTGCAATGAACATGGGTGTGCCTATGCCTATATGTGTCACTCTTCTTATATCTCTAAGGTATATACTTAGGAGTGGGATGCTGGTAGATTTTTGAGGAAGCACTGTCCTGTTTTTCATAGTGGTTGTACCATTTTAAAACCCCATCAATAGTGTATGAGTTCCAATCACCCCACAACCTCCTGAGCATTTGTTGTTTTCTGTTTTTTTGAACAGTACTATTTTAGCAGGAGTGAGATGATATCTCATTATAGATTTTATTTCTATCTCTCTAATGGCTAATGATCACGAGCATCTCTTCATGTCTTTGTTCGTCGCCTGAACGTCCTCTTTGAGCTTTGTTCTACATTTGTTCATCGCCTGAACGTCCTCTTTGGTGAAATGTCTGTGTCTGTTCATGTCCTTTGCCCATTTTTTGATAGGATTGTTAGTCTTTTTGTTGTTGAGGTGTTAAAGTTTTCTATATATTTTAGAGATTGGACCCTAAATTTTATGTCGTTACCAAAAAAATTTTTCCAGCTGACAGGTTCTCTTTTTATAGTTTTGGTGAAGTCTTTCGATGAGCTTAAGTATTTAATTTTTAAGAAGTCCTAGTTATCTAGTTTATATTCTGTTGTTTGTGCATTTTTAGATGTGTTTGATAGTGTACTTATGCAAAAAATTAGGACCCATACATACCTTTGTCCTTATGTTATCCTCCAGGAAATTTATAGGTTTATAAATAATATTTATAAATATATTTATAGAGATCCATTTTGAGTTAGATTTTGTATATGGTGTAAGGTATGGATCCTGTTTCATTTTTCTCCAAATGGATATCCAGTTTTGCCAGCATCATTTGTTAAAGAAACTGTCTCTTTCCCCTTGAATGGACTTTAACCCTTTGTTGAAAATCACCTGTCCATAGATGGGTTACTTCTGAGTTCTCAATTCTGTTCCATTGTTCTATGTGTTTGTTGTTGTACCCATACCAGGTGTTTTGATTACTGTGGCTGTATCGTAAGTTTTGAGATCGAGAAATATGAGGCCTGCTACTTAGTTATTTTTTTTTAATATTGCTTTAGCTATTCAGTACTTCTTTCCTTTCGGTAGAAAGTTGGAGATTTGTTTTTCTATTTCATTAAAGAATGTCATTGGGATTTGGATCAGGATTGCATTATATCTGTAGATTGCTTTGGGTAGTATTGATACTTTCACAGTGTTAAGTCTTCCAAGCCATGAGCATGGAATGTTTTTCCATTTATATAGATCTTGGTTTCTTGCAGCAGTTTTCCATATAGAAGTCTTTTACATCCCTGGTTAGATTTATTCCTCAGTATTTTATTCTTTCGGGAGCTATTGTAAATGTAATTGTTTTCTTGATTTCCTTTTGGAAGTTCTACTTGTTAGTGTACAGGAACCCAGTGATTTTTTTGTGTGCTGTTCTTATTCTTTTGTCTAGAATTTTGTTGAGAATTTTTGCTTCTGTGTTCAGGAGTGATATCGGGCTGTGGTGCTGGTGTGCACTGCTGCTCAACAGGTGCACTGGGAAATGGGGAGGGGGTGTGGAAGTCATGTTGGGGCTGTGTGGGTGCAGCAAAGGGGTTCATAACAGGCAGGCAAAGCAGTGGGGATGAAGGGGAATCATGCTACTGGTCACCAGGATGACTGGGAAGAGGGAGGATGCACTCCTCTGACCACTGAACATGAGTTCTGGGCATTCTCCATAGATTACAGCCAGCTCTTGGGACCTGGCCCCTAATTAATGTGAGGTGAGGGGCTGTCCAGAGTATAATCTGGTAGAAGAACTCCTACTGACACTCTATGGATGTACTACTTTGTGTGTGCCACTCACCCTAATGATTAGGGACCAACTATTGATAAGTAGTCCTATTTCTGCATCCTAGCTCTCTCCTTGTTCTGTGGATGCCAGAATACCGGGTGCTCTCACTCTCCTTTCTGTACTTTCTCTCCTTAGATGTAGTGGCACAGTGGTTAAGGCATTTGGCTACTAACCCAAAGGTTAGTCGTTCAAACTCACCAGCCGCTCTATAGGACAAAGATGAGGCAATCTGCTTCCATAAAGATTTACAGCCTTGGAAACCCTATATGACAGTTCTACTCTGTTCCATAGAGTCACCATGAGTCAGAATCAACTCAATTCCCGTGGATTTATCCCAAGGAAACAATTATCTTTTTGTCACTGTTGATTAGATTTTTCTTTTTTGAATTTTATATAAATGAGATCACATAGCATGTACCCTTTTATGTATGGTTTCTTTTGGTAGAAGCAAAATTTGTGGTTCATCTATGTTATTATGTTTATCAGTGTAGTGGTTAAGTTTGTGTGTCAGCTTGGCTGGGCTTGGTTGAGTGGCTGGGCAACTGGTGGTAGTTATTCCCTGTGATGAGACTGGGAATCAGCTCCATGGTGGGACCTACCACAAGCAGCTGAGTAGCTGCTTTAGGGATGTGGTCTGCTTCCCATACATAAAAAAAAAAAAGCTTTGGGAATGGTCTCTAGCTTATGGCATGCTTGAACCCTGCATGTAGCTGTGTCGTTGTTCAGCAGCCTGTCATTCTCTGCAAACCTTGGGACTTTCAATGAACTTGAATTAATGGCCTGCTGTGTGGTTTGGTAACATTGGGACTGTGCCATTTCATTGTCAACCTTGGGCTTGTTGTTAGCCTTAGCAGCCAGTAAGCTGCCTGAGTAAAAAGATGCCTCTAGCTTCAGTGGGCTGGGAGCAAGAGGCAGAGCTGAAGCCCAAGGTCAGGGGGCTTTCACCCAGCCCCTAGAGCCTGGCACTTTGAATTTGGACTTCTAGCCTCCCAAACTGTAAGAGAATAAACTCCTGTTTGTTCAAGCCATTCCATTTGTGGTATATTCCTGTCAGAGTGGCACCAGGTAACCAGAACAATCAGTAGTTCATTCCTTTAAATTACGGAGTAGTATTCGACTGTATGGTATACCACCCAGTGTTTACCTTTTCATCTGTTATTAGTTATTTGGGTTCTTTCAAGTTTGGGGTTCTTATGAATAATGTTGCTAATAACATTCATTTATGAGCCTTTGGACATGCATTTTCAATTCTCTTAGGTAAATATCTAAGGGTGGAATCGCTGGGTCTATGATAAGTATATGTTTAACTTTATTTTAAAAAATAAATAAATAAATAGCTAAACTGTTTTCTAAAGTGGTTGTACCATTTTAAAATTCCAAAAGTTCGATATGAATGTTCCTGTTTTCCCACATCCTTGCTAACACTTAGTATTATTAGCATTTTTATAGTCATTTATTTTAGTGGGAGTGTGCAGTCCCTGGGTAGTGCAAATGGTTAATCCCTTGGCTACTAACTTAAAGCTTGACAGTTTGAATTCACCCAGAGATACCTTTGAGAGAGGCCTTGTGATCTAGTTCTGAAACAAATCCCTATGGAACACAGTGTGGGATCTCAACAAGTCAGAATTCACTCCACTGGCAACTGTTTTGTTTTGTGGATTTTTTTAGTGGTGTTGTTGTTATTTGCTGTCAAGTCAGCCCCGACTCATAGCGACCCCTCCTTGGGTTTCTGAGGCAGTATCACTACGGAAGTAGGACTGCCCAACCTTCCTTCTGAGGAGTGGCTGGTGGGTTTGAACCGCCAGCCTTCTGGTTAGCAGTCAAGTGCCTTAGGCACTATGCTACCAGAGCTCC
>NW_006921663.1:1366516-1385799 GCF_000298275.1 Orycteropus afer afer
TGTGTCTGTGTTAATTGGTTTCCCTTTTCTTTGTTGAAGAGGGTCTGTGCAATCCTTCTGCCTAGTCCGCCATCTTGCCCCGCCTCTCCTAATCTGTCTTAATGTAAACTCCACTTTTGCATAAAGTCCTGGCTGCTTGGGCAGTGTGCACATTCAGGTGGGATGTGAGTGTTCCTCACATCCTCACAGATTCATTTAATTCTCCAGTTTTAGTCCCAGTTCTCACTCCCATCTTTCATCAAATCTGCCATCTCCATTGTCATCCCTGCCCCACATATCTGAGCTAGCAGGTTCCTTACTTACCTCTGCTCTGTCAAATTTGTATCTTTCCTAAGTTTTATTAAAGATCTCCTCAGCTGATAGCGCCCCTCCCATTATTTACTTTGTTTTGGGGTCATACCATTTACTATCATATCAGTGGTGCTTAGCTGTCCATTACCTTGACTTAAAGTTTGGAAATTTTCATTTTTTTATTTTCATAAACTATACAAACTCAAAAGTATGCTGACTTTAAGTGAAGTAAGATTTAAATGGTCATGGAGAGATGAAAGTCTGATTTTCAACCAGAACTAACATAGTACTTTCGTTGCTGTTTTCCTTAATATTCATTCCTTTAAGTCCTTTAAAAAACTTTTATGCTAGATTTGTTCCATAACCAACTAAATTATAGCACAATTATTATAAAACTGCCTTTTATTTATTTATTTATTTATTAATTTATTGTGATTTGGGTGAAGATTTACAGAGCAAATTCACTTTCCATACAGCAGTTCACATATACTTTGTCTCATGTCATTGACCACAGTTTACCACAATGCAACAGCTCCCCTCCCACTTCCTCCCCATAGTTACACTTCCCAGTGTCCATTCCTCCGTACTCTCCTGCCCCCTGAGCTGTCTCCCTGTGCATAAGCAGCCCTTCCTTCTCCCATGATTGTTCTCTCCAGGGTGTGTGTCTACTTGAGGTAAATGTTTAACTCACATGCCTGTACTTTGTTTGGCTGGAAACCACAGGTGTGGGTTCAATTCCAGACCTGAAGGGCAGCTAGGGGCCATAGTCTCAGTGGTTCCGCCAGACTCTATTGGTAAAACTGCCTTTTAAAGTGATAAATTTTCTGTTTATTCAGTGGAAAATAATGTGTATCATCTAGTTTGTAACTCTAAACATAATTTAATAAAACAAAAATGTAATATCTTCTCAGTGATGAACTTTATTAAATACTTTCTAATTTTATTTAATATTACGTATATTTTCAATTCAACCACTCTTGATAATTTCATGTTCAATATCTATAATAAGCATAAGACAAATTCATTTTAGAATCAACTAAAACACCTCAATACTAATAAAATTACAATTTCTAAAAACTCCAATAACAAAATACTGAATAAAAAGTTTTTTATTAGTTTATAAGCAAGAAAACAGTGTGTTTTTCCATAATTTGCTGTTGTTCCATCCTATATGAAATGTTATTTTTCCTTTTACTGTAGTGCACTGGGCCAAGTGTTTCAATGTGTTAGAGGTAGGTTTGCAATGTAAAATACCAAAAAAAAAAAAACCCTCACTGCCATTGAATCAATTTTGACTCATAGCCACCCCCATTGGGTTTCTGAGCCTGTAAATCTTTACGGAAATAGATTACCCCGTCTTCCCTCTATGGAGTGGCTGGTGGGTTTGAACTGCCAGTTAGCAGCAGTCAAGTGCCTTATTCACTGCGCCACCAGACCTCCAGATAAATCACAAGAAACACAATTAACTTTGAATTTCAAACAATTTTTTTTGGTCTCAGTATGTCCCATTTTTGTTGTGGTGGTGGTACTTGCTACTGCTTCTAAATCTGGCAAACATAATAGGAGATGTTGGAGGAGAGTGGAGCAGAAAGACCCTCCTCATCAAAATACTTTAACTGAATTAAAATTTAAGGTTTGACCCTTGACTTTTGTTAAAGATTGATATATGACATGTTTTCCTTTTCTTCAAAACTGAAGTTTTATGCTTCTCTTTTATATAAGGATGCATGTGATCATTTCCTCTTAGAATATGGAACTTAATAAAGGTATTCTTTCTCACAGAACTGTCATGATTCCTTTGGATTATTGTGTTTTTCCTTTTCTTTGATTTACAAGGAATTAAAAACTAATATAATATGAAATGTAGTATCCATGTTATCTTAAATTCACAGGAAAATGTCTCCAGTTCTCATTTATAGTCAATTTCTAATTTTCTTTCATTAATTATCATATGTGTTTTCATTTTAAGTTACCCTAAATCTTTCCTAAAATTATTGATAGTTTAAATTATAAATATACAATGAATGTTTTAAATATTTTGTACATTATTTACAACAGGGATGGCTGTAATGATAACCTGACAGTACAGATTTCCCAGGAATCCCAGCAATGGAAATCTACTTTCAATAGTTTTAGCACCATGACAGCATTAAATTTGACATGTATAATACAATTCATGAATTATATGCCTTGCCAATATAAAATGATCTTCTGTACTAAAAAGAGGGGGCAGAGGGGCATAATAAGAGCAAATGTTTTGACATTATCATGGAAACAATTGTAAATGAATATTATGTTATTTCTAAATGTTACCAGATTTTTTTGTTTTCTGTTAGCTAACTATACTTGTTTATTTGTACCTTTAATTTACAAACAGTAACAAAACAATCTTTACGTAAATATTATGAAAAAGTCCCATGGCTGAAGTGGGTGAAAAATCAGACTTCAGGGCATTTCTAAAGAGGGCACCAAGAAAAGGGAAAAGATGTATGACAACAGCTGTGGGGGAGAGTAATAATTATCAAGATTTGCACCATGTGCAATTTCATACAAATGCCTTCATGCACTCAATTAAATTATTTTTATTTAGATATTAGAATAAAATTTCTTAAATTATGTTGCCTTTTACACACTTGATTTCCATTAATTAAATTAAAATAACTGGCTATTAACAGGGTGTAGCTAAATATTTTTCCTATCAACCCTGAAAGAGAACCTATTACATTTAGGGCCTGACAGATTTGTGTGGAGTTGGAATTTCCCAAATAGATTTGACAAAAAGTCATTTAATGGCCCTAAATGCATTCCCAGATTTCTCTCACCAAATGTGTCTAATACACACCTCAATAAATTGAGAAAGCTGCGAAAGAAAGCAGATCACTTTTCAGTTTTGTCATATGAAAAGAAGAAATATATTTTCAAGCCACTGGAACTTTAATAAGAGAAGACAAAACCAAAAGAAGATAAATTTCAGTAAGTGATAAAAAAAAAGTATAGTTTATAAAGCTCTCTGATTACTTAGCTTTATTTAAGTGGAAGTCAGTGGGGCCACAAACCATATCTCAATGAGGATAAATGTGTGTTCAACACTCGTTTTGTGATATCGTAAATCAAATATTCCACTTGTAATAAAGACCAATGACATTTTTACAATTCTGTCCCTAAAATATTAATTTTAGTCTTAACATGCCTACTGGTTTCTTACTTTTATTTCAGAAAAACAAACATGAAGATGATAAACATAACCTGAAGAAACTTGGTGACACCTTGGTGACTTGTATAACTTTGATTTCTAATGACATCTTTCAGAAATTGTTCTAATTGAAGTACAGAATTATCTACAAGAGGAGAAAACAGTGAACCAGTAGTTGACTTGAAAGTATCAAGCTCTCTCTCCTACGTCGAGAGAGAAATAGAATCATTTAATATGTTTGTACCCTTTGTATTTTCATTTAATTTAAAAATACTAAAGGCAGAGTTATTTTTTTCAAATTAAGAGATTATTTTATTTAGATATGGATGCTCTCATATAATCTCAATAAATAGCAAAAGTTCAGAAATTTGCCGTTTTCATTAGATACTGTGCAAATTGGCATATGCTCTTATCCATTTAGTTAAGACATTTACAGAAACAGAAACCACAAATTTAAACAAACTGTTATCTTCTTGTCTTTTTAATGAATGCAGTAAAAATGATACACTTACCCTTAAGTGCAACTTAAGCTGATTACCAAACATCTTGTTATATGTGTTCTGTCATTCAGTTCAAAAGATTTCATAGTTTATTTCCTTGTTAATCCATGGATTGTTTGTTGTTGTTGTTATGTGCCCTCGAGTCAAACCTGACTCCTAGCAACCCCTCCTTGGGTTTCCGAGGCAGTATCACTAGTAGATTGCCCAACCTTTCTTCCTAGGAGTGGCTGGTGAGTTTGAACCATCAGCCTTCTGGCTAGCAGTCAAATAAGTGCCTGAGGCACTATGCCACCAGCGTTCCTAGGGATTGCTTGTTGTTGTTGTTGTTGTTATGTGCCGTCGAGTATTTTTCCCATGTATATTAGTTTTTGCCATGTTTATTGTTGATTTCTAATCGAATTGCACTGTTATTAAAGAATTATATCAATATAAGATTTGAGAGAGTTTTGTTCCACATGCATTTGAAAAAAATGTATACTCTTTGTATGCTCACTTTAAGATTTGTTGCATTCATTTGTTTTTATAAAGGTTGCTTTTGTCTTCCTGTTTATTGAGTAAAAGTCTTATTTTTGTTGTTTAAATGTTCTAACTCCTTACTAATTTTTGCCTGTTTGATCCATCACTGTTTTATATGGATATATTAAACCAAACCAAAACCCACTGCCATGGAGTCAAATCCAACTCATAGCGACCCTTCCTTGGGTTTCTAAGGCATTATCACTACAGAAGTAGATTGTCCAACCTTCCTTCCGAGGAGTGGCTGATGGGTTTGAAACACCAGCCTTCTGGTTAGCAGTCAAATGCCTTAGGCACTATGCTACCAGAGCTCCTATGGATATATTAAAATTTCTCCCTATTGCATTGTTATTCTATTGTGTTACTTGATATAGTTTAAGCAATACTAATAGGTGAACCAGAGACACTTCTTATCCTTAAATCAAGTATTATGAAAACCTTAACTTCATATAGCTGCTGAATTTTCATGTGCCAAATCTTCACATATTTACCTCAATATGAACTGAACTGTCTACCAATGTATAGAGAAACTGCAAAGATGAATTGTTTATGTAAGTCTATTTCACTCTTTCCTTTTAGAAGATATTATATATATATTTTTAAATTTGACTTGAATTTTGAACTTTGAAAATTAAATCTGCTAGATCATATTCGAGGTTAGTATGAATAATTATTTTTTCCTTTCTGGTTACTTTGAGGAAGTCTCTTTATCCTTAACATTCTGAAGATTTCTTAGATGTGGAGGAGGTTTTGGAAATTTTATCCTGCTTGTCATTCAGTGGATCATTTTAAATCTGAGGACTTGTTTCTTTCTTCGAGTGTGGGACATTTTTTCCTATCACTAATCTGAGTAGTACCACTCCTTAATTCTCTCTTCTCTCCAGCAATTCCTACTAGATTGATATGAGAACTTCTCTATGTTCCATTTCTTTGATTGTTACACTATATACTGGGAGAATTCTTCAGCTCTGTTTTTGTGCTTCAGTCATGTTCATTTGGCTATTGAGTGATCTCAATTATACTCAAGTTTTAAAATTTTGTAATCTTGATTACTTTTTAATGACCACATAACCCTAGTCATTTCTTTGAAGACATAACTGGCTGCATGTGTGGTAACTGCCCAAAAATGACTTTGGCATTGTCTACTTTGGCCTTGTACACTGCATCATACCTGCTGAGACCCACCCATGACAGAGACAAAAAAAAAGCAAATGGTAAGATGCAACCATCTTGAGATTAGACACTGGAGGAGATGGCAGGTCCTGCAAGTCCTGCATCCTTCATTCCGGAGGCAACTACGTTATCTCAGCCTGTGGAAGGACATGCTATGGGAGGAAATGGAGCCCAAATCTCAGCATCATTCATGGGGAAATAGCTACACAGAATTTTGGAATAGGAAAATATAAATGATATAAATGTAAGTGTTGTTGTTGTTGTTATTTGCCGTCAAGTCTGCCCCGACTCGTAGCAACTCCTCCTTGGGTTTCTGAGGCAGTATCACTACGGAAGTAGGATTGCCCAACCTTCCTTCCGAGGAGTGGCTGGTGGGTTTGAACCACCAGCCTTCTGGTTAGCAGTCAAGTGCCTTAGGCACTATGCTACCAGAGCTCCTGAGTACAAGTATAAAAGTGAAGGAAAGCCTTCTGAAATTTTACTAAACAGTTAGACCACTTTTTCTTCACAGCTATGTTGTTTTCAGTATGTTACATTAATAAAGCAGCCTCTACATGCTAGCAGCTACTGTTCCTCAGTACACTTAAGAAAATATTACTAAATATCTTTATGCTAGGAATGAAAAAATGATCAAGTTTTATGGCAATATTTTGCATTTCATTAGCAGTCATTGAGCTTTTATTTCTGAGAAATATTTCCATTATATATTATTTCAAGAATGTGTGTATTTTTAGAAGTTGTTTCTGTTAGGAGCCATCAATGGTTCCTACTCATAACAAACTTATGTACAACAGTGAAATAGTGCTCAGTCCTGTGTCATCCTCCCAACTGTTGCCATGTTTGACCCATCATTGCAGCCACTGTGTCACAATTCATCTTGCTGAAGGTCTTCCTCTTTTTCACTGACCCTCTACTTTCCCAAGAATGATATTCTTCTCCAAGAACTGGTCCCTTCTTATACTATGCCCAAAGTACATGAGACTAAGCTTCACTATCCTCACTCTTAAGGAACATTCTGACTGTTCTTCCAAAACAGATTTGTTCATTCTTCTGGCAGCACACAATATATTTAATGTCCTGCACCAACACTATAATTCAGAGTCATCAATTATTCTTTGGTCTAACTTATTCATTGTCCAGCTTCCATATGCATATGAGGCAACTGAAAATATCATGGCTAGGGTTGTTAGGTGCATCTTAGTCCTCAGAGTGGGATCTTTGCTTTTGAACACTTTTTAATGATGTCTGTTCTGGTTACCTAGTGCCGCTCTGACAAGAATATATCACAAATGGGATGGCCTTAACAAACAGGAGTTTATTCTTACAATTTGGAGGATTTAAGTCCAAGTTCAAAGTGCTAAGCTCTAGGGGCTGGGTGAAAGCCCCTCAACCTTGAGGTCCAGCTCTGCCTCCTGCTCCCGGCCCACTGGATCCAGAGGCATTTCTCCAGTCAGACAGCTGCTGGCTGCTGAGGCTGAGAAGCCCTAAGGTTGACAAGGAAAAAGGCACAGTCCTGATGTTACCAAACCACATGGCGGGCCATTAACTTAAGTCCACTGTAAGTCCCAAGGTCGGCAGAGCATAGCAGGCTGCTGAGCAACGACATGGCTACATGCAGGGTCCAAGCGTGCCATAGGCTAGAGACCATTCCCAAGGCTTCTCCTTAAATAGAGGAAGCAGACAACATTCTTAAAGGCAGCTACTCAGCTGCTTGTGGTAGATCCCACCATGGAGCTGATTGCCAGTCTCATCATGGGGAATAACTACCACTAGCTGCCCAGCCACTCAACAAGGCCCAGCGAAGTTGACACACAAACTGAACTACCACAATGTCTTTTGCAGCAGATGTGCCCAATGCAATACATCGTTTGTATTTTCAATAACCTCATATGTGTGAAAACTGGACAATGAATAAGTAAGACTAAAGAAAAGTAGATGCCTTTGAATTGTGGTGTTGGGAAAGAATACTGAAAACACTATGGACTGTTAGAAGAATGAACATATCTGTCCTGGAAGAAGTGCAGCCAGGAATGCTGTTCTGAAGTGAAAATGGTCAGAATCTGCCTCACCTACTCAGGCCATGTTGTCAAAGGGACAAGTCCCTGGAGAAGGATATCATGCTGGGTAAAGGGTTAGCAAAAAAGGGGAAGACCCTCAACTAGATGGACTGACACAGTGGCTCTAATGATGGACTCAAGCGTAGCAGGGATTTTGAGGATGGCACAGGGCTGGCAGTGTTTTGTTCTGTTGTACACGGGGCTGCTATGAGTTGGAGCCCGCTTGACAGCACCTAACGACAACAACAACATACACTGTTTTATTTCCTGACTGCTGATTCCATGGCTGTTGATTCTACAATGCTCTGGTTTGCTCATTTTATCCTAGTAAAATGAAATCCTTGACAAGTTCAATATTCTCTTCTTTGATAGTGATGCTGCTTATTGGTCAAGTTGTGAGGATTTTTGTTTTCTTTATGTTGAGGTGCAATCCACATTAAAGTCTTTGATCTTCATCAGTAAGTACTTCAAGTACTCTTTACTTTCAGCAAGCAAGATTGTGTCCTCAGCATATGGCAAGTTGTTAATGAGTCTTATTCTAATCTTGATGCCTTATTCTTCTTTTAGATATTAGGTTTACTAAAAGCCATAACTATATTTTACTAAAATTATTTATTTTAACATAATTTTAATGTTTTGGGCATTATTCAGATTTCCTAATAGCTTGATCCCCAAGCTTTTATTTATATATCAAGAATTATTCTATTTATTTAGTGATTTTACTTCAAATTTAATAGTCCTTGCTTATTTTTTTGGAAGATCAGGTTATTTACCAAAGGTTGAATGCATGAATTTTTATTTCTGTCAAATATCCTTTCTATGTCTGCATTCAGAGACTGCCTGTCATTTTCCATGGTGATGATTTTTTTTCTGATTTTTCTAATTTTCGGTGAAGAGATGCTACCTTAGTAAGGATATATTAGGATAACTTTTTCTATTAATGATGCTATCCCAATTGTTCCATTTTCATCTTATACTAAATTACCACTCTTGTCTGCATTTATTATCTGTTTTTTTTTTTTTTTTTTGGTACCAGGTTGCCATTTGTATTTCTTCAAATAATCATCAGCCTATGGGTTCACACTACATTGAGGAAAGCTACCTGGGTATAGTCTGTCAATAGTTTTTCATTGCTGCAGTTGAAATTTAATTGTAGTCATAAGCTTAATTTAAGAAACTTAGCAGTTCTGTGGATCCAACTGACAGCTGGAAACGCTGCTTTGATCTATTTACAATTCATAAGCTAAAGCAAATTGAAATGATTCTTAAGTCAAATATACATAATACTTGTGGATCAATTATTTATTTACAGCACCTTTCATATTACTGTTGTTGTTGTTAGGTGCCATCAAGTTGGTTCCAACTCATAGCAACCCCATATACAAAAGAACAAAAACATTGTCTGGTCCTTTGAGAGTCTTTCTATCTTTTGCTGAACAGACTCCATTTTACCAAGCTACACGTAGCACATTAATAAAGCGTAGTCATTATTTTTATCACAAAACATATCAAGAAGACAGTTCTGTTTTATCCATTAAAATAGCTTTTCCTGCTTTTAACATTTTTCTAGTTTTCTGATTACCCATTTCCTCCATTCTTGGTTAGGTTGTCTCCTCAAATCTCTAACTCTGATATGCCAAAGTACATCACAACTCTGCAGTTTAGCTTACCTTCCTGGACTCTCACGTTGTATTTCTAAACCCACATCATCCTCAAGAAGCCAAACTTCTGGACTGATTTTCAGATCATTCTTTGTTCTCATACATCATCATGGAACAGTAACACAATTTATTAAGCTGGTCAAAAGTTGCCTTTGAAAATACAATACTGATTTATCCTTTCAATAAGTGGCAAATAATTTTGAAGATGTAGGTAAGGCCTTGAATTCCAGCTTAAGAAATTAGACTTCACTTTGTAGGTAATGAAGCGTGACTGGAGGCTTTTGAATGAGTTCTCTGAGGATGAAACTACAATATGTATCGATACAGGAGCCTCCTAAGGAGGGACAACCAATTATGCAACACTTGGCAACAGTTTTCCAAAGCAACAAGATGCTGCACTAGGGAAAAGGCAGTGAAATCAGAGAATATAGGATCTCTTCTTGAGATTTTATGGAGATGGAGTTTAATTTCTGGAGGCAGTGAATGTAGGAGCCAAAGATAATGAGTCAAAGATGTCCTCAAGGTTTGAGTACCCAGTGATCAAGAAGATGATTGTAAATCTAGCACAAGTCCCCCAATTCTGAAATTTTTAGTTTTCAGTTTCTTTGAATGTATCCTTCAAAAATCCTAATTGAGCACATCAAGTGTTTTTGTTATGGGCCAAGGAATCCCACTGAATAAGTTGGAAAGACTAAAGAAAGAAATTAAGGAGATAACATTGTTACAAAGTACCTCAAATCAAATTTGTCTCTTTTCTTATAAATTAAACAGTCTCCAGAATGTGACATCAGCAGTCTAGAAATGATTAACTTTATTACTAATGTAATATGAAAATTATGCAGGTCTAGACAATAAGCATATACTGTACATGGAGAGCTACCCGTCCTTTAATCTGAGACTTTTCAACAGGAGCTTCAGACTCACAGGTAAATTAAGTATTTTCTTTGCAAAATTTAAATTGTGACTATTCCAAAACATTCATTTTCAAAATATACTATGTAAGTATTAAAAGCTGCATGATCCAACATCTAAGGGGCAAAGAAACATGTGATTCAATAATACGTTTATGCTGTATTTTTAGTGTATTGGTTAAAACTACAGGTTGAGAGAGATGGGACTGGATTGCAATGCTGTTTCCACCATCCACTAGGTGCATAAGGTTAGAAAAGTTATTTTCAGTTTCCTCACATAGGTTGTTGTGAGGATTAAATGAGCTAAAGAATGTAAAACTCTTGAGATATGGAAAGAACAATAACTATTAGCAGTTCTTCTTAATAGTTCTGGCAGGAAGAAACCAAAACGAAAACAGTTGCCTTTGAGTTGATTCCACCTCATGACTACTGCATATGTTACAGAGTAGGACTGCTCCTCAGGGTTTTCTTCACTGTAATCTGAATGGAAGGACATCACCAGGGCTTTTCATCCACAATACTGAGAAGTGGTCTCAAACTCCAGCCTGCTCCAGCACAAATAGTTTGCATGGCCTAGGGACATTCTGGGGACTCCTTATCAGGAAAAAAAAAACATATATATTATTTAATGTTAGGAGCTCTGGTGGCATAGTGCCTAAGGCATTTGACTGCTAACCAGAAGGCTGGCAGTTCAAACCCCCCAGCCACTCCTCGGAAGGAAGATTGGGCAATCTACTTCCATAAAGATTTACTGCCTTGGAAACCCAAATTGGGTCGCTATGAGTCAGGATCGACAACATGGCAGTGAGTTTTAGATATATATATATATACACACACAATGTTACATCTATATAATGTATTTATTGTTTATTAATATTTAATAACATTTCATTTATTACATATTATATATTCATATATATATATGTAAATAAGATAGATATATATGTGAGATACATATGTAAGGAGCTCTGGTGGCATAGTGGCTAAGGCATTTGACTGCTGACCAGAAGACTGGTGGTCCTTCTAGGTTCCTCCTAGAAGGAAGACTGGGCAATCTACTAATCTACTTCCATTGAGATGCCACCTAGGAAACCCAAGGAGGGGTCGTTATGTGTCGAATGCACTTGTTGCAGTGAGTTTGGTTTATATATAAGATACATATATATATATAGAGAGAGACCAAAAAACTACCAAACTCACTGCCATGGAATGAATCCGACTCATAGCGACCCCTCCTTGGGTTTCCCAGGCAGTATCTCTATGGAAGTAGATTGCCCAATCTTCCCTCTGAGAAGTGGCTGGTGGGTTTGAACCGCCAGCTTTCTGGTTAGCAGTCAAATGCCTTAGGCACTACGCCCTATATATATATATCCCCCATATCAAACCTATTGCCATAGAATGGATTCTGACTCACAGAGATCCTATAGGACAGAGTAGAACTTCTCTATAGGGTTTCCAAGAGTATACTCTTTTAAGGAGGCAAACTGATACTTCCCTCTCCTTAGGAGTAGCTGGTATATTAGAACTGCTGACCTTTTTGGCGCTTTCTTTCTCTCCCCCTCCCTTCCCCTCTACACACACACACACACACACACACACACACGGGGGGGGTGACAGAGAGAGAGAAGAAATAGGAAACCCTGCAGATCACAAACACCTCTCTAATCTCGTAATATTGAACTCCAGGAAAAGCATAGGGCACTAATCTTGCTGGACTTACAACTGGCCGTTGTTCGAAAGCGTGATTTACACAAAATCCAAGACATAATTATTGTGTAATAGGCAGATCTGCGCCGTTGCAGGAAGGGCAGGCGCTCCGGGGGAGAAAAAGTATTAGGACCAATGAAGACGATCTGATACCTTAAGAGCCGGGTCCACGTTATGATTGGCGGACCAGAGGAGCGCAGCACGCCGGAGGCCCGGAGAGCACGCTTTACGGCCGTAGAGGCAGCGGCGCAACGTTGGGCTCGCTGTGCGGCGCCCCTCTGCGGCCGTTGAGCCCCCTCGGTGCAGGTGCACGCGCCTTCGGCCACCACCTCTTCCCCGCCTGCGACCGCACGCGCATGCGCCGTTACCAGTCGCTGCTGGGCGGCCGCCGGCGGGATTGGTCTGGGGAGACGCGGGGACCAAGTGGCAGCGACTCGGACATCTGAGCTGCCACTGCCGAAAACGGGCCCGCAGGACAGGTGCGTGTGCTGTCGACCACCTTCCCGCTGCCCTTCGTTCATGAGCTAGTGTCACGAATCGGAGTCGTTGCTGCTGTGCCCCGGGCCGCACCCCTTTCTTTTGCGACCCGAAAAGCTGAACGGGCTGGGGCCAGGTGAGCGGGTGGAGGCTGAGTTCCGGGAGACGCGACTTAGGGGATGCTGCGAACCAGGCCCTTGGGGTGGACGCCCGCGGCCGCCCCGGGCGGCGGGAGCGGATGCCCGCGGGTCAGTTGGGTCCTGCGGCGCCTTGGTGCCCACCTGCTGCGCTGGGCCAGCCGGGAAGGCCCGGCGCCCTCCGGGTCGGCCAGCCCTGCAGCGGAAGGGGCCGCGGGAGCCCAGGCCGTTATTCCAGCAGTTACCATCGCAGCCCCGTTCCGCGCTCGAGCTCCGGGGCGCGCTCCCGAGGGCTTTGAGGAGGCCTGGGGCTCGTCTGGCGCCGCTCAAGGCACCAGCTACTTCCCTCAAAAACGCAAACAAAAGCAAAATAGGCTCAGTTTACGCAATCCCCGCCGCTGGGAAGAAGGGACCCAACTCTCACAGCAGAGATGCGCTGCCTGGAGACCAGGGTGCGCCGCTGGGGAAGGGAGCGAGAGGATTGGATTGAATCCAAAGAAGCCCTTAATTACTAGAGATTCATTACCGTCTAGAGCCTGTTTACGATCAATCAGACACTTTAGCTCATTTATTTATAACATCTGCCCCAAGCAACGAGGAGGAGGCTTTTGCTTGGGATGTAACAACAAATAGCATCAAAGCTCAGGATGCGGGGTGGGGGGTGGGGGTTAAGTAAATGAAACAGCCATCGGAAGGCGTCTCAAATTATTGTTGTTATGTCCCGACTCATAGAGACTCCTCTTTGGGTTTTCGAGGCAGTATCACCAAGGAGGGGTCGCTATGAGTCGGGGCCGACTGGACGGCAAACAACAACAACATCACTACGGAAGTAGATTGCTTGCTCAACCTTCCTTCCCAAGAGTGGCTGGGGGGTTTGAACCGCTAGTCTTCTGGTTAGCAGTCAAGTGCCTTAGGCACTGTTGTTGTTGTAGTTGTTGTTTGCTATCGAGTCGCCCCGACTCATAGCAACCCCTCCTTGGGTTTCCGAGGCAGTATCGCTACGGAAGTAGGATTGCCCAACCTTCCTTCCGAGGAGTGGCTGGTGGGTTTGAACCTCCAGCCTTCTGGTGAGCAGTCAAGTGCCTTAGGCACTATGCTACCAGAGCTCCACTACGCTACCTTAATTTTTATTGAAACTTTTTGATGCAGAAAAGCTAGCAAAAAACCTGATCCAATCTACGGTTTTGCTTGCTTTTCATTTTTTGTATCACCTTATAGGTCCTTAGAACAAAATATTTTATATTCTTCATTTTATTTATTTAGTTGGTAGGGTTAATTGTGTGTTAATCACATAATATGTTAAGGGTCTGTAGAAATTGGACATTACTATAAATTAGCCTTCCTGCTTGTTTTCAGTACCTAATAAGTTTTAATGCTCTTAATTAGAAAATTAGTAGCCCAGGTGGCCCAGTAGTTAAGAGCTTGACTGCTAACCAAAATGTTGGCAGTTCAAACCCACCAAGGTGTGTCAGTCTCCTCCAGTAAAGATTTACAGCCCAGGAAACCCTATGGGGTGGTTTTACTCTGTCCTATAGTGTTGCTATGAGTTGGAATCCATGGCAGTGCATTTGGTTAATCTTAAAAGGTTTATTGAAAGGAATTAAAAGAATTTAAAGCTATACCTGTTAGGCCAGAGTAAACTCAAGCCACCAACATTTCAGTTAGCAGCTTCCTCCGGGTGTCAGGCCCTGATGAGACGGCCTGATAAGACAACTGAGGTGACAAAACCCGCCCAGGCTGGAAAGTCCCATGTAATAACAAACTTCCTCCTGTGAAGACCCCTCATGCAGACCCATGCCAACAGCTAACTGGACCCTGCCATTTCCTTAGTGTCCCCAATTAAGTCCTCTCTGTGTCTATAAGAATCTATTCCCTCTACCCGGGGGTGCAACTTCTCTGGCCTTGATGCTAGGGCACGAGAACCTCACCTGAACCTCGTCCGGGAGTGCTAATAAACTACTTCTCTGAAACAACTCCCTGTCCTGGTGTCTCGGCAACCTGCATTACAATATCTAACATTAAGTCTTATCTCTTCTACATACCAAAAACCAAACCCACTGCCATCTAGTTGATTTGGACTCATAGCTACCCATTTTGGGTTTCCAAGGCAGTAAATCTTTACGGAAGTAGATTGCTGAGTCTTCCTTCTGCAGAGTGGCTGGTGGGTTTGAACAACCAACCTTCTGGTTAGCAGTCAAATGTCTTAGGCACTGTGTCACCCAAGCTCCTTTACCTCTTCTAGAGAGTAGCTGAGGTTGGGCAATCCTACTTCCGTAGTGATACTGCCTCGGAAACCCAAGGAGGGGTCGCTATGAGTCAGGTCTGACTTGACAGCACATAACAACAACAACAACAGAGAGTAGCTGTGTAATCCTTGGCTAAGTTACTATCTCCTTGAGTCTCACTTATCTATTAAATGGGACACTCCTTGGAAGGAAGGTTGGATAATCTACTTCCCTAGTGATACCACCTTGGAAACCCAAGGAGTGGTCTCTATGGGTCGGATCCGACTCAAGGGCAGTTAGTTGGTTGTTGTTTTGGCATAAAATGGGACAAGCTATAGGTCAGATGGTCACAGGGTGGTATCCAAAATGAAACGACTCATAGTGACCCTATAGGACAGAGTAGACCTGCCTCATAGGGTTTCTAAGGCTGTTAATCTGTATACAGGTGGACTGCTACATCTTTCTCTAGCATAGCATCTAGTAGGCTTGAACTGCTGACCTTTCACTTAGCAACTTAGTGCTTAACCCCTGCGCTACCAGGCCTCCTTAATGTGCTATGAAGATTGGAATTAATATGTTTGAGGAACAGCAAGTACTCACAAACAAACTTTATTTTTCTCCTTACTCTGCTTTCCCCATTTCAAGTCCATCATCACATGCTGCTGCTTTTGCTGTAACCTTGTCCTAGAGAAATCAATCTTGTCTACCTTTCACATCTCACTTTGTGTTACTTTTCAAAGAGGCTTTCCTATCTCCTCCCTCATGTGAACTCTACTTCGCAATTACTGTCCAACTTTCTTGACTTTTCTGCCACTTACTATCGTTTACACATTATACCTGGATTATCCGTTTTTAACATCTTACTTCTGCCCTACCCTCTAAGCAACTTGAGATTGGAGATTATGTCTGTTTTGCTGATAATTACTGTATACACAGTGTCTAACATGATACCTGGCCCATATTTGACAATCATAAATATTTGTTGAATGAATTAGTGAATGATGTATTGGATTATTTGCTGTCTCATCTATCCTGAATTTCTTGGGACAAATATTAGCCATCAAGAAATAAATAAATTCTTGATACTACTTATTCTGAAGTCACTTGTATGGTATCAGATAGAGTTGTTTCTGTGAGAAAGCTTCTCTGGAGGAAGGCTGCCTTTTTAATCTGACCCCATTATTGTCCTCCCACCTTGTTTGTGATCCTCCAAAGTTAAGTTTGAGAATCCCAAGAATACCCTCCAATTTTGATGAAAATATGTCCAGATTGTTTTGTAAGATGTAACACAAAAGCTTTTTCATCTTTCTATTTACTATTTTTTAAAGTCCCTTATGATTATAGAGTTGTGAAAATGCAACATGCTGAAGAAACATGGAAGGGGATAATTCTTCATAGATACAGAATTTCAAAATATGATTATGTCATATTGAATTAGATCATAAAACTACAAACTTTCTGGACCATTATCTTCTTTCCTTATAGAATTGATTTTTACTTTAAGTTTTAACAATGCATCATACCCTAAACTTTAGAAAGTGAAAGTTAGAAGTATTGGTGTAATAACTATTTATCTGTCTTATGAAGCCATAAAGACATTATGTAAAGGTTCATGTCATATATTTTTCTAGGGGTTGAAATCTGCAAAAGAATTCCTGCTACCCCAAGGATCTTGTAGATTTTTACTAGGCAGCGAAAGCTCACTCATTTTGCCTCTACCTTTTCGCTAATTGCCTAGAAACCCCTGCTAAATTTATTGTTGTAATGCTGCTGGGACAACACTCATTGGTTGCATGGTAACATCCATTTCTATCCTTAATTTTTTTTTCTGTTATTCATTCTACAAACATCTAACTGCTGCTGTTTATCATTTATCAGCACTTTCAGCACTGAAGACAGAAATGAGAGCTAAAGAGTTCCTGTCCTTAGTGACTTTATATTCATCTGTTTTGTGTTTTCCAAGTTGTCTCAAACTATTTTTTCGGAACTTGGTCTTAGTTTCCTTTGGCTGCCATAAGCATATGATAAAGCAGTGGGAAAAATTGAAGAGGTAGCAAGTGTGTGGAAGAAAGTTCTGTTTCTGATCTCGATTTGCACCCTTGTAATCATGTGCCTTTGAACAAGTTTCCCTTTGTAGATTAGGAATAATAATACCTATCCTGTTCATCTCCTGGGCTGTAAGGATTAAATTAGCTAACTCCTTTATACAAATGTGAGACCATAATAATGGGGTTTAAAGGAAGACAAAAAGGTTTAAGATAGTTTTCTAAACATTTTTTCTGAAGCATTGGTACCTATTTCTGAAGGAAAATTAGGAAGAACTTTAATATAAAAAATAAAATTGTGTTACTTGTATTTAGCTTCCTTTTAACTCTTCCCTAGAAGTCCAGTATACCAAAGGTCAAATATAGCAACGAGAAAATATTTTTTCAGCAAATTAATTATTAAGAACCTAAAGTATGCATTCATTTTGAAGGAGAGGATATGGACCTTGCGTTATAGTGTCTCTATGACTGGTAGCATAGTGCCTATGGCACTTGACTGCTAATCAGAAGGCTGACGGTTCAAACCCACCAGCCACTCCTTGGAAGGAAGGTTGGGCAATCTACTTCCATAGTGATACTGCCTCGACAACTCAAGGAGGGGTCGCTATGAGTCAGGTCCGACTCAATGGCACATAACAACAACAACATGAGTCAGAATTTGAGTGGACAGCAGAGGGTTTGTTTTGGTTTTAATTAATATTTACTATTACTACTATTATTATTTTGTATATTTCTATTTTACCCAAATAATTTTGATAGCAAGTCAGGCAAGACACCTTTTACATCACCATATAAATTATTGAAGGCTCTTAAACTTTTAGGACAACAAAGCAATTAGAGTTATTAATAATTAATAAGCAATTTCCTAATGTACCAATTTCTGCATCAATCAGTGAAAAATAAAAAAAATTACTTTATCATTATTGAGAGAAATTGATTTCTCTAAATTTACTTCCTTTTCCATTTATCCTTCTTTTTTGTGATTCAGAGAGAGCAAAGCTCTGATGTTGAACAGGTTTCAGCAGAGCTTCCAAAATAAGATGGACAGAAAGAAAGGCTTGGTAGTCTCCACGAGAAGATCAGCCAGTGCAGACCCTAAGGATGCTGGTGTCAGATCTGCAGCCGGTCATGGGACGGTGCAGGGCTGGACGGCCTTCCCTCCAGCAGTGTGTATGGTCACCGTGAGTCAGGGCCTGACTCAGCGCAGCTAACAACAGCATATAGAAGGATGCTTTTTGTAATCTGATGTTTCTTTTTTTTTTAAAAAAAGAAGAGCTTCATTGATACATAACTTGCATACCATCAAGTTGACCTGTTTTAAAGTGTGAAATTCAATGGTTTTTAATATATTTGCAGTTGTACAGCCATCACCATATTCCAATTTTAGAACATTTTGACAACCCTAAAAAGAAATCTTACATGAATTAGCCTTTCCCCGTATCCTTTCCTTCCAAAAAAAACTCACTGCCAGCAAGTCAATTCCAACACATAGCTAAGGTGGTAAATCTTTACGGAAATACATTGCCCAGTCTTCCTTACACGGAGTGGCTGGCAGATTTGAACTATCAACCTTCTGGTTAGCAGTCAAATGCTACCATGCCACCAGAGCTCCTTCTCCTTTCCTTAGGCATTCACTAATTATTTCCAACTCTATGGGTTTGCTTGTTCTGGATGTTTCATATAAGTGAATTCATATGGTATGTTGTCTTTTGTGACTGGCTTCTTTTATTAGCATACTTTTGAGGTTTATCTGTGTTGTAGCATCTATCGTTACTTCGTTTCTATTGCTGTCTAATATTCCATTATCTGGACAGTCCACATTTTGTTTATCTATCCATTAGTTGATGAGTATTTGACTTGCTTCCATTTTGGGGCTATTATGAAAAATGTTTCTGTGAACAGTTGTAAACACATTTTTCTGTGGACTCTTGGGATGATACCTGAGAGTGGAATTTCTAGGTCGTATAATATCTCTAAAGGAGCTCTGGTGGTATAGTAGTTAAATCACTTTACTGTTAACTGAAAGGTCAGCAGTTCACACCCACCAGCCACTCTACAAGAGAAAGATGTGGTATCTGCTTCTATAAATATTACAGCCTTGGTAACCCTATGGGGCAGTTCTGCTCTGCCCTGTAGGGTCACTATGAGTTAGAAGTAATTTGATGGCAAAACCATGGTTTAGTTTATGGTAACTTTAAGAAGACCTGGTATCTCAGTGGTTAAGCACTGACTTGCTGACTATATATGGTCAGTGGTTCAAATCCACCAGCCACTCAGGAGAAGTATGTGGCAGCCTGCTTATGTAAAGATTACAGTCTTAAGGGGATCTGTGTAGGAGATCCTTGATAGAGAGGCAGAACAATGTGGAACAAAACTCAAAATCATTTGGA
>NW_006921663.1:1386432-1387007 GCF_000298275.1 Orycteropus afer afer
GAGCTGCCTCCCTGTGCATACACAGCCCTTCTATTCTCCCATGATTGTTATCTCCAAAGAGTATATCTACCTAATGTAAATGTTCAGCTCATATGCCTGCCTTTTGTTTGACTGGAAGCCATAGGAGTGGGGTAACACTCTTGTAACATTTTGAGCTTTACCTGTTTTCCAAATCAGCACCATTTTACATCCTCAACAATAGTGTGTAATGGTTTTAATTCCTTCACATCCTTCCAACACGTACTGTTGCCTCTTTTTAATCATAGCTATTCTTTTTTTGGCAGGTGTGGGGAGGGATTAAGTTTCTTTATTGGTAGACACTATATCCATATAGTAGAAAATCTCAAGAAAACCACAAAACAAGCAATGGGAAATAATAAATGAATTTAGCAAGATCATAAAATAAAAGATAAATAGCAAATCACCTGTGTTTCTGTATACTAGCAATAAATGATTTGCAAATTTAAATTTTTTAAAATACTGTTTCAGTAGCATTAAAACCATGAAACATGTAGGGATAAATTTAATAAATATGTGCAAGACCTGTATACTGAAAAGTATAAAACTTGGTATGT
>NW_006921663.1:1387335-1390800 GCF_000298275.1 Orycteropus afer afer
TTATTTGGCTGGAAGTTCAATTCCAGGCCTGAAGGGTGACTAGGGATTATAGTCTCAGGGGTTTTACTAGTCTCTATCAAACCAGTAACCCTGGTGTTTTTCATGATTTTGAGTTCTGTTCCACATTTTTCTTTGCTGTATCCAGGATCTCCACTTTTGATCTCTTTCTGAGTGACTGGCTGTGGTAACCAGGCACCATCTAGTTTTTCTGAACTCAGGGTCATGTAGGCTGAGGTTCCCACTTGTCCACTTACCCCTTGAGCTAATTTTTTCCATGTATCTTTGATTTTCTTTCTTTTCTTTGCTCTGGATGAGGAGAGGCCAGTAGTTGCATCTTAGGTGTCCACTTGCAAGCTTTTAAGACCCCAGTTGCTACACACAAAGTATGAGGTAGAACAATGTTTTGGTGTTGTATGTTAATTGAGCTTGATGTCACCTACAACCATGGTCCAGAGGCCGTGGGCAAGCAACTCACTCCCTTAAGTTGTTTAGCAGTGGCTAAGGCACTTGACTGCTACCGAGAAGGCTGGCAGTTCAAACCCACCAGCCACTCCTCAGAAGGAAGATTGGGCAATCTACTTCCGTAGTGATACTGCCTCAGAAACCCAAGGAGGGGTCTTATGAGTCAGGTCTGACTCTATGGCACATAACAACAACAACAACACAAGAAGTTATCATAACTTTGCGCTGTGTTAGCTATGTTATATATGGCCATTCTTATAGCACATATAAGTATGTATGTAGAAATACTGTCTGCCAAACCTGTATATGGTCTTGAGTACATTCCATTTTGCCTACCCATACCTGATCATCTTGCCCGTCTACCTGTGTATCCACTCATAGATTGTTTATTACTTATAATGCAGTATTATGTACCTCTTGTGCACCTCTCCATGTCTTCCTTTTCCTTAATGTTATTGTACTGGTCGCTTGCTTTTGGTATATTGCCTTTCCCTTCACCCAAATCAGTATGTGTGTCTCTTACTTAGCTAGTGATTTTTTCTCCCAACTCTCCCCACATCCCTGGTAACTAACAAAGTTTTCTTCCAGATCATAGCTGTTCTGGTGGATATAAAGTGGGTATTTCATTGTAAATCCACAACATAAGCCTACAGATTGTGCTTGAAGTCTAAGAATTATCTCATATTTTTTTTTCCCTTAATTTTCATGTTGATGATGATTTTGGGGAAAAAAGTAATACACCTGTATTCTAGATCATCTGGATAACAAGCCACCTTAAAACCAAGGATTGTCACACTGCTTTAATACCTACATTTGTGTTTAAAAGTACATTGGCACCAAGAAATAAAACTTCCATTTTTAATGTGCTAATGAAAATACTTATGTTAGCCACCATTGAGTAGAGGATGTAATTATATAAATTATATATTTCTGCTAAGAGACAACTACATTATATTATGGTTTGCTATAAGGAACAAAAGTTTTGAAGTACTTGAACAGAGAGAAACAGATAAATTTGAATAATCACAGTATTGCAGGAATGATAAAGGCAAAAGAACTTTCTCCATTACAGTCCATCTGATCAAAATAAGCCACATATTTGTTTGTTAAGCAGTAATTTGAGTTCAGCAAAACATTATTGCACTAAATTTGAGAGATTTTCCTTTATTTTGTTGGTTTTATTAGTGTCCTGGGGCTGTTGTAACAGAATACCGCAACCTGTGTGGCTTATAGGAACAGAAATTTATTGTCTAATAATTCTGGAGGCTGCAAGTCTGAATTCAGGGTGTTTGCAGGACAATGCCCTGTCAGAAAGTTCTAGAAGATCCTTTCTTGTCTTTTCCAGCTTTTGGTAGCCCCAGGCATTTCTTGGCTTGCTGCTGTAGCATAACTGTGATCATATAGTTTTTCCCTCTGTGTATCTTTTCTTGTGTCTCTTTTCCTCATTGCATTAAGACCTACCCTTCTCTAATGTGACCTATGTTAATTAATAACATCAGAACCCTATTTCTAAATGAGCACATTCATAGTTACCAGGGGTTGACATTTAAGCATAACTTCTGGGGATATACAATTCAATTCATAACTCATGTTTATATAGAAACATTTTGGTTTTATTATTATAAATTTCCAATTGTATATTTATATACACATTAGCAACATTGTAGAGAAAATAAGTTAAGTCAACACTTAGGAACCATGAGATTTTTTCTTTTTTTCTGTCTTACAAAAGTGATCTCCGTATAATTTGAGGCCTATAGCTGTAGAATCTGTTTCCTTTGAGATTTAAAGTTTTTATTTTTACTTGTTCAAACCTAATTTATGTAATTTTATTAATTACTTGCTTTAAAGACAATCCTAGAATAATGGAGGTACTCAAGATAAATTGTCTTTTTTTAGATGTACTTATATGTATTTATCAGAACTTTGTTTTAATTTTACTGGTTACTTTTAATTTTACAGATAACCAATATGCATTTCCAAGGCTTTGGGCTATGTTTGGGTCTTCTGCTCATCTCTGTTAAAGCAGAATTTATGGATGATGGTGTTGATATGGAAGACTTTCATGAAAACTCAGAAGAGATTGATGTTGATGATGATGAACTTTCCTCAGAGGTAAGGGTATTGAGAAATGAGTTATAAATCATTCCTTTACATGATACGTAGGTGTGACTAACCTCCTAAGATTCATTTCCGTTCTAGTAGTTTCCATTTGCTAAGCAAATAGAAAACCATAGCTTTCTTCAACTATCTTGTTGCTGTATTTTTTAGAGTATCCACATACTACAGAAATTCTTACTTTTGACCATGGCACCTAGCACAGTTTTATTGCATAAATACTGAAAATTTAGCCATCTAATAGACTCTGACTCATGGCAACCCTATATGTCTCATAGTAGAATCGTGCTCCCTAAGGTTTTCCTTGGTTGATTTTTCAGAAGCAGATTGCCAGGCTTTTATTTTGAGACACCTTTGAAAAAAAAAAACAAAAAACCACTCACTGTTGTCAAGTCAGATCTGATTCACAGGGACCCCTCCTTGGGTTTCCACGGCAGTGTCACTGTGGAAGTAGATTGTTCAACCTTCCTTCCAAGGAGTGGCTAATGAATTTGAAATGCCAGCCTTCTGGTTAGCAGTCAAACGTCTTTAGGTGGTCTTAAACTTCCAGTATCTCAGCAGCAAAGCATGTTGACCGTTTGCACTCTTCTTCCCTGCTTAGAGGAGTTCTGGTGGCATAGTGCTAACCAGAAGACTGGTGGTTTACACCCACTAGCAACTTCTCAGAAGGAAGATCAGGCAATCTACTTCTGTAGAGTTTACCACCTTGGAAACCCAAAGAGGGCTTGCTATGAGTCGGAATCATTTTGATGGCAGTGAGTTTGGTTTTGGTTTTGGGTTTTTTCCACTAGAGAATTAGTTTAGCTAAGAGAAAGGTTTTCAGTCTTATTTCTGACACTGCCAGCTGTTTTCGGATAATACCAAATGTAATCTAATTTGTATTTC
>NW_006921663.1:1391605-1393354 GCF_000298275.1 Orycteropus afer afer
TAATACATAGTTGTTGTAGACTGCTTCACTTCTTTTAGAGTTTTATACTTACAAATGCAAGTGTAGTTCAACTATTTCAGGTAGATACTCTGTTTCACCTGTTAATTAAAAAAAAAAAAATTCTGTGATGTACAGAAAGTAAGTACTCAAATTATTTAACAACTGACTTAGGTACAGCTACTGGAAGAACCTGTGGAGATTAGTACCACATAGTAGCGGTCTAAGCTGTGCTGACGACAAACTCTAGTAATTGACAGAATACCAACTGAGATGTTTTAACAATCAGATGCAACCCTGGAACCTCTAGCTTGTGTTTGCCAAGAAATTTGCAAGAAAGCTATATGGCCAACCAACTAGAAGAGATCCATCTTTGTGCCCATTCCAAAGAAAGGTGATCTGATGGAATGTAGAAATTATCCAACAGTATTATTATTATCACACGCAAGTAAAATTTTGCTAAAGATAATTAAAAAATGGTTGCAGCAGTATATCAAATGAGAAGTGTCAGAAATTCAAGCCAGATTCAGAAGAGGATGTGGAATGAGAGATACCATTGTTGATATCAGATGGATATTGGCTGAAAACAGAGAAAAGAGAATATCACCCATAAGTATTACGCTCCTCTAAAAAAAAATCACTGATATGAGACCAAACAGTCAGCATTTACTTTAAAACAAAGAATATAAAGAGGCAGGGAAACTGTTAACGGCAATGGGACCACCAGAATGGAAATGATGAGAATGTTCATGCATTGTGAAGAATGTAATCAATGTCACTGAACAACTTGTGTAGAAATTATTGAATGGGAACCTAAATTGCTATGTAAACCTTCACCAAAAACACAGTAAAATATTACTTTAAAAAAGAAAGCAAAACAGAAAATACCAGAAAAATATTTAGCTGTGTTTTGTTGACTATGGAAAGGCATTCAACTCTGTGGCTCATAACAAATTATGGATACATTACGAAGAATGGGAATTCCAGAGCACACACTTGTACTTGTGCTCATGAGGAACATATGACCAAGGGGCAGAACAAGGGGACGCTGCAGGGTTTAAAATCAGGAAAATTGTTTTGTAGCGTTGTATTCTTTCACTGTACAGATTGAATACAATCTGTATGCTGAGCAAATAATCCAAGAAGCTGGATTGTATGAAGAAGAATGTGGCATCAGCATTGGAGGAAGACTCATTAACAATCTGTGATATGCACATAATACAACCTTGCTTGCTGAAAGCAAAGAGGACTTGAAGCATGCACTGATGAAGGTCAAAGTCTAAAGACTTCAGTATGAATTACACATCAACATGAAAACCAACAAAACCAAACTTACTGATGTTGAATCAGATCTGATTCATAGCGATCCCTCCTTGGGTTTCCGAGGCAATATCTCTACCGGAAGTAGATTACCCAATCATCCTTCCAAGTAGTGACTGGTGGGTTTGAATCTCCACCCTTCTGATTAGCAGTCAAATGCCTTAGGCACTACACCACCAGAGCTCCCACTCCAGGCATCAACATAAACAAAAATCCTTACAACTGACCCAATAAGCAACATTATGATAGATGGAGAAAGTATTGAAGTTGTCAAGGATTTTATTTTACTTGAATCTGCAATCATTGCTCATGAGAGCAGCACTCAAGAAATCAGACAGTATATTGCCTTGGGCAATATATTACCCAAAGAAATCTACTGCAAAAGACATTTTTAAAGTGTTAAAAAAAAAAAAAGATGTCAGTTTGAGGACT
>NW_006921663.1:1397125-1401162 GCF_000298275.1 Orycteropus afer afer
TTTATTTTTTTGGTAGCTATTGTAAACGGTATTGATTTCCTTATTTCTTTTTCAGCAATCTCTTTGCTGGTGTAGAGGAATCCAACTGATTTTAGGATGTTGATCTTATTATAATGGTGTTTTTAAGGGTGATCTAACAGAAGAACACCTCTTATGACAACATTGCCCATATTGCCAATTCATGAAAATATAGAGGACAATAAAGTTGAAATTCATTAAACTTCATAATATATTGGCAGTTCTGTTAGCTGGATTTTAACCCTATAGTTCCTGATATTTTTCCCTTAAAGAAACAGGAAATGTTATCATTGCAGGATAGGGAAAATGAGAATGAAAAAAAACCTTTTCCTGAAAAGGTGAGTAGAGGTATCTTAAAATTAACCACATACTTATAATCACAAAAGGCTGATTCAGGAAGGATTCAGGTTGATCTCTTACCTTAGGAAAAATTATTTTGTTCACTCATAGTTCAAATTGTCAGTAAATTATCTTTTAGTCTCGTAAATTGTTGATCAGTATTGTCTGTGTATAGTACATATTATAGTGTAGTAGTTAAGTATATAAACTGGAACTAGGGAGTCTAGGTTCATAATCTAAGCCCCACAATTACCTAACTGTGTGGTAATGAGCAAGTTATTTTCCCTCTCTGCCACAGTTTCATCACATGTAAAATGATAGGATAATACTACTTTCCTCATAGAAGTACTGTGATGATTAAGGGAACCACCATACTACCACCACCAACATCACAACACCATCACCATCATAGCAGCTAACATTTATTTACATGATCCTTACAACAACACTTTGCACATAAAAAGTACTCAATAAGTATTAGCTCCTGCTGCTTTCAAATGCCTATCTTAAGTTTTCTTTGTTGTCCAAAATATCATCTTTCTCCTTTCCCCGTGTCTGGGTCCCTAAACTGTTCTACGTACTTACTAAGCTTTTTATCTAATATGCTTTTATCATGCAGCTTTCTTTGTTTCTAATGATTTTTATCCCAAATAATGTCACTTGTCAGAATATTTTCAAGACCAGGTCAAATGTATCAGAATACCTTCTCTAATTATTCCCTCCTATTCCTCTTATGTTAGAAGGAGTCATTGTATCCTGTATTTGCACATACAGTATCTTTGCCATCATTGTATTTCTTATGTTCTCTTGAATCTTGTCACCATTAGGATACAAAGTTTTGAGATCAGAGACCATGTAGCCTAATACCTATATTATCTATATTTGCGTTGCATACTAGCTTCTTAACCAGTGAGATTATTTAATTAAAATATTTGTAAAGATGAATAACTTTAGATTTTTTAAAATCTACTTTTTAGATTAAATACAAGACACCTCATCCTGTAGGAGAAGTATATTTTACAGAAACCTTTGATACTGGAAGGTTGGCTGGGTGAGTATTTATTCAAGAAAATGTCTTCCTCAACTTGATTAGCTTTTTGAAGTTCCCAGTTATAGCCTGTGAAAATTGCCTCTACTACAGAACCATAAAAATCTTAGAAGTACTTTATTTATTGACAGAGTAAACTAGTATCTTAATGTATTTATTAATAGAAATGTTAAATTGAAACAGTTACTCATTTTTACAAAGAAAATACACACACACACACACACACAAAGAAAATATACAAATGAATTCTGGATATAAAGAAAAAACTTACTTCTTCATTCTCTAGTTCATATATTACCAATCTAATTTCACATGACAAATTTTGAATTACAATACTATCCTAGATGGTAAAGTAATAAAAGTTTTATTAAATAAAAGTGGTAAAAAATAATACAAGTTAATATTTACTAATTATTATGCCAGGTAGCATCCTGAATAGATAGGTAAGTACTATCTTTATCCCTGTTTTATAAGCCTCAGGAAACAGCGCCTTGCCTATGATCATACAACTAATAAATTGAAGACTCTACATTTGGTTTAACTCTAGCCTTTAGGGATATATATGTTGTAATGTGCCATCGAGTCGGACCCGACTCATAGCAACCCCTCCTTGGGTTGCTGAGGCAGTATCATTATGGAAGTAGATTGCCCAACTTTCCTTCCAATAGGATGTGTATAGACATCCTTATTTAGTCTCTGAGTAGTTATTTTTTAGAGAAGAGTGAATATGTTGAGTAATCTTTTGTTGTGTTTCTAATATGCATTGTATCTGTAAATTACATTTTATTTCAACTTTATTTACAGATGGGTTTTATCAAAGGCAAAAAAAGATGATACAGATGCGGAGATTGCTATATATGATGGTAAAATATTTATTTAAATATTAGATATAGCCAGTATGACCTAGAATTCACCAACCTTTGAGATTGTATGTCCATTAAGTGTATTTGCCCTGAAGCTCCATCCTGCTTCACAATAGAATGTTCAGTCTTTCATCTTCTGTGATATTTCTGGAAATCCCCAGGTCCTCCACACTTAGCTACCATCCAGTTTTCTACCTGTTCACAACTGAAGTTTTATTCCACTGCAGTTAGTCTCCTGCATTTCCTAAATCAGCGCTTCCCAAGCTACTGCTATTCTCTACTTTACTATGTCATTTCTAGCACTGATATAACTAGGCCAAGTATAATTCCCCCCCCCCAAAAAAAAACAGCAAGACTTCAGGAATATAATGCTCCCTAAATTATACCCAGAGAAATATGCATATCATACAGAATGCTTGGCTTTAAAATATCTATGTTTAGGTTAGTTTACAGTTTTTTTGCAGGACCCCACTGGGTAGATACTTGCTTTACATTTGTGTTTTAGAAGAATTCATTTATAGGAGTATCCTTAAAATTAAGATACAGTCTAATTCACAGGAGAATTTAAGTTGCTTTCTCTTGCTAGATAAAAATTGCTTTTAATATTTAAGTATTTTTCCCCCAGCTTAAGTTAAAAATCAAAGCCAAACAAAAAACAAACATCCTCTTAGCATCCAAATTTGGTCTGTTATCTTAAATATCCAAATAAATAGTTTTCTAGCTTATTAGATTAGCTGTGATTTCTAACTGACATTTTTCATTTCTTGAAAACCATTGCTGTTGAGTCAATTTCAACTCATAGCAACCCTATAGGATAGAGTAGAACTGCCCCATAGAGTTTCCAAGGCTGTAAATAAATCTTTACAGAAGCAAATTACCACATTTTTCTCCTGCAGAGAAGCTGGTGGAATAGAACCACTGACCTTTTTGGATAGCATCCTACAACTTTGAAAGATATGAATGCTACTTAATTTCCACTTTCTGAAAGAGGTGTTTTGAGTATTGATATCAGCAATGTTGTATACATATTGGTTAAACCCAAACCCACTGCCATCAAGTCAATTCCAACTTATAGCAACCCTACAAGACAGAGTAGAAATGCCCCATAGGGTTTCCAAGGCTGTAAATCTTTACAAGCAGACTGCCTCATCTTTCTCCCATAAAGCAGCTGGTGGGTTCAAACCACTGACCTTTGGGTTAGCAGCTAAATGCCATAACCACTGTGCCGCCAGAGCCAGAGCTCTTTTACATAGTGTTTAATTGAGAGAAGTATCAGATTTCTTGTTAAAAATATTTAGATTTTCCAGTAGTTAATCATCGCTTCTATCAAGTACCACCTACACAAAACTCTCATTATTGCTAGTGTTTTAGGAGTAAATAAATCTGATAGGGAACATTAAGTGCTAGGGTACAAGCATTTGGAAGTTAATTATTTGTATTTTCAGATTTTTATTAATAAAAATTCAGATGTTACATTATAATGATCAGTTCTTTAAGTTACCAGCAATCAGAATATCATGTATAATCATGTAGTGTTATTGGGAGAGTGGCAGATTAATTCTTTTTGTAATTTTATTTATAGCAGAATTTATATTACCCAGTCTTTTCCAGGATTTGAGTATAATAGGTAACTAATCTGGTTAATAAAAAATTGTTAAGTCAGGAAACATCTTGTCAATGAATTACAATTATTTTGTCACAAGTTTTCTAAAGTTAAAGTGCTAGATGGTACCTTTTTCACAGCTAATAAAAGTATGTAGGTAATTTCC
>NW_006921663.1:1402247-1405326 GCF_000298275.1 Orycteropus afer afer
GAGTGGCTGGTGGGTTTGAACCACCAGCCTTCTGGTTAGCAGTCAAGTGCCTTAGGCACTATGCTACCAGAGCTCCTAAAATAGTGATTAATATATACTGTAATATATAATTTGACCACCATAAACTACATCAAAAACCAAACCAAACCCACTGCCATCAAGTTGATTCTGACTCATAGTGACCTCCATAGGGTTTCCAAGACTGTGAATCTTTATGGAAGCAAACTGCCTAATTTTCTCTTGGCTGGTGGGTTTGAACTACCATCCTTTTGGTTAGTAGCCCTATGCCTTAACCACAGTGCCATTAGAGCACACTAAGCTGTTTTAAGTCTTTTCTTAAAATTACTTTTTCTTAAGACATTGACCTAAATATATTCACAGTGGAACTGTATGTACTGTTGTTCAACCAGTCATAATATTCAAAGGCAGAGAATTTATTTTTAAAAGGAAATACATACATAAGTCAGTTTCTTTCAAGCATGGAACCCTTTTAAAGGTAACATATTTTCACAGACATTCCCCCACCCCACCCCAGCCCCACTATTGACATAAACTAGTATGATGTTGCTTTTAAATGTGTATGGTCATAAAATGAGGCATAAACTCCCCAAGTTTATTTTACATTCACTGCTACAAAACCAAAACAGATCTATAAAATTCAAGTTAAAAGCAAAAAGGAAATGTATAAATGCTGCTTTATATCAGAAATTTTAGTTGCCCAGAATTAATTACCAGGAGCTCTGGTGGCAAAGTGGTTAAAGCATTCAGCTGCTAACCAGAAGGTCACTGGTTCAAACCCACTAGCCACACCACAGTAGAAAGATGAGGCAGTGTGCTTCCATAAAGATTCACAGCATTGAGAACTGTATGGGGCAGTTCTACTCTGTCCTGTAGGGTCACAGTGAGTCAGAATCTACTCAATGACAATGGGTTTGGTTTTGGTCAGAGTTAATTACAGCATATGAAAAGATCATTAACTGCAAACTCTTATCACTTCAGACCCCTTTATTTTTTCATTGACATGTTAAACAAGTTCCTGTATGGTGTAACTAAAATACCATTTTGTGTTTTAGAGATTTTTTAATTTGGTGTAACTGGCATAATTCTCCAGTTGGGATACTTTGGCTTAGTTAACATTACGCCATTTCAGTGAATTTAAAATATATAAGTAATGTCACAGAATGTATGACCATTATTTAAACAAATAAAAATATTATTACAAGTACTTCCTGGGACTAATGTTTGAGCTTATTATTGTTTATTGTTATTCAGAGTGTTTTTTTCTTCTTTTTGAAAGCTTGAAGGTAATCTTACTACTCTTTTGAACTTATGTGAAAATAATAGCACTTTGCATTTTGATCTTGTGACTACAGGGTAAAGGAAAATAATGGTAAATTTCCCCACAGGAAATTAATTAAATTTAGTATTTTCAGTATAAATTCCTACTAGGCAAGTGAGCAAATGATAGCTGCAAGACTAGAAGCAAAACTTGGGAAATAAGTCTAAAAGAAAATTAGTAAAAGAATTGTGAAATGACTCTAAGAGAAGAAAAAGTCAAGAAAATTAAATAGCAGTTTTTCCTATGCTCAAAAACAATTCAAAGAAGCTAGTGAATGTTTGTCTTAATACTGATAAAAAGAAATGTGCTTAAATAAGAAGTAATTTTATGTTAAAATACAATAATCACTATAGATTTATGACATAACTTTATTCTAAAGATTTCTTTCCCAAATTGTATATATATTAATAAGTACCATTTGGTCATAGAAGTTTCAGAAACTAAGAGTATTGTAATCTTAGAGACAGGACATCTATTAAAGACTTTGAGAACTTCTAGCTATAGAAACTTCTATCGAGAGAACTTCTATATACAGCATTTTTTTAACCTGTTTTGTACTATTTCCTAAACATATTTAATCACAGAATTTGTTTTCCTCCAACAATAATTACTATTTCATGAAACAATTTGGGAAATGATACTCTAAAGAAATTATTCCTTAACATATGTATTGCATGCTTCCTAAGTTTTCCTGTGACTTGAAGTTTAGCAGCAATCAGCTATATGATCTACATTTCACTGTATCTCTAATGCATGATGAATTACTTAAACTAAGCACAAGTTTGGGGGCTCTGGTAGCATAGTGCCTAAGGTAATTGACTGCTAACCAGAGGGCTGGCGGTTCAAACCCACTAGCCACTCCTCGGACAGAAGGTTGGGCAATCTGCTTCTGTAGTGATAACTCCTTGGAAACCCAAGGAGGAGTTGCTATGGGTCGGGTGCGACTCGATGGCACATAGCAACAACAAGCACAAGTTAATGACTTGAAACCCCTGAAAAGTTCACAGTGTATAAGAAATACACAAAGTGATTGAGGCTAGGTGTAATAAGAGGAAAAAGCCATGTTGATATTTACAGGGACAATTTATAAAATTGTTCTTTCTAGTTCCTACCTTTTTACAGAACCTTTTGTCTTTGTTGTATGCCATTGTGTTGTCTCTGACTCATAGTTACCCTTCCTCGGGTTCCCGAGGTGGTATCTCTACAGAAGTTGATTGCCGGATCTCTACGGAAGTTGATCTTCCTTCTGAGGAGTGGCTGGTGGGTTTGAACCACCAGCATTCTGCTTAGCTGTCAAATGCCTTAGGCACTAAATAAAGCTATATTCATTTTACTTTATTCTTCCAAATATAGTGAATATTTACCTTAAAAATCACATTCTGCACCATTTCTTCTACATTGTCATCTTCAAAAACAGAAGGTCCATGAAAAAAATAAGTACTCTGTCATCTATTGTTTAAAATATAACTATCAGTAAGTCTTTTATTATTTATTTATTTTTATTGTGATTTGGGTGAAAATTTACAGAGCAGATTCACTTTCCTTATAGCAGTTCACATACACTTTGTCTCATGACATTGACCACAATTTACCACAATGCAACAGCTCCCCTCCCACTTCCTCCTGATAATTACTTCTTCCCTGTGTCCACCTCTCCATCCTCCTGAGCTTTCTCCCAGTACATAAGCAGCCCTTCTTTCTCGCATGATTGTTCTCTCCAAGAAGTGTATCTACCTCAGG
>NW_006921663.1:1405795-1407208 GCF_000298275.1 Orycteropus afer afer
GTCCCAAGCCCACAGGTTCAACTGCTCAGTCCTTCTGGGTAGCTGGCTGTGACCAAGCAGTGACTACCACTTTGCCTCTTGTCAGCTCTACTATACACCTGGGAATTCAGATCATACACATAAACTTATAGGACTGTTGTCTGCCAACCCTATCCATGTTCTTGGGTACAGTCCCTGCTTCACAGACATACCTACTAGTTCAGCCTGTCCCCCCATCTGTCCACCCATATACCCATGTTTGCCTTCACTGACAATGCAGTACTGTATGTCCAAAAGGGTTAATCTTTGTTGTCTGTACCTCCCATGCACATCTCTGTGTCTTCCTCAGTGCCACTGTGTTGATCACTCACATTTGGTACATTGCCCTTCCCTTCACCCAAATCAACACTTGCCTCTACCTATCTGGCAGTGTTCCCTCTTCTCCCTTCCTACCCCTGGTAACCAACAAAGAAAATTTCCTTCCATATAAACCTTTCCTTGATTTTTTACTATAAAAGACTAATACAATATTTGTCCTTCTGTAATAGACTTATTTCAGTCAGCATAATGTCCTCCACATTCATCCATGTTAACGTGGTGTTTCGCAGGTTCTACATTATTCTTTAGGGTTGCATAGGATTCCATTGTGTGTATGTATCATAGTTTAGTTATCCATTCTTCTGTTGACAGGCACCTAGATTGTTTCCACCTTTTTGCTATTGTAAATACTGCTGCAATGAACACAGGTGTGCATATATCTCTTCTTGTCCTGGCTCTCACTTCTTAAGGATATATACCTGGTAATAGAACTGCTGGCTCAAATGGTATTTCTATTTCCAACTTTTTAAGGAATCACCATACTGCTTTCGAAAGTGGTTGTATCATTTTCTGGTCCCACTATCAGTGTATGAGAGTCTCAATCTCTCCATATCCTCACCAGCATTTTTTATTTTCTGTCTTGTTGAACTTTGCTACTAGTGCTGGGGCAAAATTGTATCCCATTGTTGTTTTGATTTGCATCTTTTTAATGGCTAATGATCATGAACATTGCTCCATGTGTTTCTTGGCCACCTGAATATCCTCTTAGATGTAGTGTCTATTCATATTTTCTGCCAATTTTTTAATTGGATTATTTGTCTTTTTGTTGTTGAGGTGTTTGAGTTTTCTATAAGTTTTAGAGATAAGTCCCTTGTCAGTTATGTTGTTGCCAAATATTTTTTTTCCCAATCTGTAGGTTCTCTTTTTACTCCTTTGGAGAAGTATTTAGAAGCTCATAAAAATTTAATTTTTAGAAAGTCTCAATCATCTATTTTATCTTTTGCTGTTTGTGCATTTTGGGTTATGCTTGCTAGTCTATTATGTCATATATTGTTGTTGTTGTTGTTATGTGCCGTCGAGTTGGCCCCGACTCATAGCGACCCCTCCTTGGGTTTC
>NW_006921663.1:1407399-1408842 GCF_000298275.1 Orycteropus afer afer
TTTAGCCACTATGCTACCAGAGCTCCTTGTCATCTATTACTGCCCCTAAATTTGCCCCTATATTTTCCTTGAGGAACTTTTATAGTTTTAGGTTTCAAATTTAAGTCTTTGATCCATCTGGAGTTAATTTTTGTGTATGGTATGAAATACAGATCTTGTTTCATTTTTCTGCAAATGGATATCCAGTTTTGCCAGCACCATTTGTTAAACAGACAATCTCTTCCCCAGTGAATGGATTTCAGCCCTTTGTCAAAGATCAGCTAACCATAGGTCTATGGGTCTGTAACTGGGTTCTCAATTCTATTCCATTGGTCTGGATGTCTGCCATTGTATTGATACTAGGCAATTTTGACTACTGTAGCTTTATAGTAGATTTTGAAATCTGGGAGTGTGAGACCTCCTACTTTGTTATTCTTTTTCAGTAGTGCTTTGCTTGTCCGAAGTCTCTTTCCTTTCCATATAAAGTTGTTGTTGTTTTGTGCCGTCGAGTTGGACCCAACTCATAGTGACCCCTCCTTGCGTTTCCAAGGCAGTATCACTACAGAAGTCAATTGCCCAATCTTCCTTCCCAGGAGTGGCTGGTGGGTTTGAACCGCCAGCCTTCTGGGTAGCAGTCAGGTGCCTTAGATTGGTTTTTCTATGTCCTTAAAGAATGTTGATGGGATCTGGCTGGGGATTGCATTGAGTGTATAGATTGCTTTGGGTAGAATTTACATTTTCACAGTGTTCAATCTTCCTGTCCACGAGCACAGTATGTTCTTCATTTATGTAGATCTCTTATGGTTTCTTGAAGTAGTCTTTTGTAGTTTTCTTTGTATAGGTCTTTTATGCCCCTGGTAAGATTTATTCCCAAGTATTTTATTTTTTTGGTAGCTATTGTAAATGGTATTGATTTCCTTATATCTTTTTCAGCAATCTCTTTGCTGATGTGGAGTAATCCAACTGAATTTTGGATGTTATCTTGCTACTCTGCTAAATCTCTCAGTTAGTTCCAATAGTTTTTTTCACTGAGTCTCTTGGATTTTCTAGGTATGAGATAATATCATCAGCAAATAGTGATAGTTTGACTTCTTCCTTACCAACTTGGATGCCTTTGATTTCCCTTTCTTGTCTTATTGCCCTGGCTAGGACTTCCAGTACAATGTGAATAGACGTGGTGATAGAGGGCAGCCTTATCTGGTTCCTGTTCTCAAGGGGAATGGTTTCAGTCTCTCTCCATTGAGAGTAATGTTGGCTGTTGGATTTGCATATATGCCCTTCATTATGTTGAAGAATGTCCCTTCTGTTCCTATTTTTCTGAGAGTTTTGATCAGGAAGGGTGTTGGATTTTATCAAATGCCTTTTCTGTATCGATTGATATCATCATGTGGTTCTTTTCCTTTGTTTTATTTATGTGATCGATGACATTGATTGTTTTTCTGATGTTGAACCATCCTTCCATAC
>NW_006921663.1:1409655-1412675 GCF_000298275.1 Orycteropus afer afer
TTAAGGCTTTCTTTATGGCCTAACATAAGGTCTTTCATAGAAAATGTTCCATGTACCCTGGAAAAGAATGTATACTGTGCTGTTGTTGAGTGAAGTGCTCTGTAGATGTCCATAAGGTCAAGTTGGTGGATTGTATTGGTTAGTTCTTCTACATCTTTGTTGAGTTTCTTTCTAATTGTTCTATGTTTGATTGAAAGTGGTGTGTTAAATTCTCCCATTATGACCATTGAGGCATCTGTTTGTCTTCAATTCTGTTAAAATCTGCTTTATTAATTTTGGGTCTCTTTCATTGGGTCCATAGATATTTATTATGATTTTATCTTCTTGTTCAATTGATACTTTAATCATTATATAATGTCCTTCCTTGTCTTATATGGTGGTTTTGTCTTTAAGTAAATTTTATCAGAAATTAGTATTGCCACTCCTGCTCTTTTTCGGTTGCCATTTGCTTGATACATCTTTTACCAACCTTTGATTCTTAGTCTATTTTTGTCTTTCACTCTAATGTGTGTCTCTTGTAGACAGCACATTGGTGGGTTATGTTTTCTTATCCATTCTGCAACTCTCCATCTCTTGAGTGGTGCAAACCAAAAAAAAAAAAAAAAAAAACTCACTGCCATGAAGTCAGTCACAACTCATAGCAACCCCTCCTTGGGTTTCTGAAGCAGTATCACTATGGAAGTAGATTGTCCAACCTTCCTTCCAAAAACATGTATTAGATAAAAAAAAAAAAAAAACTCACTGCCATGAAGTCAGTCACAACTCATAGCAACCCCTCCTTGGGTTTCTGAAGCAGTATCACTATGGAAGTAGATTGTCCAACCTTCCTTCTGAGGAGTGGGTTTTGGTTTTCAGCCACCACCCGTCTGGTCAGCAGTCACATTCTTTAGGCACCATACCACCAGAGCTCCTCTTAAGTGATGCATTTAATCCATTTACATTCAGTGTTATCAACAAGTATAAATTTGTTGCTGTCATTTTGTTATGTGTTTCTTTGTGCTGTTCCTGGTTTCTTTGTTCCATACAATTTTCTGTGCTGGGGCTCTTTCATTGGGTTTATTTTTCATTGGGTTCATTTTCTTTATGAATCATGTTATCATTTCCTTCGTTGCTGTTGTTTTAGTATTTGCTGAATATTTGTGCTTGTCCTCTTTTTTAAATCATGATGTGAAGGGTTATCATTTTTCTTTGAGGTTTCCTGTGATTTATAATTTTCTCCCTGAGTTTAGAACAGTCCATTCTATCTTCTAACTCTTTTGACTTCATTACCATTTAGTAGTTTTATAACTACACAATTTTTTCCCTCTTTCTGGTTTGTAGTTGTCCTCATTTGCCAATTGTTGTCTCTAGTTCCCTGTTGACAATCTTGTACTTATTTTACTTTGCATACTTCCATAACTGGTTGTGTTCTGGGTTATGTCATCATGTGTACTAATGGTCGGTTGTTGTTTGCTGTTACTGGTTCTCTGTTCAAAGGACTTCCTTTAGTATCCTTGTAAAGTTGGTCTGGTTTTAACAAATTCCCTTAATTTCTGCCTATCTGGAAATCTAATTTCTCCATCATATTTGAGGGACAATTTTACTGGGTATATAATTCTTCATTGCACATTTTCTCTTTCAGGGTTTAATATATACCATCCCATTGCCTTCTCACCTGCATGGTTTCTGCTGAGAAATCAGAGCTTAGTCTTATTAGTTGTCCTTTGTAAGTAACTTTTTGTTTATCCCATGCTGTTTTCAGGATTCTTTCTTTGTCTTTGGTTTTGGTGAGTTTGATGATGATATGTATAGATGATTTTCTTTTTCTATGTATTCTGTTTGGGATTCATTGGACTTTCTCACCTTTCATCATATCAGGGAAGTTCTTTTCCAACATATCTTGGACAATATTCTCAGTGGTTTTCTTTTTCTCTTCCTGTTCAAGGATTCCAATTACATGTAGGTTATTCCTTTTAATGGTATCCCACATGAACCTTAGGCTTTCTTCATTTTGTTTTGATCTTTTTTCTGACTGACCCTTTTCCAAAGAAGTATTCAGGTATTTGTCTTCAATTTCATTAATTCTGTCTTCCATTGATTCATTTCTACTTCTTTGTCCTTTCAGTGTGTTACCTATTTCTGAAAATTTCGTATTAATCTTCTGGATTTCTATGTAGATTTTGTATCATTTCTAATTTTTCATTTATTTTGTCATTTTGTTCTTGTATTTTCTTCCAAAATTGTTCTAGTGTTTTGTCTGTGTTTTCCTAAATTTCGTCATTGTTTTCCTTGATTTGTCTCTCAATCCATTGAAGGCACCTACATATAATTCCTTTGAATTCCTTATCAGGGAGTTCCAGTGCTGCTTCGTCCTCAGGGTTGTGTTCTGGATCTGTATCCTGGTCCCTTGTTTCTATTGCTTTACCTTGCTTCTTTGTGTGGACTGTGATGGTCTGTTGTCTCTGAAATATTGTGACTTTGTTGTATTTATATTTAATTGGTGATTGTATATTGCAGTGATTTGCTCAAGATTTTTTTTATATATATCTGAGTAAGCAGGGAACTGTGGTGCTTTATTCGTTAGTTGGAAGCAGTTAAGCAGTCACCACCTGTCTCTTGGTGAGTGTAATAGAGAATGAAAGTGTCTGCACAGATCTCTGTTAACTGTTTGTGAAGAGTAGGCTCTTACTGGTGGTTGTGTATTGTTGGCCAGTTGGTGCAGAAGGAAGTGGTGGCTCTCACTTAGTAAGTGGAGCTGCAAGAGGTGCAGGTATGGTTGCGTCATATGGGCATGGTTGCTGTCTCCCACTTAGATGAAAATGACAATCAAAAAACCATCATAAAAGTAAAAGCAAGAGGATAAAAAGCACACAATACATAAGCGCACAGGAATAATCAACAATAAGAGAAGAAAAAAAAGGAAAGACAATAAATGAGAGAAAATATTTAAAGAAATAATTTAAAAAGCCAAAAGAAATATGCATAGGAAAAGGGAAAAAAAAGAAAAGAAAAAAACCCACACAATATGGGGAGAGGGAATT
>NW_006921663.1:1413192-1429522 GCF_000298275.1 Orycteropus afer afer
GGTGGACCCTATGCTTAGTCCCTGGAATCTGAGAGAACACTGTCAGTTTAAATATCCAAAATGGTCAGACTGCTTGTAAACATTCAAAAAGGCTGTGCGCTCTGGACAGCTAAAAGTCCATAGCTCAGCCTGTCTGCCTCTTCACTGCTTCCTGTTTTATTCACCAGCCACCAGTGCAGTCCTCCATGCAGCCACTGGCAAGCAGGTCCAATTTTTAGGTTAATTCTTAGGTCCTAACACCACTTGGCAATATCCAAGCTGTCTGTGCTCTCAGGGTCACTGACAGTCTCCAGCTCTGTATGTCTCCTTTTTTGGGGTTTTCATGCAGGTTCTTCTACTACTTGGAGTTTAATCTACTTCTGTGTCCTTCCTTTCAGAGCTCAGGGCTCCAGGATTACCTTTTGTATCTGTGTTATTTGGTTCCTCTTTTCTTTGTTGAAGTGGATCTGTGTAGTTTGTCTTCCTGTTCCACCATCTTAGCGGAACTCTCTTTTCACTTTTTTGTCTCTAAAGTTTCTTCAGAAACATTTTAAACTACAAACCTTTATTAATGTCATTACTACTTCCTATTGCTTCTCTAGTTTTCATCTCTTTAATTCATTTAACAACTCACAAACCTTCACTTTTCACTTTTCAGACATTTTTATGTTGGCTTTTGTTGCAAATAATTCATCAAATTATCAAAAATTTCATCTATATGCTGTTCAGTGAGTCTGTGCTTCATTGCTGAAGCAAGACTTACTTTTTTAAAAGAAATTTTTACTGAGAATTACACCATATGGTAAAACCATGAGAAGACTCTCATCTCACTTTTTTATCTATTATACCATATTTTCTTTACATCCTGACAGTTAAGGTCTATGAAACACTCCAGGTTATTGATTGAGATTCTGAAATATTGTTGCTGGAGTATTTAATTGGATGTGCAGCTTATTTAACATGGTTTGGGTGTAGTTGAACTAAAAGCAAATTGATAGTGAACTGGATATTTAAGGTCTGTAGCAGTTTCTTAGAAGTCTGTTGCTGTAGTTGTGGTCCTTATGAGCTTCCTTTGTTTGTTTAGGTTGTAAAGAATATTTTGTATAGTGCTTTCCTTACCTGGATTTAAATTTCCTATTTGGTGCAGTGCCTAGGGCATTTGACTGCTAACCAGAAGGCTAGCAGTTGAAACCCATCAGCCACTCCATGGAAAAAAGATTAGGCAATCTACTTCCAAAAATATTTACTGACTCGGAAACCCAAAGAGGGTCACTAAGAGTCAGAATCGACTCAATGGCAATGGGTTTGGTTTTTGATTTTTATTGTAATTTTAGTCAAAGTATTTTATTCTTAATTCAGTAGTTTTTAAGGAAAAAGCTGTCTCAAAAAGTTGGTTGACTATTTTATAGTTGATTATTGTTATTTTGATGATGTACAGTGTATTACAGTAGTAGAGTATTTCTGGTTATTTCCTATAAATTGTGAATAAACATTATATCAGCTTATTTGTAATGTAGAATATTTGTTTAAATGAATTGAGAATAATACATTAGATTTTAAAGAACAATAAATAATTTTTACTTACCAGAAGTATGATTCTTTTTCCCCTTCACTTTAGATATGAAGTAAATTTTCAAGATGGTATTGATTGTGGAGGTGCATACATTAAACTCCTAGCAGACACCGATGATTTGAATCTGGTATGATATTTTAATATTTAAGAAAACCTTTTTAAAGTTAATAAGTAACTTTAAAGAAAAATTGATAAATAGAAAATTTTATTTTCATCTGAAATTGAAAAGACGTTGAGAATGTTGCTAATATCACTTTATATAGTTATTTAAAGTTGAGTCACTTGATGGCATCAAGTTTGTAATCTTTAGCAATATAAAAAAGTTCACCATTTTAAAAAAATATATTTACTATGTGCAGTATAGTAAATTACTGTGACTTTTCTAGCCATAGTCTTTGTAACTCCCACTTTGCCATGAGCAACTGAGTAGCTGCTTGTTAAAGTCATCCACCTGGGGCAGCATGAAGTCATCTTCTGGGAAAGTTTGCTTGCTCTCAGGTGTTTAGAATTCTGATGTTGGGATTGGTTAGTTTTGCCATTCTGCCAAGCTTAAAGTGAGCCCTCCTGGAGGCAGAAAAAAAAAAATGTCTCTGACTGCTGGCTAAGAGAGACATGCTGTTGAGAGAGATGAACGGCTACTAAGAGAGATACACTGCTGAAAGAGATGTGTAGCTGTGAGAGACCCCCAGCTGAGAGATGGCAGCAGTGGAACCAAGAGGCATGAGACAGAGTATCAGGCTTACCTGGACCACAGAGGCAGAGGCCAGGCCAAGAGGCCAAGGGCCAGAGAGATGTGTCTAAGGGCACAGCAGAGGGGAAGCTTTTCTGACCAAAGAACTGGATCCTGAGTGTGTTCCTGAACTTGAATTGTGGCTGGTGCTTCCCTCATAAACCCCATGATCTGTGAGTTCTCTGTGGCCATTGCAGCAAATTATTGAACACAATGGTGAAGTGGTAGGTGCCAAGAGAGGGACAGTTGGTATCAAGGTTGGTAAGAGGGCTGGAGGGTGGCAGCATGTCTGGGCTCATAGGAACAGGCCTTGGGCTGCTGCTGATGATTCTGTCCTCATTAAAAGAGGTCACAAGATGCCTTCTCTTTGCCCCTTTGGCACCATGTCTATAAATGAAAAATAACATGATGTTTATAAATTAGGTTGGAATTATTTTCTTTTCAAAATAAGAACCATATGTTTGTTCGTATAAGAAAAAAAGCAGAGAAAGGAAATTACCTAAGAACCAAATTAAAAAGGAAGGTACACTTTAGAGATTAGCAATCTACAAGAGATTCAGAAAATAACTAATTTAAAAACCATTTCATGAAGTAGCTTTATAAGTCTAGGAGGTTGTATTAGGACCATTTAAAATCAGGGACATTTCTATCTCTTTACAGAAGGCTTTGTGAAGGTTTCTGCATAACAGAAATAAGATAATTAAGACATCAGTGAGATATTTGTCAGAGTGTCTGTCTGTGAATGGGCTATGAAATATATATTAAAGGCTTCAGGTACTATTGTTGTTGTTTGTTGTTTTGTGCTGTCGAGTCGGACCCGACTCATAGCAACCCCTTCTTGGGTTGCCAAGGCAATATCACTATGGAAGTAGATTGCCCTATCTTCCTTCCGAGGAGTGGCTGGTGGGTTTGAACAGCCAGCCTTCTGGTTAGCAGTCAGGTGCCTTAGCCACTATGCTACCAGAGCTCTCAGGTAGTATTAGGAACAGGTAAAGGAGATGCCATTTGTAGTATATGTTGAAAGTCTTGTTTTAAATGTTATTAGGTGTTGATCATCAAAAAATACAATGACAATAAAAGCTAACACCAAAGTAATGTGCTTTTTTAAAACATCTGGCATTGTTTTCAGATGCAACTGTCATTTTCCCACATCTTTGATTGTTACTTATGTCATATGAAATCTTGGGTAAATTACCACTGAAAATATGTTTTGTAAGCTGTACACAATTTTTATAGACTAGAGAATTCATTAAATGCTCTATTTCTTGACTAATTTCAATGCTCATTTCTCTTTAAAGGAAAACTTTTACGATAAAACTTCCTATACCATCATGTTTGGACCAGATAAATGTGGAGAAGATTATAAACTTCATTTTATCTTCAGACATAAACATCCTAAAACTGGAGTTTTTGAAGAGAAACATGCCAAACCTCCAGATGTAGATCTTAAAAAGTTCTTTACAGACAAGAAGACACATCTTTATACCCTTGGTATATCCTTGCAATTCATTAATTAATTTAAAAATATTTGGTGACCACTAATATATTCATGGCAAGTGTTTTGGGAGAAATAAATATGGATCTTACAATTAGGCAGCCTATCTTTTTGTGAAAATAAGATATACATAAATGATTATACCACAAAGTAGAAAGTAAGGTGCCATAATGAGCGGTACACTTGAAGTACAGTAGGAGTTCAAAAGCAATATTACTTCCAGCCTGGAAACTCAGAGAAATGTAGTAAAGGAGACTATATTTGAACCTCTCTTGAAGTACAGACTAAAGTTGGAAAGGAGTGGAAAAGGACACTTATATGTTCTGTGAAATTAGTATGATATAAAGAGGGAAAACTAGAAAATAAGATTAAGGAGGAAAAGGCCCTGAATGCCAACCTAAAAAATGTAGGCTTTCCTCTATAGGCAGTTATGACTGTTGTTAGTTTCCCACCTTATGATTGTGGCACATATTTAAATTTTGAAAGGAAAAGCAGTGAGTAACCATATGTTAACATTCTTTACTTGAGTATATGAGAGTTTGCATTGACATTGGGATGTTATATGAGGTGGTTTCTCCCATTCTCAAGTACATAAGTTTATGTAGCTTTGGTCTATGATTTCTTAATATCATAGTGTGTCAGAATCTAGCAGGACACTTTGAAATGATTCCGTCAACTTCCTTACTCATGTCTCAGCTCCATCCAAGACTATGGTTATCTGATTTTCTTTCTGAAGGCTACAGTTACAAAATACTCATTTTGTCTGCTAAGACAGTGCTCAGTTTTATCTTGTTTTCAATGTCAACAATATGCCAAAATCCTTTTTTGAAATAATTGAAGCAATACTGTACATTTTGGGGAATGTAAAGTAAAAAGTAGAAATAATGAAAAATTATAGCCAAAATAAAAGAAAGAATTTCGATATAATTTGACTTTGTACAAACTTCAAAAAAAAAAAAACCAAACCCTAGTCAAAAGCATTTTGGTAGTACGTATCAAACGCCACAAAAGTTTTATGTCCTTTGAAACCACAATCCCACTTTCAAGAAATAATCCAGAAGAAAGAAAATAACCTGTGTGAAGATATACTGAAAATTTGAAGCAACCTAAATGTTATAATAGGAGAGTTGTCTATCTACTACATTTAAAGTGCTAACTCTTAAAATGTTTAGCAACAGGGAGAAATGCTTATAATATTAAAATGGAGTTAGAAAGCAAGATTCATATGCTAAGCACATCATAATGCCCACTGGGAAAATTATCCAAGCAAATAGAAAAAACTACGAAAAAAGATCTAATTTTCATTAAACACCTAATAAGTGCCATGCTCTGTACTAGGCACTTTCTTTAGAACCATTACTTGAGGTGAGTGGTAGTTTCTCCATTTTGGTTTAGGAAACAACAGTAACTAGTGGAAGTGAATTGGAAATTTAAGATTAACTCTTAAACACTCTCATTTCTTCTTCTTATACACAAAAGCTGATCATTGTACTAGGTTTGTTGAATGACTTTTTCTTTATTAAACTTTCTGAAATATTATTATATTTTTAACATTATTGTGTACCTGTTTTAAGATCTTTATAGAACTTAAAAGACTTTATAATATAATGTCTTTTATTATAGGTTCAGTTAAAATATTTAATATGCTTTTCTAAATGGAACATTTTTGGTTAAAGATTTTTTTCACAGACACATGTTTGTAATCTACATTATTGTTTTCACTGTAGTTTTTAAAAAATCAATTTCAGGTACAAATGTTATTCAGAAAGCTTTCAAGATTTGTCTTGAGAAACTGAGGCCATTTTTTTTGTGAGTTAATTTAATTTAATTTTATTTTGATTTGGGTGAAGATTTACAGAGCAAATTCACTTTCCACACAGCAGTTCACATATACTTTGTCGCATGTCATTGACCACAGTTTACCACAATGCAACAGCTCCCCTCCCACTTCTCCCCATAGTTACCTCTTCCCAGTGTCCATCCCTTCATACTCTCTTGCCCCCTAAGCTGTCTCCCTGTGCATAAGCAGCCCTTCCCTTCTCCCATGATTGTTCTCTCCAGGGCGTGTGTCTACTTGAGGTAGATGTTTAACTCACATGCCTGTACTTTGTTTGGCTGGAAACCACAGTTGTGGGTTCAATTCCAGACCTGAAGGGCAGCTAGGGGCCATAGTCTCAGTGGTTCCACCAGGCTCTATTGGACCAGCAAACCTGGTCCCCACCTTTTTTTTTTTTTTTTTGCCTCCAAATGATTTTGAATTTTGTTGAGGCCATTTTTTAATTAAGAAAGATCTAGTAATATTTTTACATTTAAGGTCTCATTCTTAGCTCTGCTTCAGTCTTGACTATTTTTCCTTGGTTGTAGTAATGCAGGCTTATAATCTTAGCTGTGGTAGAAGAAATAGTGGAGAAAAAGAAAAAGGAGAGAATAATTAGTAGGCATTTGCATTATTTGGGTTTCTCTATAAACTGCATTATACTTACACCTCACTTACCAACATGGTTAGGTTCCAAAGACCAGGTAATTATTTGAAAATCAGCATTGTGTGAAAATGGAGGGTAACCACATTAGATCACAAAATGGAGGATGACTACATCATTATGTAACTGCCAGATTACATCATTACATAACTGCCAACTCACTGAGAATCATGGCCCAACCAAGTTGACACATAATCTTAACCATCACAAACACCTCACACCTCGGTGTTTGTCCCTGCCAGAAGTATGTCATTAATGTGCAAAATAGTCAGATAGTAGTTTTGTTTTTGTTTTTTTTTAACTATTGTAATAAATGTGAAATCAGATAATGAGATCACTGATAAGTAAGGAGTAAAGTGTGTTTGGTTTTGATTTAATTTGATGGTGGTGATGTGACTGAAATACTTAGAGCTATTTCTTCAGAAAATGGTAACTCACTTTGCATTACTCTCATCAGGATCACAATAAAAGGTCCTGGTCAGAGAGGAAGAAAAAAATGTATTAAAAAATTCAGAATCAGAAAAAAAAAAAAAAAAGGCTTACTAGGATGATAAAGACAGGTGGAACCCCAGAGATTGGCCCTTAGACATCCCTTAAACCTGTAATTGAACCCAGCCCCAAGGATCAACTTTCAGCCAAACAATAGACAGGCCTATAAGGTGAATGATAACACCAGGGAGGAATGTGCTGTTCAGTACACTCAAGCATATGAGACCAAAAAGGCAACATTTGCCCAATAACAAAGATCAGAAGGCAGGAAGGGGAGGAAAGAAGGATGAAATGAGGGAACCCAGGGAGGAAGTGGGAAGAATGCTGTTACATTGAGGGGATTGTAACCAATGTCACCAAAACAAAATGTGTATACAGTTGTTGAATGGAAAACTAATTTGCTCTGTAAACTTTCACCCAAAGTACAATGAAAAATTAAAAAAAAAAAAGTGGTAGCTCACTTAAATTGTGAAGTCAAAATGACCCTGACATTTGTTGACAGCTCCTACTTCCTTAGCTTATTGAAAGCAAATGTTAGGAAGCTCTTTTCATCTTTCTCATTCTTTTCAAAGATCTAAATGTTACCCAGTGCCCTCCTATATTTAAAAGGTGGAAGTGTCTTTTATTTTGGCATTACAAAAGATAAGGGAGTCCTTTATGAAATTTTGACTTGGAGACTGTTAGAGGGATAAAATTTACCTGGAAACAAACAGGCTAATTAAGTGTAAACTTGGATATTTTAAGTCATCCTTAAGGTATTTTATATTACACTAAGTATGTGAGCTGTTGATTTTTAAATGCCAGTGACCTTTAAAGATCTCTAGGAAATGATGATTTCATCACTGCCTTTCATAGTACATATCATTAAAGTCAAGAGTTTCTTCCTTGTATCAAAAATATTTAAATTTATTTGTACTTTTGCCTCATTTAAAAAAAAAAAAAAAACACTTGCCATTGAGTACATTCCAACTCATGGGAATCTCACGTGTGTCAGAGTAGAACTTTGCTCCATATGGTTTTCCGTGGCTAATTTGGTAGCTTTCCAAAACTTTCTTATGCGTTGCCTCTGGGTGGACTCTAACCTCTAATGTTTTGATTAGCAGCTGAGCACTTAGTCATATACAACACCCAACAGTTCACATTACACCTCTACATACACAAAGCTGTGGGGATTCCTGTGCTTTTGTGATGGGATTAACCCTAGTGAGATTGTAATTTGCAAGTTTTCATTGAGCATCTGAAGAGTGACTATTTTGAAGTGAAGGGAGTCGGAATATTTTGTATTGCCACTAATGAAATATCAGTAAATGATGATGACTAAGAGTGGCGTTCAGAATAAGGCATAATTCATTTTCAGAGAGTTTGTTAAGAGTGGACTTCTACTGTTGGTAATATGGTCACTTTATAAATTATGTTCTGATAAAGTAGAGTTTAAATGTAATACCTGACTATCAACCTAATCCTTTCTTATAAAAGACATCATTTGATTAATTGGCAAAAGTTGAGTAGGTTCTGAGTTTAGGTGGCAGTAATGTATCAATGTTAATTTCCTGATTTTGGTGGCTGAATTGGCATGTAGGAGAATGTGGTTATTTGTTGGAAATAAATATGCATTAAAGTATTTAGGGCTGATGTGCATGAGCTTGGTAACTTATTCTCCAGTGAGTGGTTCAGGAGAAAATTAACTTCTTTGTAACCTTTCTGTAAGTTTAAGATTGTTTAAAAAATATATATTAAAATGCTGAAGAGGATTGTATTGTATTCTATAGTAGAGTAAAGCTGACTGGGTGATGTGAGTCCCAAATGGAGCTAGTTAGCTATTGGGAATTTTTAAATATAAGAAGCAATGTGACATTTATTATAACGAATACAATTGAGAACAAAATAATGTCTTTCATTTTAGATTTTAGATTCTATTTAGTGACTTAAGCATATTTCTATTTATACATTGTTTGTATTTTCTGTACTTCTGATTGGGAAAAGTTTTTACCCATGATGTTCAGGGTAGTGTTATTTTTTAGAAGATTATCTTTAAAATGTCTCTCAAAATGTTATGTGTAATATATTTAAATTGATCTACAGTGTTGAATCCAGATGACACGTTTGAAGTGTTAATTGATCAAATAGTTGTAAACAAAGGAAGCCTTCTAGAGGATGTGGTTCCTCCTATCAATCCTCCCAAAGAAATTGAAGATCCCACTGACAGAAAACCTGATGATTGGGATGAAAGGGCAAAAATCCCCGATCCTTCTGCCGTCAAACCAGATGATTGGTAAGCAAAAAATCCAGTTTAAAACAAAATTCTTTGTCATAGTTAAGAAATGAGACACAACATATCAGTGAACTTTACAACCAATAGAACTTATTCTATTAGAGTAAAACTACTTTTTTCCACTGTTTTGGGTGAAGTGCTTATGTAAAATGGATCTTTTGGTTTCCTACCTTTTAATTATCTATTCTAATTTTGATTAATATTTTAAGTTTATTATCTTTATCAATATGTGGGGTTTTTTGATGGTTTCAGTACTATTAAGAAAAAGTCCATGAATCTAAAACATGAACATTTTAATTTCTGGTTTGATCCTTATCACCATAAAACTAAACTCACTGCTATCTAGTCGCATCTGACTCATAGAAACCTCTTCTTGGGTTTCTGAGGTAGTATCGCTATGGAAGTAGATTGCCCAATCTCCATTCCAAGGAGTGGCTGGTGGGTTTGAACCATCAGCCTTCTGGTTGGCAGTCAAAAACGCCTTAGGCACTATGCCACCAGAGCTCCTCTTCTCACTATGTGTGTATATATTTTATGTAGTTTTGATCTTTTTTCAGTTAATATCACTTGGCCTTAAGTAGGCCCTATCCTCAACATCTTATAAAAATATAGAGAATTTTCTCATAACAAATTGACTTTTTTTCACTAGATGGTTACATTGTTTCCTTTTTATGGGATTATGAGTATTTTCCTCAAAAGAAAAATTACAGATTACTGATTCAAGGAATTGATAACTCTGGTCATACGTGTTCCCCAGAAAAATTGATCAGCTACCAGTAGCCAATTTTAATACCCTCTTTCCATAGAATTCCACCACCATTGTATTCCTGTGTCTTTCTGTCTTGATCTTCTCTCATTTTTTGTTACAGCTAGCATTTCTGATTTTTATTATTCACTTTTTCTTTCTTTTGTTTGACAGACAGTGCTTTATCAGTTGGTTTAATAGTTTCCCAAAGTATCAACTTTCTTTAAAACATTTCTGTTACACCTACATTTTAAATTATGTTTATTTGTTCAACCTTGATGATTTTCCTTTTCCTGTTTTCCCTCTAATATTTTCCTTTTTAGGATCTTTCAAACTTCAAATATTTGGTCTTTCTTTTTTTTCCTTATTAACTGAACTGATTTTCTCCAAATAGTTTTAACAACACCTGACAGATTTTTATATTTTGGACTTTTCATTCCTTTATAATTAACTATTCTGGTAAAATTTGTCCTTTTCTCCCTGACTCAAGTATTTTCAAAAAATACATTTGTACTGGCTGAGTGGTTGAATAATTTTTATCTCTTTCATTCTCTCTTCTCCTGGCCCCCCCCCTTCCTTTTTTCCCTTTCAGCATCTCTTTATTATATTTATTCAGCAGGTGGGGAATTTGAAAGTACAGAAAAGTACCTCACCACATGCAAATTATTTATTGTTAATATATTGTCTGATTTACTTAGGAATCTTTTTAATAAAACATGCAAATACAGTCTTAAATTCCCTTTATGATATCACCTATTCTTCATATCCTTTTTCCCCAGAGACTGCCACTAACGTGAATTTAGTGTCATCTTTCAAGTCTGTTTACATGTTTTATTTTGCATGTCTTTCCATAACATGTATTCTTTTAAAATTTATATGCGTGACTTCATAGTATACAAATTCTGAAACATTTTTCAGCTTATATTGATATATTTAGAGTTAATGTGTAAATTGCTTATGGGAAATTCCATTGTGTGATTATAGCAAAATTATCCATTCTCTTGTGGTATACATTTAGGTTATTTCCAACTTTTCACTAATATCAGCAGTGCTTGAATATCATCATATATGTGTGTAAGAATTTCTCTATGTCTGTACCTGAAAATGTAATTTCTGGTTCATAGGATATACACATCTTTAGCTTTTCCAGATATTGCCATATGGTTCTCCAAAATTATTGTAATTTACATTATTACACCAGCAGTATTGTTGGATTGAAATTGTTTCATGATGATGAACTGATATTTCATTTTTATTTTAATTTTTCTTATTAGTGACATTTGATATGATCATTAGCTATTGAGGTTTCATCCATGAATTGCATTTCCCTTTATGTATCCATTTTTCTATTGGAACTTTTGGCTTTTTATTTATAAATTTATAATAAATTCTTGGAAGCAATCATTTATCTTACACATATCTGCTTCTAATATATTACTTTTATTTTAACTCTTGGTATTTTTGTTGAACAGTAGTTTCTGTTTTAAAGTACTCTGACTCATCAGTCTTTTTATTTCATGGTTTATGTCTCATTTAAGAAATCCCTTCTACCCAATGTCTTAAAAGATATTCTCTATAGTTTTATACAAGTGTTTCCATTTTGTTTTTTATATACTTGCAATCTTTGAAACTTTGTTTTACATTTCAAATGCAATAGGAAACTAAACCAAAAAAACCAAACCCACTGATGTTAAGTCAATTCCAACTGATACTATTTGAGAATAGACTAAAATAAATTAAACATGTGTATTATAAACCCAGAGAAAACACTGACGCAAATCAAAGAGGAGAAGCTAGTAAGCCAACAGAAGAGGGAAAAAAAAATGGAATCTAAAATAAAATTGTATACAAAAAATTGATTTGCGTTAGAAGATTTAGGTGAATGGAGAAAGGGGGGATGTAGATAGCAGAAAAGCAGAGGAGTAGGAAATACCTTTGTGGTACCTTCTGAATTTTGTAACATGTTTTTCAAATAATTGACATAAAATACTGTCTTTACAGGGATGAAAGTGAACCTGCCCAAATAGAAGATTCAAGTGTTGTTAAACCTGATGGGTGGCTTGATGATGAACCAAAGTTTATCCCAGATCCAACTGCTGAAAAACCTGACGATTGGTAAGCATTGTTCATTTTTAAAATGCCAGTTTCAAACATTTCTTACTTGCTTTTTTGTTACTAGCTTACATGACTGACAAAAGAGATTCCAGGTCACAATTTTGCTTTGTTCTCATATCCTAAGGAATGAAGACATGGATGGAGAATGGGAAGCACCTCAAATTCCTAATCCAGTATGTCGTGTTGGATGTGGTGAATGGAAACCTCCCGTGATAGATAACCCCAAATTCAAAGGAGTGTGGAGACCTCCAATGATTGATAATCCTAATTACCAGGTAATAACCACTTAATCCAATGCCATATTAAAATTTAAAAACTTGTGATCTTTTATATATCTCATTATTGATAAGATTATGTTAACTTTTAGAAGTTAAGCTTTGGATTTTCAGTAGTGTGACCTAGCTCTTAAAAAGTCAGAGAAAATGCACCTCAGTGAATTTATATTTAAGAAGTAAAGCATTCTTTAATTTTCTGGGGGAATAAGCTTAAAAACTTGAAGATAAATCACTTCACATTGTCTTCTTCCTTAATAACCAATTATTGCTTACTTTGGAAGAAAGTAAGGAGCTCTGGTAGCACAGTACCTCAGGCATCTGACTGCTAACCAGAAGGTTAGCGGTTCAAATCCATACATAGAAGCAAGACTGAGCAGTCTTACTTCCGTAAAGATTAACTACCTCGGAAACCCTGTAGGGGTTGTTATGAGTCACAATCAATTTGATGGCAGTGGATTTTGGTTGCAAAAAAGTTGTATTTTGAGTTCTGATCAGGAGGACTCACTTTGTGCATTTTAGTAATTAATGCCCATACTACTTAATATGTTTATTTTCTGCTATTATTAAAATATGGATTTTTAACAAATAACATCTTTTGAGAATACCTGGCATTTTATATTAAAAGTTCCTATGCTGTCTATTAATTTTATCTTTCTTATTCATTGATATTTTCCAACTTTGTATTCTATGCATTCTTGATCACTGTATCCCCAGCATGTGCCCTAGTATGTGGTACAGAGTAGATATATTTGAGGATGGAGCTAGTCAGTGAGTAATCAAATTGGCAAATCTATTTGATTTGAATTTAAAGCATAATAACTTAAGATAAAATTAAATTGTTAGGTTGAATAGTTGTTCTAAGGTGGAGCCATAAGTGATTAGTGATGCTTGCCATAGGTATATGTTAAAAAGAGTGGCTCCACTGTTTTCTTCATGTGTTACTTTGACTTTTCTGCTGAATTCCAAGGCAATATTGACACAGTGGCTGCAATGATGGGCTCAGGTATAGAAGGGATTGTGAGGCTGGCACAAGACCAGGAAGTGTTTCATTCTGTTGTACATAGAGTCGCTATGAGTTGGAGCCAACTCAACAATACCTAACAACAACAACAAAAATTATTCATAGGGGATGTTGTGTATAGAATAAGAAGAAATAACATTTTATTTCTAGTGACTTACTATGAATTAATAACAGTTAAAGTGTTCTCTTTCATCCTCAATTAATACTGCTAATTTTATCCAACAGTTACTATTACTGGGTAGCATTTATAAAGAAATTGTTTAATTTGAAAATATCTTCAAATGTTTTTACTTCCAGGGCATCTGGAGTCCTCGAAAAATTCCTAATCCAGATTATTTTGAAGATGATCATCCATTTCTTCTTACTTCTTTCCGTGCTCTTGGTTTAGAGCTTTGGTCCATGACCTCTGATATCTACTTTGATAATTTTATTATCTGTTCAGAAAAGGAAGTAGCAGATCACTGGGCTGCAGATGGTTGGGGCATGAAAACAATGGTAGCAACTGCTAATGAGGTATGGCACTGACCAGAGTGGTAGTAATGTAACTTTGTGTAGTAGTGTAGGACTTGTCCTTTTAAAGGTGATTATATGTGCAGTAGGTATTTGACTGCTAACCAGAAGGCTGGTAGTTCAAACCCACTAGCCACCCCTGGGAAGGAAGGTTGGGCAATCTACTTCCATAGCGATACTGCCTCAGAAACCCAAGGAGAGGTCACTATGAGTTGAAATTGACTTGACGGCAGTGAGTTCAGATTTTTTTTGGTTTGGTAATTACTAAATGCCAAATAAATATCTTCAAAGAAATTTATGTAGACATTCTATTTAGACTTATTATCTATATTATGATACAGCTTCATTATAAACTGTATAAGGAGCTATATATCCTAGATCTCATTTTATTCATTAAATTATAATAGCTTTAATTTAATCCTGTGTTTTACCTAAACAGCCTTTTTGCTGTTTATAGAACTGATACTATTTAGTATAATTGTCACCTTGCCAACTCAAACCTAAGTGGTAACAGTAATCTAAATATTATACTTTGTTCTTTTTAACTACTTTTTAGTTAAAGGAGTATAGAAAAAAAATAAATTTAACATTATTAAATTGTGTCCATTTTTTTTCCAAATTTTACACTATATGGAAAAGATAAAGCTAAAATTTTTTGACACAATGCAACTTGGAGAATGTATCTTTAAAAAGAATTAATATAAAGCTAAATGTATAACTTACATTTTCTTTCTTTGGACAATAATAGAAACCATCAAAATGGTATGTGAGGACAAAAAGAGTCCTTACTGGAAGTCAGGTGTGACATTTGTTTTAAATATAAAAAGATAAAGTACAATAATTTTGAGGTATAATTTCATTAATAAGTCCTTTAAAACTACAGAATAGGTTATCAAAAAGTTACACACTTCTAAATGTACCAGATAATATAGCCATAAAGAATAGTTCTATCCTGAGACCTACTGAAAAAGAAAATTGTCCTTATTCTCTGGGAGTAGTTTCTATTTACATTGTAGCGTATCTTCTACAGAGTCTTAGTAATGCATGCTAATAATTAAAAGGCTTGGACTTTACAAAGTATAAAGTGGTAGAGTGAAGGCATATTTTAGCTTTTTACAAGTTTATCATTCATTAATATGAAATGTAAAATTAAACTTTTTGTAGGCTGTATATCCTAATTGGGGTTGTAAATTCTGAATTGCATTTTTTACTTACTTCTTTTATAGCCTGGTGTACTAAAACAGTTAATGTCAGCTGCTGAAGAGCGCCCATGGCTTTGGCTCATTTACCTTGTGACAGCAGGGCTGCCAGTAGTATTAATTACTTCATTTTGTTGGCCAAGAAAAGTAAAGGTAAAGAAAATGAATTTCCTTCAGCTTTTTTTTTTATGTCTTAGTGTTTAGGGACTTTATGAATTGAGCAAGTGATTCTTAAAAATAATAAACTACTTAACAACAGAAAGACAAACGTCCAATCAAAAAATGGGCAAAGGTCAAGAAGAGACACTTCACCAAAGACATTCAGTTAGCTAACAAACACATGAAGAGATATTCATGATACAAATCAAAACTACAATCTTACCCCTGCAAAAAGGGCACTGATCATAAAAATGAAACAACAAATGTTGGTAAAGTTGTTGGGAATTTGGAACTCATACACTACTGGTATGATTGTAAGATAGTACAACCACTATGGAAAATGGTATAGCACATCCTCAAAAAGTTACAAATAGAAATACCAAATGATCCAGCAATCCCACTCCTCACTATGTATCCTAGAGAAATAAGAGCAAGCAGTGATACAAATAGACATATGCATACCCATGTTCATTGCAGCATTATTCACGGCAAAAAGATGGAAATAACCTAACAGCCTATCAGTGGATGAATGGATAAACATAATGTGGTACACACATATATTTAATGGAATACTTTGTGATGATAATAATGATGAGGCTACTAAATATAAATAATGTGGATAAATCTGGAGGACATATGCTCAGTAAAATAAGTCAAACACAAAAGGACTAACATTGTATGATACCACTTTTATAAAAAGTCAAGAATAGGTTTACACACAAAAAGCAACATTCTTTGGTTGTTACCACTGTTGCCAAGAGAAGAGAGGGAGAATTACTTACTAAATAGTAGTCGATGTGTTAATTTTGGTGAAGGGAAAGGCAATTCACAATATGTGGAAGTCAGCACAACATGACCAAGGTAAATGAAGATATTGAGTGGTACACAAGAATAAAGCACAGCTACAGTAAATGCTGTAACATACATGATTCTTCAACAATAATAACCAAACATTGGTGAATGGTTACATAAAAAGATATGTATGCCATATAGCTGTAGGAGAGTGTTTTGGGAGTACATGCGCATAATATATAGGCATAGTTGTGGGCATTTGTATATATACATTTTATGTGCTGCATATATATAAATTTTAAATAACATATATACATATACATATATATATAGGAGCTCTGGTGGCGTAGTCTCTAAGGCATTTGACTGCTAACCAGAAAGCTGGCAGTTCAGATCCACCAGCCACTTCTCAGAAGGAAGACTGGGCAATCTATGTCTGTAGAGAACTGCCTCGGAAACCAAGGAGGGGTCACTATGAGTCGGAACTGACTCAGTG
>NW_006921663.1:1433272-1446589 GCF_000298275.1 Orycteropus afer afer
CTAACCAGAAGGCTGGCAGTTCAAATCCACCAGCCACTCCTCAGAAGGCAGTTTTGGCAATCTACTTCCATAGTGATACCGCCTTGGAAACCCAAGGAATGGTCACTATGATTCAGGTCTGACTCACCAGCACATAACAACAACAACAATATGTAATAGATCACATAGGGGGCACAGTTATGGAAATTTCTTAGACATATCCAAATACCTCATGGGACTGATTTACTGAGACCATAGTCTCAGAGGACATCTAGGTCAATTGGCATGACAGAGGTCATAAAGATAATGTTCTACATCCTAGTTTGGCAAGTAGCATCTGAAGTCTTAAAAGCTTAGGAGTTGGCCATCTGAGACACAGCAATTGGTCTCTTCATGTCTGTAGCAAAGGAGAATGAAGGAAACCAAAACCTCAAGGAAGCAATTAGTGCATAGGACTAATGGCCTACACAACCCACAGCCTCCTCTAGCCTGAGACTACAAGGACTAGATGGTTCCCGACTACCATTTTCAGCTGCTCTAACCAGGGACACATAGAAGGTCCTGAATAGAATAGGAGAAAAACGTAAGAACAAAACTCAAATTCATGAAAAAGACCAGTCTTACTGGACTGATAGGGACTAGAGGAATGCCTGAGACTTTTGCCTTAAAACATGATTTTAACCTGGAACTGAAGCATTCCTAGAGGTCCCTTTCAGCCTAATAATAATTGGCCTATACAATAAACAATAACACCAGTGAGCAAAGTGCTCATTAGAGCAAACAACTACATGACACCAAATGGGGAACATTTGTCCAAAATCAAAGATGAGAAGGCAAGGAAGGGCAGGAAAACTAGAGGGATGGAAATAGGGAAGGCAAGGTAGAAGAGGTGAGAGTTTTGACGCATTGTGAGGATAGCAGCCAAGGCCACAGAACAATATGTGTATAAATTGTTAAATAGGGAACTAATTTGCCATGTAAACTTTTACCTGAAATGCAATAACAAAAAGTAATAAACTAAATTTTCTAAAAGTTTTTACTGATAGTTCCCTATGTTATCAATTATTACAAAAAAAACTATTTAAAATAATGCTTTGTTTTTAGTAAAAATAGCTTATGTTAAATCACCACAGAAAAAATACGAAGATGCAGAATATAAAAAAACTGACATATGTAAACCACAAACAAAAGGAGCACTAGAGCAAGAAGGGAAGGAAGAGAAAGCAGCCCTGGAGAAACCAATAGAGTTGGAAGAAGAAAAAAAGCAAAGTGATGGTGAAATTCTTGAAAAAGGTATGATGATGATGGTGATTAATAATGAGGACGAGATCTGTATCTAACTGTGTCTTTAAGTGAAATTTGTAGGTGAGTTGGAACAGGGGCATTCAGTTTTTATTTAACTTGACTTTACCAGCCACTCTACAGAAGGAGCATGGGGCAATGTAAAGATTTACCGCCTTGGAAACCCAATGGGGGTTACTATGTCAGAATCGACTTGACAGCAGTGGGTTTGGTTTTTTTTTTTTTTTTTTTTTTGGTTACTGCAAGAGGAGCCCTGGAGGTACAGTGGTTAAAGCACTTGGCTGCAACCAAAAGGTTGGCAGTTTGAACAAACTGCAGCCACTCTGCAGAAGAAAGATGTGGCAGTCTGCTTCTATAAATATTTACAGCCTTGGAAACATTATGGGACAGTTCCGTTCTGTGTTACAGTGTCTCTGTGAGTTGGAATTGAGGCAGTCACAGTGGGTTGGGCTGTTTACGTGTTGGTTCAGTCCTTTCAAAGTGAAGGCTGAAGGCAAATGTATATAACATTAAAGGGCAAGTAGGAGTTAGCCCTAAATCATATGTTAATAACTCAGGGTTTGCCTGCATTGGTCAGTTACTTGAGAGCCAGCAATTACGAAGCCCACTTGCCATAACATTTTGCAAGGACTTTTCTTGCTTCTGGGAATGTTGAAGATGAAGTAGAAGGTATAGTTCATGGCCTTTATATGAGTAATAGGTATGAGACATTTGATTGAAGCAACCAAATTAACACCCTGTCTTCCAGTGGGTGATATTTATCAGGTACTTTATCACATAGAATAATAATTCATGTCTGAAAGGATTATTGACTCATATGTCCCCTACCACCTTACCTTAAATTCTTAAAGGTGTTAGAACTGGAAAACTTGAGGCTTTTTATGCCTCTTTTCTGAGATTTCCTTACACACATGTATGTAGAAATAAAACTGGTGATATTTATCAGGTGTAAATCCAAGTCTCAAACCAAGCTCTAGATTGAGCTCTTTATTATTTAAATTCTGCTTGAAGCAGAATTTGAAGTAGATAGCGAAGCAACTGATTTAAAAACCAGTTCTAAAAAAAAAAAAGGGTTTACACAATACACATATACATACTCGTGTGTCTGTGTATCAGGATATCTAAAACAACAGATTCCTTAAATTGTAAGCAGTTCTCAGAGTTTTGTATTTGTCATGTCTTTATGCTCAGTATATTGATAACACTATTTAGAAGGCATTTATGTACAGCTTCCATTGAAATAATTAAATATCAAAAGGGGCTTTCCTTGTAGAAGGCACTTTCTTGTATCCAGGCAGTCCCACATTATAGATGTGGGAATACATAGGAGATGCATAGTAGATGGTTTGTCAGTTTTCTCTTCCCCATCCCCATCATTTTGGTAGGGTAGGAGTTTGGACTTTATATTATATTACTCTTTGTTGTCAGCTGCCATAGAGTTGGCCCCTAACTCATGGTGACATCATGTACAACGAACAGCTCTAAATACTACCTGGTCTGTGCCATATCAATTACAGATTGGACTGGTGTAATCCTTAGAGTTTGGATTGGCTGATTTTTGGAAGTGTATCACCAGGCCTTTCCTAGTCCATCTTTGTCTGAAAGCCCTACTGAAAACTGCTCAGCATCTGAACAACATACAATTCTTCAATGACAAAGGGTGGTAACTGTGCATTAGGTGTATTGCCTGAAATGTCTCCTTCATGAAAGGCTAGAGTTCTACCACTGAACTACTGATGACTTTTTTTTCCTCATTTATAGCTTCTGTTATTGTTGACAGGTGATGTCAAGTTATCCCCAAGCTGATGGTGACCCCATCCACAATGGGATCAGATCCATTGGATGTTTATTGTCTGATTTTTTGGAAGTAGGTTGCTAGGCCTTTTTTCATAGTCTGTCTTAGTCTACAAGCTCTGCTGAAACTTGTCAACCATGAGTGACTGTGCTGGTGTTTGAAATAGCAGTGGCATGGCTTCCATCATCTTAGTAACACACACAGCCACCATGGGACAGACTGACAGAGGAGTGGTGCTGTATGGCTCTCCTCGGGTGCACTTAACTTTGGTAATAATAGTTGGATATTTGATTAAGTAGAATCCAAAGAAAAATTAGTAACTGAAAAAAAATGATAATATACACCAGAGGACAATAAATAACATATTTGAGAATAAAATATATTGAAGAGTAAGAAATCACCAGAGATTAAGGGAGATGTTACCAATACATGAAAACAGGAAAGATGACATATTCTTTGATTTTCATATGACATGTAGTGTGAACACTTAATATTTCTTTAATCCTAGCCTTTATCTAAAATTTGGTGATTTAATCATAAAATGATAAAATAATGAGTATAATTAATTTTAAAGAATTTCTAATTGAGGGGATTGTTTTTAAATACTACAACTTAAATAAATCCTTTATTTAATAATTTTCAGTACCAGAATTCTAATTTCATTGAGTCTCTGCTTTTAATAAAAATCTATATTCTAGAAGAGGAAGGTGAACCTGAGGAAAAGAGTGAAGAAGAAATTGAAATCTTAGAAGGGCAAGAAGAAGGTAATAAATCAAATAAGTCTGGATCAGAGGATGAGGTAAGCAACTCTAATGAAAAATAAGCTAGTTTCTATAAAAGATTGCTATCCATAAAAAGGAGCTCTGGTAGCATAGTGCCTAAGGCAATTGACTGCTAACCAGAAGGCTGGGCGTTCAAACCCACCAGCCACTCCTCGGAAGGAAGGTTGGGCAATCAACTTCGATAGTGATACCACCTTGGAAACCCAAGGAAAGGTTGCTATGAGTCGGGTCCAACTCGACAGCACATAACAACAACAACAACATCCATAAAAGATTAATTCAATTAAGACCACAAGTCTTGTTTGTGAAGGATTTTTTGCCATATTTCTCCCACCTTGGTTAAGCGACCTATTTCATAAGCCTAAATGCTGTTTTTAAATGTATCAATAAAGGAGGCAAGAAAATACTATAATTTCTGTTACCATAATGCTTAGTGAAACAGATTATAGTTTACAAAATCTAAACTGAGCCTTATCTGTAAAAATTATGACTTTATCATTAAAATACTGTATTGAAAAGTTTAATGAGCAATATTTGTGTATTTAAAAGGAAATCTTGATTATCACAAGCTTTATAGCTATTTTTAAAATGTTCCTATTGTCACAATATTTTAATGTCACATTTTGAAATAATTCATAGTGTTGTTTGGCTGATAAGTATTTTCTCAACTCTTTAGTAAACTAATTTTTCTCCATTAACTTGATGTTTACCATTTTTTGCATCATAATATAAAATGGAACATTCTAAAATGCCATTTTTTTTTTAAATCAGTTATTATGGAATCAGAAATCAGGGCATAATTCAGAATCAAAATGTTCTTTTACTCAGCAAATACCCTATGTGTGTGTGTGTGTGTGTGTATACATCCATCCATACATACATATATATATATGTTTTCTATATTTACCTGTTGTTGTTAGGTACCTCAAGTCAATTTTTGACTCATAGCGACCCCATGTGACAGAGTAGAACTGCCTTGTATTTTTCTAGGCCACAGTCTTTTACGGGAGCAGATCATCAGATCTTTCTTTTGCAGAGCAGCTGGATAGGTTCAAGCCATCATACTTTTGGTTAGCAGTAGAGTATTTTTAACAATTGGAACCACCAGGGTTCCTCATATTTTTCTAGATAACAGCTTTTTAAGAGCTCTGTAGTGTTATTCAGGAGCTCTGGGAGCACAGTGCCTAAGGCACTTGACTGCTAACCAGGAGGCTGGCGGTTCAAACCCACCAGCTACTCCTCGGAAGGAAGGTTGGGCAATCCTACTTCTGTAGTGATACTGCCTCGGCAACCCAAGGAGGGGTCACTATGAGTCGGGGCTGACTCGATGGCACATAACAACAACAACAACATAGTGTTACTCGGGAGTTCTGGTGGCATAGTGCCTAAGGCACTTGACTGCTAACCAGAAGGCTGGAGGTTCAAACCCACCAGCTACTCCTCAGAAGGAAGGTTGGGCAGTCTCCTTCCATAGTGATACTGCCTCGGAAACCCAAGGAGGGGTCGTTATGAGTCGAACTAACTTGACGGCAGTGAGTTTGGGTTTTTTTGTATTGTTACTCCTAGGAGCTCTGGTGGTGTAGTGGTTAAAGCATTTGGCTGCTAACCAAAAGATCAGCAATTTGAACCTGCCAGATTTACAGCCTTGGAAACCCTATGGGGCAGTTTACTCAGTCCTAAAAGGTTGCTATGAGAATCAACTTGATGGCATTGGATTTGGTCTTCATTTATAGTCTTACTCCACAGAGTCACGATCTTAGTCACTCACTCAATGTGAGGTGGGATAGAAGTACAGTTCTATTTGGCATATGCATGTGATGAAATAAACTACCTTTCTTTCTCTTTTATCTATTTTATTATTATTGTTTAATTGCTTTCTAAAGCTTAGTACACACACCTGGTCATTGGTCTTAGCTGCCCTATGTGTTTTTAAAGAGGCTTTGGAGACATTATTTAAATGCATATCCATACTAGGGGGAGACCAGTGAAGATCATTCCTTCCAGAGCTGAGTTTTAAACAGTTTCAGCTGTCACTCTCTTAATACTTGCAGTCATTGACTTGTACTCTAGTTATATTTTATTTCACAAATCATTTTTCCTTTAAAAGTATCTTAATTCCATCTTCTAGACTTTTAGCTCTCTTAACACATTTTGTCAGTAAGGTCCAATAAATCAATTCTTTGCAGAGTATAACCCTGAGAAATAATTAAAACTTTTTATGTATAATACCATAAAACTCCAAAAAAAACAAACTCACTGCCATCGAGTCAGTCCCGACTCAAACCCTTCCTTGGGTTTCCAAGCCAGTATCACTACGGAAGTAGATTGCCAAGTCTTCCTTCCGAGGAATGGCTGGTGGGTTTGAACAGCCAGGTTTATACAACCTGAAAAGAATTCTGTAAAACCAAGTCAGTGATTTATTACTTCCAAACATATTATGATGAATAGTCCATGCTCAAATATCCCACTTAGAAAATGAAGATATAGCAATTAACTAATTATGACAGTGAAATTAAGCATAAAATAAAATCTAGAATGAAGTTGTTAATAGTATTGCTTGTCAAATGCTTATCTGATAAGCAGGGTTATCCTAAGCACACAGTCTCACCACAAGATGGACAAAGAAAGCACATCAATTCATTCAGACATTTATGATCAGCTACATGAAGTAAAGGAATATATAGAACAACATTTCATTGTTAAGATATATTTTGGAGAATTACATATATACATTATTATTCTCTACTAGTTACCCAATGTACTAAAATAAAACATTTTCCTAATTCTTTTTCCTAGATGAAGGAAGCAGATGAGAGCACAGGATCTGGAGATGGGCCAGTAAAGTCAGTACGCAAAAGAAGAGTACGAAAGGACTAACCTATATTCAAGTATTTTTAACTTTTGAGAGAGAGATTTGGCATTCTAAAATCAGTGTGCCAGAATTGAACTGGAAACAGCCTGTTTCTCTTATATAACATTATTCTTTCAAATATTTATTTTAGTCTTTCTTTTCAGTAAAAAAAACCACTAATTCTAAAGTTACTTGGTCTTTGAATTTAGAATAAAAGAAAAATGGCAAGTTACGTATCAGATTTAAGAGATTGATATCATTAGACGTTTCAGTTTTAGTAGTTTGGAGTTAGTTTTGGTTTTTACAGAGCAAAATAATATGCAGTAGCTTCACTGCTGGTGGAAAAAATGAAATTGTTGGAATTTCCACTTATACAGCTACACCACAACATAACTGGTAGTTCTGTAATAAAAATGAAAGAGTGTTCTGTTGTACAGAGCTAAATGCAATAAAGTTTATATATGGTTGTTTGATTCTATCAACAATTGAAAGTGTTGTATGTAATCCACACTTACCTAGTTTGTGTCAAATTATAGAGATGGTTTGATGTTCACTTAAAAATACAAATTCCTTTAAAGAGGTGCTTTGTCGAAAGACAAGTCAACAGAATTGAAATGTCTGTGTGTCATAGAATCACGGTTAATAGTGCAGCATATATTACATTCAGATGCAAAGATAATAGGCTTATCAAAACAAAATGGTGTACAGAATTTTTTCAGGCTTTTATAATTGTTTTATGCCAGAATGGGTTACCCCATTCACTAAATGGCTTATATGTACATTGCTCTTAAAAATAAAATTTAAATATTTTTTTCTTAAATTACACTCTTTTTAGCAGATAAATTATTAGAGAAGACTTAAATTGTTTGATTTGATCATTGAGAAAGACCAAGTGTCATCAGTTTGACTCCGATTCATGGGACCCCCAGTGTGTCAGAAACTGTGCTGCACAGGGTTTCATGGCTGATTTTTCAGAGGTAGAAGACCAGACCTTCCTTCAGAGGCACCTCTGAGTAGACGCGAACCTCCAACCTTTGAGGTAACTGCCAAGCACGTAACCATTTTACCACCCAGGGTTAGGAAAGTCTAATGACTAATAGGTATCAATCATCATACCTTGTCATTTTATCTTGCTTTTTTCCTAAGTCATGTCTATTTTAAGGCTGTTATCTCCTCTAGCTTCACAGTTGCCTCTGACATAAATAGGAGCAACTATTAGTACTGCTCCTCTTTTTAAAGTAGTTATCAAAAGTCACAGAACTAATATATAATGCAGCTGTGTCTTTCCATGTAAAAAATTTTATTTAAGAACTTTTTATGTTTAACTCACAAGTTTAGACCCTTTGGAACGTGATGTAAAGTCTTTTAGACCAGAGAAAACTACTTTAATACTAATTATCTAGAGAACTTTACAGTAGTTGGATAAGATTTTTGATTCTTTAATAGACATATACATCCCATCCTTGGGCAGCTCCAGGCAAGTGCCCTACAACCCCCTCCCTAGCAGTGATTTACATGAAAATGAGTTTAGCATCTCCTTTTACTATGTTAGGAAAGCAAACACAGAAACATTATTCACTCCTTATTTCAGAGAATACATTGAAAATTAAATTAAATGCTTTATTCCATTGCTGTATTCTGAATTGTCATAAATTGGTGGTGGCAGTTCTTGATACATAGTTAGCCATAACTTTGTATTCATTTATACAAACTGACCTTAACACATTTTGCAAGGACTCTCTCTCTCTTGCTTTGTATTTAGAATGTTAAAATGAACTAGACATAATCATTCTAGATGAGAACATTCTGAAAGTAAATAATTTATTAGTTTTACGGAAAACTTGGCTGACAGGTATCTTATGTGGAAATTTTTTCTAAAACTTTAAACTTTTTTGTTTTTAACTTTCTTGGCTGCAGATTCATTTTAACTTTAACAAACTTCTTGAGCTTTCAGTGGTTACAATTTGAGCAACCACTTTTGCCAGTTTACTGTTAATTGCCCCCTCTGTGGATGTACCATGGCTGACAGGTTTAACCTAAGCAATGTGTACTAGATCCATGCAGTAGACAAAGCCTAGGGAGATATTATAGACATGTATATTTCCATTTGTCTTTTTAAGGTATAAAGTCTTTCTTAATAACCAAATGGCTTTTTCCTTCTACTATGCTAATCTGCCTTTATTGTTTAAAATGAACTTCAATTTTATTCTTTTCTCTAATAAAGAAGGAAAATAAGTGTATTTTGCTTTTCTTTATTTTAGTTGGCCTTTCTAGATACTTTTTTGACTTGACCAGGCAGAAGCAGCTTACCTTTTCTTGAATTTTTTTTAAGGTAGCCCTGCTTCCATTTATAATCTCTCTAGAAAGATAACATCTTACTAAATTAGTAGTCTTTTTGGGATTTCAGTCATACATTTGAAAGAGGTGACACTGCTTACATACTAAAATTAACCACTAATGATGAATTTCATGTACCTAGAAATTTAGGATAATAGTCCACAAATGATTTTCTATTCAGCAAAAAAACTATTCTGAGGAGTTAAAACAAATATATTGCAATGTACGCATCTATGATTGTTTGGTTCTTATCAATAATGACTGCATGTTTTAACTTTAACAGGATTTAGAGAGGAAATATCAGATGGTTACTTACATCTTTTATATAAATGATTAAAACATAATAGCATTTCTGCATACATTTAAATGATTTATTCTCAAATTTTAGCTTCAATGTATTTCCATAGTGTGACAGCTGTGAGGAATTTAAGACATTAAATTATCGGTAATCTAATACGACTCAATGGCACATAACAACAACACAACAATAATAGTTAAGATGAAGGTATGGTAGGAGAGAAAATGCATTTGGAAAAACATTTGGACTTTGACTTCAGAGATCTAAATGCAGAAGAGAGTAAATTTGTTTTAGAGAAGATAGGCAACAGGATAATTGGAAAATGATTTTTAACACCTAGCATAGTACTTTACCACATGTCAAGCATTTGTTAAATACAGTATACATTTGTATTAAAATTTGGAGGTGCTCCAGTGGCATAGTGCCTAAGGCATTTGGGTGCTAACCAGAAGGCTGGCAGTTCAAACCCACCAGCCACTCCTTGGAAGGAAGATTGGGCAATCTACTTCCGTAGTGATACTACCTCGAAAACCCAGCGGGGTCGCAATGAGTCGGGACTGACTCAACAGCAGTGCATTATTAAAATTTGGGGGTGTTACCAGGTTTTAATAAGGCAAGAGGAAGACTTGGTTATCTTTTGCCATAAAGAGTAAAGTCTACACCGGGCAGTTCTCTGTCACATGGGGTCGGCAAGAGTTGAAATTGACTCACTAGCACCCGACAATAACAATAACAGGTCAAACCCATTACCATCGAATCAATTCCAACTCATAAGAACCCTTCAGGACAGAGTAGAACTGCCCCCATAGGGTTTCTAAGGCTGTAAATCTTTACAGAAACAGACTGCTTCACCTTTCTCCCACAGAACAGCTGGTGGATTCGAATGACCAGCCTTTTGGTTAGAAGCCAAATGCTTTAACCAAACACTGTGCTGCCAGAGCTTCTTATGTGGTGGTAAGAAGCCATTTATAAATAATATAAACAATTTAAAACAGGATAAATTTACATTTGGTTGCAATGTATAACTTTAGCTTTTGTCGTTATTCCTCAACACCTCTACTTACCCCATTATGGAGTAAATTACGTCCTAAGGCCAACATGAAGGCACTCCAGTGATGCATTAGTTAACCACTAGGCTACTAACTGAAAGGTTGGCAGTTCCAACTCACCAGCCACTTCGTGAAAGAAAGATGTGGCAGTCTGCTTCCCTAAAGATTTACAGCTTTGGAAACCCTTTGCAGTGATTCTATTCTGTACTATATGATTGCTATGAATTTGAATGGACTCATCACCAATGGTGGAAGGCCAACATTACCAAAATTGTTATAGCACATTTGCCTTTAAATACTATTAACTTATAGCTTGTTTTTCTGATAGAGTAGCTATGAGGCATTTAACTCATTTTCTTTCAATTCTTAACCTTTCCTATAATCACATCTTCAGTTCTTTCATAATTACAAGTGGTCTTAACAAAGACTTTGGGTCTTTCCTGGTAATAATTTTGGTTTTATCAGTATGGAAGAAATACCTGATAACAACCACCAGAAGGTGTCAACTCAAGGAAAAGCAAAAATATTGGGAAAAGAAAGAAAATGTTCTAAAGAATCAAGATCAGCTTTATTTATGTTTAGACTACAAAATTAATTCTAGATGTTATAATTCACCTCTCAGGAACAGAGAGATGACATTACAAACTACTTGGAGCTACATATTTATATGATGTGTTGTTGTTGTTATGTACTGGTGAGTCAGACCCGAGCCGTAGTGATCCCTCCTTGGGTTTCTGAGACAGTATCACTAACGGAAGTAGATTGCCCCATCGTCCTTCTGAGGAGTGGCTGGTGGGTTTGAACTGCCACCTTCTGGTTAGTAGACAACTGCCTTAGGTACTGTGTTAGACTGGGTTCTCTAGAGAAACAAAAAACAGCAAAGCTTATATATATAAAGAGAGAAAAATTTATCTTAGGAAAATGGCTCACAAACATATAGAAGCTGGCAAGTCCAAAGTTCCTGGAGCAAACGTCAGGCTGGAAGCTTTTCCCAGCAGGGGCCGAGAAGCTCAAGGCTGGCAGGCAATACACCAGCTGTTGACTCCAACGTATGACAAATCCAAGATCTCCAGGATGAATGGTGGACTGCTCAGTCACGGACAGTTGTAGGCAGCACAGCAGAATCCCGATCCACACAAAATGTGTCTCTTCCCAGGATATCCCTGGATATCCTGGAAGCAGGCCACACCCCTAGGGAAACTCCTCTTGAACAGATTGGCCACTCAGAACACAGTCATCCGATCCCATCATGGGAACAACCACACAGAACTGGGGTCCAGCCAAGTTGACACACTACTCCAACTCTCACAGTCCACCCCTTGTCAACTTGGTAGTTGTACACATCTTCTTAACTATATATAATCTCTAAATAAGGACAGTTATAGAGTCATATTTGTGCCTAACATGATACACTAACACACATACAACCAAAATGCATTAACCTTATTTACATTTCAGAGTTCATAACAGAAGGAAACAAGTATTTGATGCACATATACAATGAAGAAATATAACAATCACAGTCCTCGTTTCTGCAGCTGGTCACGCGGTCGTAGCTGATATTCAGAACTACCTTCTTCCACCACCCATTCTGTATTTCCTTTGCCCTCAGCAAGCACCTCAGCTGGTCATGGTTCTTTGGTGGTGGGGTGACCCAAATCTTCATTCCTGAAGGGTCTGGGCCATTAGCAGTCATATCAGAATTGGGTTGGTGTAGTTTTCCATTGACTTTAATCACAGGGCATGGTAACACCAAGTGATGTCCTAAAGAATCTCCTGTATTCCAGGCATATTCTTTACCTCCATTATGTAAAGCCAACCCAATTTCCCCTTGGTAATCAAGATCTATCACACCAGATAGTACAGTAATGCCCTTCTTTGTCTGTTGATCCAGAGGCACGAGGAAGCCAAAATGGCCGGGTGGCATTCTTAATTTCCAGCTCAATGCAATCAGTATTGTGTCTCCAGGTGGGAGTGTTCCCCGCTTTGGGACTAAGATCTCCAGACCCACAGAGCATAGGGTAGCAGGGACAGGAAGCAAAAATTTTTTGAGTGGGTCACTAGGGGTAATAGTGAGTGGTACCACTCTTGTTTCCATCCATTGGTTCCTGGACCTGTGAATCCTGGCTATTAGAGAAACAGAACCATATATTGGATGCTGGTATTTGAAGCATATACAGCTTCCTGGAAAACATTGCCCCAACCCTTCAAGGTATTGCCACCTAGCTGGCACTGTATTTGTGTTTTTAAGAGACCATTCCATAACTCTGTCAAATCAGCTGCTTCAGGATGATGGGAAACATGGTAAGACCAGTGAATTCCATGAACAGAAGCCCATTGCCACACTAAATGTGCTGTGAAATAAGTCCCTTGATCTGAAGCAATGATGTGTGGGATCCCGTGATGGTGGATAAGGCATTCTGTAAGTCCATGGATGGTAGTTTTAGCAGAAGCATTGCGTGCAGGGAAGGCGAATCTATATCCAGAATAAATATTTATTCCAGTAAGAACAAAATGCTGTCCTTTCCATGATAAAAGTGGTCCAATGTAATCAACCTGCCACTAGGTTGCTGGCTGATCACCCCAAGGAATGGTTCCATATCTCAGACTCAGTGTTGGTCTCTGCTGTTGGCAGGTTGAGCACTCATCAGTGGCGGTCGCCAAATCAGCCTTGTAAGCGGGAGTCCATGTTGCTAAGCCCATGAATAACCTACATCCCTGCCACTATGGCCACTTTGTTCATGAGCCCATTGAGCAATGACAGGAATAGCTGGGGAAAAAGGACGGCTAGTTTCCACTGAACATGTCATCCTATCCACCTGATTGTTAAAATCCTCCTCTGCTGAGGTCACTTTTTGGTGGCCATTCACATGAGAGACAATTACCTTTACTCCTTTGGCCCATTCAGAGAGATCTATCCACAT
>NW_006921663.1:1447876-1449147 GCF_000298275.1 Orycteropus afer afer
CATACCAAGTACCAGGAGATGTACTAATTTGCTCAAGCAATGAAACCACATCAGGAACAGCAGTTGCAATTGGAGTCACCACCTGATTAAGTTTACAATAATCTACTGTCATTCTCCAAGATCCATCTGTTTTTTGCAAAGGCCCAAATAGGTGAATTAAATGGGGATGTGGTGGGAATCACCACCCTTGCATCCGTCAAGTCCTTGATGGTGTCAGTAATCTCCGCAACCCCTCCAGGGATGCGGTACTGCTTTTGGTTTGCTATTTTTGTAGGTAGAGGCAGTTCTAATGGCTTCCACTTGGCTTTCCTTACCATAATAGCCCTTACTCCACATGTCAGAGAGCCAATGTGGGAATTGCTGAGTATATCTATTCCAATTATACATTCTGGCACTGGGGAAATCACTACAAGATGGGTTCAGGGACTCACTGGACCCACTGTGAGACACACCTTAGCTAAGACTCCATCAATAATTTGACCTCCATATGCCCCCACTCTGACTGGTAGACCACAGTGATGCTGTGGGTCTCCTGGAATTAGCATCAATTCAGAGCCAGTGTCCAGTAATCCCCGAAAAGTCTGATTATTTTCTTTTCTCCAATGAACAGTCACTCTCGTAAAAGGCCTCAGATCCGTTTGGGGAAGGCTAGGAGAAAGACTGACATTATAGATTTTGGGCAATGTAGTGGGGTCCTTCCTCAAAGGGACCTGGCCTCCCCTTCATTCAAGGGTTTGTGGGTAAACTGACTCAAGTCTGGGAATTGACTGAGAGGTTGTGACTCTGTTCTGGCTATTCAAACTAGGTTGTTGTTCATGTGACCTAGAATTCTTCTGTCTATACAGATCAAGTAAATATTTAGTAGGCTTGCCTAGGAACACCATGAAGAAGTAGCCAATGCCATAATTCCACAGGAGTCAGACTATTCTGATTAGTGTTCCAACTCTGCTGTCCATTATGGTAACTACGCCCACCTTGCCTTTGTCGATTAACTGCTGCCACTTGGCCCAAGGGCAAGCTGGAGCTCTCTTCACAAATTTATTCCTCATGGTATTGGTGAATGGCGTGTTTTCTGGACTCTCAATTTCTGGCTCTAGGGGTCTAATCTGATAAATCCATTCTAACAGGCCAATTTCCCTAAGCCTCTGGATACCTTCTTCTACATTAAACCAAGGCAGGTCTGGTACTTCAACTTGACTTAAGGTAGGCCACCGCATAATCCATGCCTCAGTAAGCCAACCAAATAAACTATTAGATCCTTTCCTAACCTC
>NW_006921663.1:1454171-1454855 GCF_000298275.1 Orycteropus afer afer
ATTTTTCTTTGAGGTTACCCTATGATTTATAAATTTATTTCCGAGTTTAGAATAGTCCATTCTATCTTTCAACTTTCTTAACTTCCTCACCATTTAGAAATTCTGTGACTACACAGTCTTTTCCCTCTCTTTGTTCGTAGTTTTCCTCACTTGCCAATTGATGTCTCTGGTTCCCTGTTTAAAATCTTGTAAGCTCATTTTACTTTGGATATGTCCATAGCTGTGATTTCTGGGTTATGTTATTGCTTGAACAATTTCTCTTAGAAAGATCAGCATGAGGCCGGTCCCCATGAGGCAGAGGTTAAAGATGTCCCAAATGTCCAAACTATCATGCCACTCCATCATTTCAGACATTAACTCCTCCTCCTCCTCCCAGTAATTCACCAGTCTTAGGGATCTGTATTTCGCTGTAATGCCTCATAGAACTCACAGACACCAAAGGGTTCGTCTCATGTAGTAGTGGTGGAGGCTGGCAGGCTGGCAAGTCCCGGGTCCGTGAGTAGGTCTGGTGGATCCTCCCAACTCTCGAGGTCTGATGAACTTCAATCAGCAGATCAGATGATGGCTGCTGTCCCAAATCCAGGGGTGAGGTGAGGATGATCTAAGACACAAAGCTGGAGCAAGAGGAGAGCAAATCTTCCCAGGAGATTCATAGGTATACCCGCAGGGAAGCTAAGGGTGGTG
>NW_006921663.1:1458050-1464565 GCF_000298275.1 Orycteropus afer afer
TGTGTGTGTGTTCATTGGTTTCCCTTTTCTTTGTTGAAGAGGGTCTGTGCAGTCCTTCTGCCTAGTCTGCCATCTTGCCAGAACTCCCCATTCCAGGTTTCAGGATCCCATTTTTTTCCAATCAATGCCCTCACTTTAACAGCAGACACCGTTCTGGATTGGCAATTTAGCTGGCGTTGTAATTCAGCCACCCTTACAATAAGACTCTGGGTTTGGTTTTCAGTGATATCAGCTCTGTTAGTAGAAGCTGTAAGGCTTTCTTTCAGAGCACAGCTGGAAGCACTGAAGTCTTTTATGCAGCGCTTAAGCCAAGAGTCAGCAGCTTTGAGCTGATCATGCTCTTTCACCAATTTATCTAGTGTAAGTAGGACCAGCCAACCAGCTTTCTTATACTCCTCTTTCTGACAAAATTGCAGAAAAGTATCAAATATCCAGTCACCCAGAGCATCACTTCTCACAAGTACTTGATCTATTGGTGGTGCTATTTCATGTGTTAATTTTGCCACCTCATGCCACAGATTAGTAGGGCCCTCTTTACTAGCAGACGTACAGTTGCTAGTGTCATCAAAATTAATCAAACTGTAGAACCAATCTAGGAAGCCCATCCTCATGATTTTGTCTCTCTAGAACCACTCCCGGTACCAAATGTGTTAGACTGGGTTCTCTAGAGAAAAAAAAAAAAAAAAAAAAAAACAGCAAAGCTCACATATATATATATACAGAGAGAGAAATTTATCTTAGGAAAATGGCTCACAAATGTATAGAAGCTGGCAAGTCCAAAGTCCCGGAGCAAACATCAGGCTGGAGGCTTTTTCCCGCAGGGACCGAGAAGCTCAAGGCTGGCAGGCAGTACACCAGCTGTTGATTCCAACGAATGACAAATCCAAGATCTCCAGGCTGAATGGTGGACTGCTCACTCATGGACAGTTGTAGGAAGCACAGCAGAATCCCGATCCACACAAAATGTCTCTCTTCCCAGGATATCCCTGGATATCCTGGAAGCAGGCCACACCCCTAGGGAAACTTCCCTTGAACAGATTGACCACTCAGAACACAGTCATCTGATCCCATCATGGGAACAACCACACAGAATTGGGGTCCAGCCAAGTTGACACATAGCTCCAACTATCACAGGCACTATGCTACCAGAGCTCCCATATGATGTGTTAGCTTTCTGTAAAATTTTTGTTGGCCACAGGTACAATTCCAGAGTCCAAAAAGCTCTGAAAACTGAGTTTTTTCATCAGTTTGACATGAAAACTCATTTGTCAGTCAAACCTTACCTCACCTGACAGGCTTTATGTAGTCTTTATCCACTTAGTATTAATAATCATAGGCTTTTGCTGCATAAATGTTAATATATAGGATTACAGGTGCTGCTTCAAACCATATTGGTATGGGAGTCATAATATTTTATGAAATTAAAAAAAAAATCCAAATTCAGAAATATCTGGCCCAAGAGTTCCAGATAAGGGATCTTATATATTCTGTACTAAATTTTTTTTTTAAAAAAGGGGGGGGGGTAGGAATATGAAAGGAAGAGGATGGATGGAATAGCAGTAGGTGTCACCTTTGGTCCATACTGGGGAAGCTTAGAGAAAAGAGGATACCAATTTTCCCTGCCAGTCACCCTTCCACCAGCCTTTAGAGCTAGGAAACTGGATACAGTCCCTGTGTGCAATGTTTACCACCTATATTTCTAACATAAAGTTTAATATTCTGAAATGAAGTGCTTCCATAACAAAAATCAGAAGTTTGTGGTGTTGGCATTTATGTGGCCTGCAGGTAGGACATGTATTTTGAACATTTTGTCATCTACTAAGCTGATAGTTCTAGGGGTAGCAGTTGGATAAAAGAATGTTAAAGTGATTACTCCTTGATGCTTTTAGAGGAGCCCTGGTGGTGCAATGGTTAAGCATGTGACTGCTAACAGAAAGGTCAGCAGTTCAAACCCACCAGCCACTCCACAAGTAAAAAGGTGGCAATCTGCTTCCGTAAAGATTGCAGCCGTGGAAACCCAATGGGGCAGTAACTGGTGTCACAAAACAAAATGTGCATGAAGAACTGTTGAATATAAAACACATCTGTTTATAAATTTCACCCAAATCACAATAAAAAGTTAAAAAAGAAAAACTCTATGGGGCAGTTCTACTCTCTGCTATAGGATCACTATGTTGTTGTTGTCGAGTTGGCCCCGACTCATAGCGACCCCTCCTTGGGTTTCCAAGGCAGTATCACTACGGAAGTAGGATTGCCCAACCTTCCTTCTGAGGAGTGGCTGGTGGGTTTGAACCGCCAGCCTTCTGGTTAGTAGTCAAGTGCCTTAGCCACTATGCTACCAGAGCTCCTAGGATCACTATGAGTTGGAATCAACTTGATGGCAGCAGGTTTGGTTTCGATATTTTTAGCAAGGTATCACAAGAATTGACTGGTTTCCAAGGAGAGATGGAAGGGAATCGAGAAATTCAAATATTAGGAACATCACAGGGTTATAAAAGTCAGTTGATTCTGTGCCCTGAATAGCAGGAAAGGCTCAAAATTGTTTTGTTTGGGGAGTTTGAGATTTGGAGGGGGAAAGCCAATTAAGACTTCTCTGCAAAAATGTTAAGCCAAATAAAAAGGGACCAAGCCCAGCCCTGTGGCAATAACGTGGGTATAAAATTCCCCATGCAGTCATTTTCAGGTGGCCTCAAGGTAGCCTCCATTTTTAAATGAGAGAGGAAGAGTCCTGTGAAGAAGGAAGGAAAGAAAAGAGTTTGTTTTTTTGGACTAGAAAAGAGCTTGTGATTCCTAGCACATGGAAATGGAAGCATATAGACAAAAAGCCTGAGTTTTTTGAGGGAATTTTACTGCCGGAGAAACATGAGGTTGATTTTAAAAATATGGGCACCAAACAAGTGGATTATTTTCACAACTCTCATGGAGGAAACACGCCTCACCTTCGAGTTCAGATGTATCCATGAGGGAAATAGTTAAGAAATATACTTCCCTGAGAGAGGAACTGTGAAGGGCAATGAAAAAGAGCATCCCTGCCAGAGATCAGAATCAGGCTCTCATCAAGGAACTTCCCCACTATTAGGGACAGAATCTTCACACGGCTTCCCTAGGAGTATTCCACAGTTGCTTTGAATCAGTGTTGGACTTTCTTCCATTTTCCAAATTAAGTCTTTTATTATGGTCCTCTCCACTGTTTCACCATTATTTATGGGCAGCTGTAAGATGTGCTTGCTGTTGAGTAAATTCCAACTCATGGTGCCCCCACATGTGCAGACTAGAACTACTCCATAAGATTTTAAGGGCTATGACCTTACATAAGCAGATTGCCAAGCCTGTGTTAACAAGGTGCCTCTGGGTGGGTTCCAACGCCAGCTTTATGGCTCGTGGTCAAGCACTTAACAACCATTGTCACCACCCAGGACATATCACTTTAGAAACTATCACACTATTAAGGAGCCACATCTACAAGTGATGGGACTTTGATAAAGATCTTGGACTTTGAACTGAATCGTTAACTGGAGGAAGAGGGGTTGCATATTTTCTGTGTGGAAAGAATGTTGTGCACAAATTCTTAGCAGGAAGAGAAGAGGGCTGAAGTAGAAAATCCTAGTTGTCACCAAATCTTTTATCTTCTTAAATAATAAAGTTGTAGCTGGACTATGGCTGCCTTACAGAGGGACTACGTTGCTCCTTTTGTAGATAGATGCAGTTGAGCCTTCACATCACTGCAAAGGAGACAAGATGAGAGTTTTCCAGACATAACCCCAAAAGCCTCACGTGTGAGCCCCTGTGCTTTTTCTGTATTCTTCATTGATTCTGACTCATGGAGACCCCAAGTGTGCAGAGTACCACTGCTCCACAGGTTTTCAAGGCTATGGCCTCTCAGAAGCAGATCATCAAGCTGTATTTCCAAGATGCCTCTGGGTGTGTTCATCTGCCAACGTTTTGTTTAGTAGTCCAGTGCTTAACCATCTATGCCACCCCAAAACTCCCTGCATATTACAATGGCAATAACTTGTGACTTGGAAACCATGTTGAAAATGGCAGAGACATTCTCAATCTGAACCCTTGATTAAGTGCATGGAAAAAAACTGCCATCCTGCAACACTCACCTTGGAACCATCAGTTGGTGGACAAACTACATTATTTTATATTGTTTATGATTGGATCTCATTACAGTAGCTTGCTGTTGTTTGCTATGAAGTTGATTCCAACTCAGAAATTCTATAGGGCAGAGTAGAATCACCCCATAGGGTTTCCTGTTGTTGTTAAGCGCTACCAAGCTGGCGCCAACTCATAGTGACCCTATGTACAACAGAACAACACTGCCTGATCCTGCCTCATCCTTACAATCCTTGTTGTGCTTGAGCCCATGGTTGGAGCCACTGTGTCAATCCATCTCATTGAGTCTTCCCCTTTTTCACTGACCTATACTTCACCAAACATGATAAACTTCTCCAGGGACTGGTTCCTTCTGACATGACCAAAGTAGTAACATGAAGTCTGGCCATTGTCACTTCCAAGGGCCATTCCAGTTGCAGTTGGTCCAGTACAAATTCTTCTGGCAGTCCATGGTACTTTCAGTATTCTTCACCAACACAATTCAAAGACATCAACTCTTCTTCAGTCTGCCTTATTCATTGTCCAGCTTTCACATGTATATGAGGCTACTGAAAAAACCATGGCTTGGGGTTGTTGTTGTTGTTGTTGTTGTTGTTATGTGCCATGGAGTCGGGCCCGACTCATAGCGACCCCTCCTTGGGTTTCTGAGGCAGTATCACTATGGAAGTAGATTGCCCCATCTTTCTTCCGAGGAGTGGCTAGTGGGTTTGAACCGTCAGCCTTCTGGTTAGCAGTCAAGTGCCTTAGGCACTATAGGCACACCTTAATATTCAGTCACATTTTTGCCCCTTAACACTTTAAAGAGATCTTTTGCAGATTAACCCAGGGCAATATGATGTCTGATTACTTAACTGCTGCTTTCATGGGTGTTGATTGTGGATCCAAGTAAAATGAAATCCCCGACAACTTCAATCTTTTCCTCCACTTATTGTGGTGTTGCTACTAGTCCTATTGTGAGGATTTTTATGTTGAGGGGTAATCCATACTGAAGACTGTAGTCTTTGATTTTCATCAGTAAGTGCTTCAAGTCATCTTTCACTTTCAACAAGTAATACTGTGTCTTCTACATATCACAGGTTGTTAATGAAGCCTCCTCCAATCCTGATGTTGCATTTTTCTTCATACAATCCAGATTCTCGTATTATTTGCTCAGCATACAGACTGAATAAGTATGGTAAAAGGATAAAACCCTGGCACACACATTTGCTGATTAAACCATTCACTATCCCCTTATTCTCTGTACATGTTCCTCACGAGACAATTAAGTGTTCTTGAATTCCCATTCTTCACAATAGTATCTGTAATTTATGATCCACACAGTCAAATGCCTTTGCATAGTCAATAAATCACATACAAATATCTTTCTGGTATTCTTTGTGTCAGCCAAGATCCTCTGACGTCAGTAATGATATCCCTCATTCCACATCCTCTTCTGAATCCAGCTTGAATTTCTGAAAGTTCTCTATCGAAATACTGCTGCAACTATTTTTGAATTATCTTCAGCAAAATTATACTCTTGTGTGATATTAATGATAAAACCCACTGCCATCAAGTTGATTCCAACTCACAGTGACCTGCATCAGGTTTCCAAGGCTGTAAATCTTTACAGAAGTTGCCTAATCTTCCTCCTGTGGAGCAGATGGTGAGTTGGAACTGCCAACCTTGTGGTTAGCAGCCCAATACCTTAACCACAATGCCACCAGAGCACCTTTGATACTTAAATTGTTTGATGATTTCCACATTTTATTGGATAATCTTTCTTTGAAATGGGCACAAATATGGAATCTCTTTGTCAGTTGCCTAGGTAGCTGGCTTCCAAATTTCTTGGCATAAATGAGTAAGCTCCTCCAGTGTGGCATCCATTTGTTCAAATATCTCAATGGGAATTCCATCAATTCCTGGAGCCTTCTTTTGTGCCAATTCCTTCAGTGCAGCTTGGACTTCTTCCTTCAATATCATAGGTTCTTGATCACATGCTACCTCCTGAAATAGTTGAAATATTGGGCAATTCTTTCTGCTACAGTAACTGTATTCTTTCCATCTTCTTTTTGATTCTTTTTGCATCATTATTTTGTCCGTCTTCAATATTGCAATTCCAAGCTTAAATTTTTCCTTCTGTTCTTCCTGCTTGAGAAATGCTGAGTGTGTTCTCCCCTTTTGGTTTTCTATTTCCAGACCTTGCACATTTCATTATAATACTTTACATTGTCTTCTTGAGCTGCCCTTAGAAATCTTTTTTTCAGCACTTTTATCTCATCATTTTTTCCATTCACTTTAGCTACTCTTAGTTCAAGAGGAAGTTTCAGCCTCTTCTGATATCCATTTTGGTATTTTCTTCCTTTCTTATCTTTAATGACCTTTTGCTTTCTTCATGTATGATTTTTTTTTTTTTTTTT
>NW_006921663.1:1476335-1483236 GCF_000298275.1 Orycteropus afer afer
TAGGTCCCTGCCAGACCGCAGCTCCGTATGTCTCCTTTTTTGGTATTTTCATGCAAATTCTTCTGCTAGTTGGGGTTTAGTCTACTTCTGTACCCTTCCCTTCAAGGCTCAGGGGTCCAAGATTATCTTCTGTGTCTGTGTCAACTGGTTTCCCTTTTCTTTGTTGAAGAGGGTCTGTGCAGTACTTCTACCTAGTCTGCCATCTTGCGGGAACTCCCCCCGTGTATGATGTTCTTGATATCATCCCACAACTCGTCATGGTGTTCAATGCATCAAATCTGTTCCTCAGAGATTCTCCAAATTCAGGTGGGATATAATCATGGTCATTATTTGGGCTTTCCTAGACTTGTTTTTAATTTCCTTCAGCTTCAGCTTGAACTTGCAAATGAGCAGTGATGGGGGTTTCACTGATGATACTGAACTCCATCACTTCTCGCCAATGTAGTTGATTTGATTCCTGTGTATTCCATAGGGTGAGATCCACTTGTATAGCTACCATTTTTGTTGTTGAAAAAAGGTATTTGCAATGAGTAAGTTGTTGGTCTTGCAAAATTCTATCATGCAATCTCTGCCATCATTTCTGTCACCAATGCTGTATTTTCCAACTATCAATGCTTCTTGTTTCCAGCTTTCACATTCCAATCACCAGTAATTATCATTATCTTGATTAGTCAATTTCAGACTGCAGAAGTTGGTAAAGATACTCAGTTTCTTCATCTTTGGTTATATTGGTTGGTGTGTAAATTTGAGTATTACACTATTAAATGGTCTTCTCTGTAGGTGTATGGGATTATCCTATCACCACTGACAGCAATGTATGTCAGAATAGAACTTGAAATGTTCTTTTTGGTGATGTGATGCCATACCTCTTCAATTTGTCATTCCCGGTATAGTTGACCATATGATTGTCCGACTCAAAATGCCAATACCAGATCATTTCCACTAATGCCTAGGATATTGATCTTTATGTGTTCCATCTATTACAACTTAGTTTTTCTAGATTCATACTTAGTACATTCCACATTCCAATTAATGAATTTTGCAGCTGTTTCCCACTTTGAGTTATGGCACATCAACAGATGGAGGTCCCAAAAGCTGTACTACTCTATCCATGTCATTAAGGTTGATTCTACTTTGAGGAAGCAGCTCCTCTCCAGTCATATTTTGAGGCTTCCAACCTGAGGGGCTCATAATCTTTCATTGCTATTCATAGTTTTCCAGTAATATATCAGACAATGTTTCACTGCTATTTATAAGGTTTTCAATGGCCAATATTTTCCAGAAGTGGATGACCCACCCTTCTTCCCAGTCTTATCAGGAAGCTCTGCTGAAATCTGTCCGTCATGGGTGACCCTGCTGGTATTTGAAATACTGGTGACATAGCTTCCAACCTCACAGCAACACACAAGCCACCACAATAATGCAAGTTGACAGACAAGTGGTAGATAGGGTTTCCTAGCTCTGGTAGCATAGTGCCTAAGGCACTTGACTGCTAACCAGAAGGCTGGCGGTTCAAATCCACTAGCCACTCCTCGGAAGAAAGATGGGACAATCTACTTCCACAGTGATACTGCCTCGGAAACCCAAGGAGGAGGTCACTATGAGTCGGATCCGACTCCACGGCACATAACAGGCTATATATAATCATTAAAGGGGCAGATTGCTGGGTCTTTTGCAGAGCCACTGGTGGGTCTGAACCACCAATGTTTCACTTTCAGTTAGCATTCAGAATGCTTAACCATTGAGCCACCATGGCTCCTTATAATAGCCTGATTTAACCTATAAAATATAACACGTTTTACCCTAGAGATCTTGGATTCCTTTTTCTTGAATATTTTGGGCTATTTTTTAAAAAACTGTGTTAATACCCAATGATGTGTGTTTTAATAAAAATAATAGTCTCTTAAACACCCAGTAATATGGATACTTAAGATAGGCTACTTATCCTGTGGCTTTGAACAACCCTAGGTATACCACTAAAGGAGCTCTGGTGGCACAATGGTTAAAGCATTTCGTTGCTAAGCAAAAGTCAGCGGTTTGAAACCACCAGCCGCTCTGCAGGAGAAAGTTGAAGCAGATTGTTTCTGTAAAGATTTACAGCATTGGAAACCCTATGGGGCAGTTCTATTCTATCCTATAAGGTTGCTCTGAGTCAGAATCAACTGGACAGTGGTTTAGGGGCTAGGCATACCATTACATACCCCTGTTACACAGGCAATCATATGAAAACACACAATCTCTGAAACAGCTTTTATTAAACAGAAAAGCAGAATTGCAACACAAGCTTTAAATGTTTGTAAATTAGGTCACAAAAGGGATGCAAAATGTTTGCAGTATGACTATATGTATTCACACAAAGTCACTGAACAAATGATACTTACACCAATACAATCGTAAGATTATTCCATGATTAAAAGTAGCTCAAATCTAATAACCATAAACTGTATTAGTGAATCTCTCTTCCTATTATAATTAACATTTTAACATTACTTCTGATAGATTCCATTTTTAAATGGAATCTACAACTGAATTTTTAAAAACTGCTTAATAAAAGGATGCCTAAAACTCTACAAACCAAACAGCTGGACTCATAGAAAATTCTGGGGAGAAGTGGTGAGATAAAATATTCAGAAGATTATCAGTACACATGAAAAATTCTCCCATTATGTTCATGATTCTGATACTAATACACTCTTAAGAGTATTTGCAAAAGATGATCTTCTAGATGCTATAAATAAACTTTAAGAGACAAAACTTTTTGTAACTGTTCTCTTCAAGATGTGGTTTACATCATGTTAGTCAGACTTAATCGATGTTCATATATGTTGTAACCCAAAAGATCTAATCTGTGGAGATGACAACACAAATTTGGAATGAAAACAGAGTTGGTTACTACTGCTTACCAACTATTTTTCCCACCTTATCCTATGTTCCCCAAGATTTTTTATTTTGAACACAAAACTAGAACTCATTTTTTTTCAGATATCATTTTGTGCAGAATATCAAACCTTCCCAATTTTGAAATTCATAGTTTCAAGGAATAATCTTCATTTTTATAGTCCGTTTTCAATTTATTAAGAGAAGAACCAACAGCTCCTCTCTTATTACTAAATATAACAAATGACAGGCCCTAGCTGAGAAAGTTGTTTTGATTAAGTTTCAATAATGAGTTCAGGTTACTCTCATAAAATATTAACTATTATTAAAATTACTTTTACAAACGCAGAACTATCCTTTCTCCTAAAGGAAAGGGAAATGGGAAGGAAGAGGCAAATGGAAAAGAGGCACAAGATGGTGGACAGGGTACATACAAAGCTGTGCATTGGTACATGATTTTATTTTGGTCACTTTTTCACAACATGTAGTTATTTTCTTGTATCATCTTTTACTATTCCTATAATAAAAGACAGTTCTAAACCTAAAAAAGCAAACTGAAGAAAACATTCAAGTTTTCATAAATATATGCAATTCTAATTATAAAGTCTCTACAATACATTTGCACATTTTCATAGACTGACATAATACACAAACTCATAGAAGTCTCCTGTTATGCTCTTAATCTTGCCTAGCTCTGCCATTATCTTCATAAATATTCAATGAAGCCCACAAACAAAGGTACTGTAACTCTTGAAATCTATCCAAGTTTTAAAGAAAAAATTCCAGCAGCAATTCCATAAAACACAGAGGACATCAACCTCTTACTTTCTTTTGCTTTTTGTGTCAGTTGTTTGAAAAACACTAGAAGCTGACATGAGGTTTTCTATATATTGTCCAAGAACTTGGTTTTCTGATTTTAGCTTCAGATTTTCTTCCTTAACTGCATCTACTCTTGCAGAGAGATCTATATTTAAAGGGGAAAAAACAATGATGGCAATGACTTCTTATTATCAATTTTTTTTTAAGATTCATTTTTAAAGGAGATACCACAATACCTAAATTTTATTTTTAAATTAAGATAGCTTTAGAGAAGGTAAACAAACTGAGTGCAAATCAATTAAACAATTTCTAAAAAAAGATTTTGGCAAGTTGAATATATTTTACATTAAATATTATTTTTTGTAAACGGCATTTATGTTGAGTAGTAAACTCTTAAAACAGTTATCTTCTAAAACACTTGTTTTTAAAACATGAATTTTTGGTTCATGTCTTATCAGCAACATAAAAACAGTATCTTTACTATAAATGTTTAAGAAAATGTAGTAGGTGAACACAACAGATTTCATATATCAGATACAGGCAGTCAGCTTCCAGGCAAGTAATCATTTTGTATTTTTATATGAGCAAGAAATTGAAGGGCACAGTTCCTTATGATCAAATAAAAATATTACTTCTGTTCATTTATCTGAGAGCCAGGCCCTGTTGTAGATGAGGGTGTAATAGTGAGGGAAAAAGAAAGGCCCCTGCCCTCACAGAGCTTACGTTCTAAGGTGTTTGTGTGCATAAAGGGGGTGCAGAGTGGGTGCCAGGAGCAGGCATGAAACAAATTATGTATCACATACAGTGATAAGTTGGTCTAGAGAAAAGGCAAGGAGGGTAAGATTGATAGAGAATAGAAGTAAGTGAAGTTGCTGTTTCCTACAGCATAGTCAGGGATAGATTTTTTCATAAGGGGACCAGAGACCTAAAAGTAGTGAGGAAAGTGAGCCATGTAGATATGAACAAGGGAAGAAGATTCAGGCAGAGGGGCCAGGAGCTACTAAAACCCTGAATAGAAGCATCTTTGGCACAGTAAAAGAAGAGCAAAGGAGATGAGTGTGTCTGAAGTGGAACTTATGGGGCAGAGAGTGAAAGAACTCTGTAAAAAGTAACAGAGAAGTCATAGATGCCAACCCACGGGAGGACTCTGGCTGTTATTAACTTTGTAAATGGGAAACCTCTGGAGGGTTCTGAGTGACAGGAAATGTTCACTTTGGCTCCAAAAACTGCCAAAACATCACCACATTTAATTTCATTAAAAAAAAACAAAAGATGTTTCAGTAATAGTATTAATTTTATATATTTAGAAAATGGAAAACTAAGATCAATTCCCTTTTAATCTCTATAAGGTAAATAATATTTTTTAATACGGGCATAAACTTTATTACAGTTGACTTCAGTAACACAATGCAGAGTCTTAAAAATAGGCTCTCGTGTACAAAATAGTAATATGTTAGTTATTGAAAGAAAAACAAGAGAGACCCTAAGGAGGAAACAATACTATCTGACCTCCCTGTTAAACCATATCCCTTCTTTTAAAACCACCAGCCAACACTACAGGCAGGAGGGAGGAGGATAAACCATTGAAATGGACTTTTAAGCTTATAATTTTTAAAACTGTATACATTATCATAAAATTTAGCAACATAAATACTTATTTCAATTAATGGGATATCATTCAAGAAAACTCCAAAATACAAGTTCACCTTCAAGTGTGTGTTGGAGTTCTAACACTTGATTAATAAGCCGTGTTTTTTCTTCCAGTTCCACCTGATTTTCAGCATCAACTGCTGTAATAAAAAGGTTCAAATTTACTATTAATTAACATCAGGTACCAATTGTTTAGTTTAATGCTTAAAATTCTGCAAGAAGCTTTATATTCATTATCTCACTTATATAAAAGGTCTGTATTGTAAAAATGTATACCCCCATAATGCACTAAGGTAGAAACAAAATGAGTTCTAAAATCTCACAGGTAAGTTATATCAAAGATGCCTTCGATCCTTTCTAGAACTAGATAGGATATAAATAAACTAAGGAGCCAAGATCCAAGTCTTCTAATTACTTCTCTGTGTTTCCTACTGCTTAATAAAGCAAAAGATCCACAAAAACAGGAATGTAAAAGAAGGAAAATGAAAAACATACCATCCATGTCAGCGTTCATCATCTTGGGTAACAAAGTTTTGGGCCTTGGATACAAAAACCTTGGCGAATAGTCTGCAATGAAAAAAAGTTAGAAACATATAGCAATACGAGTGCTTTTTCAAAAGATGATTTAATTAAATTATATGACTCAGTAGGCTCCTTATAACATGCTTTACTGTTTCTAAGAGTAAAATAAATGTCTAATGGCAAAGGGGATGTATAAATAATTTACAAAGAGAAGTATGTTAATAAACAAATAGAATATGTTGAGTTCCTTAGTAATTAAAAAATACATAATAAAATTAGATATCATTGTACATCTACTGTTTTTTAAAAAGGCGCAAGAGACACTGGGAAGAGATAACTATGGGAAGGAAGTGGGAAGGGAGCTGTTGCGTTGTGGTAAACTGGTCAATGACATGAGACAAAGTATATGTCAACTGCTGTATGGAAAGTGAATTTGCTCTGTAAATCTTCAACCAAATCACAATATAAAAATAAAAAATAAAAAGGCAAGAGAATGATCAATACTAGCAAGGTTTTAGAAAAACAAAAACTAAGAGAGCACAAATTTTACATGTGCATTCCTTTTGGAAAGCAGTACAATAGTAAGATTCATAAAAACATTTAAATCTCTTTTATTAAGTAATTTTACTTTTGGTAAACTAGCCTAAGGACAATTACAATGAAGGATTTACAATCAATACATTGGAAACCACCTAACTGTCCATTCAATGTCTGCTAAATTCTAATTGTAATTTCTAATGGAATGGCTACTAAAAATAATTATGATGATTATAGCATGGAAGAATATTTATAAAACTGTATACTAACTGATGTAAATTATGTAAAAGATCCCTAAATACAGATAAATAGAACAAAATGAAAAAAGTTCCTTATTAAGAATGATGGTAAGATTAAGGACAAATCTTTTTCAAAATAATCTACATTATTGTTGTTGTATGTATACTGTTTAGTATTGTTTTAAGACATAAAATTCAAAAGAAAAAGTATCTGGAACACTAATATGGGATAAAGGAAAATTTCCACGTTACCTCTT
>NW_006921663.1:1483679-1485049 GCF_000298275.1 Orycteropus afer afer
TCTGGATTTCCGAGGCAGTATCACTACGGATACCTTCTTTCTGAGGAGTGGCTGGTGGGTTTCAACAGCCAGTCTTCTGGTTAGCAGTCAAGTGCCTTAGGCAATCTAGACAGGTCTTATTGATGGTGTCATTCTTCCAATAAGTATTTATTGAGCACCTACTAGCTCTATGTATTGTTATGCTTCCATATGCTAAACAGTGAAACTCAGACCTACTGAGCAAGAATGTGTGTATACTAAAAACTAGAATCACAATTCTTTATCCAGTATCAGAGGTTTTCTCTCCTGCTTCTGTTTCACATGGTTCTGTGTACTTCAAAGTATGTCCTAGTACATCTATGTGAATCCAAACAGACTGATTCCTATACATTTCTCCAAAAGTTCATTATTTATTTATTTTTTTAAATTTTTGGTAAGTTACTCGGGTATTCAAAGATCACACTTCGAAAATTACTCCTTTCCATTCATTCTTATACTAGAAGAGGAAGAATGTTAGCAGGGAAGACTTGAATTAACACTTCCCTTAAAGATGCACACTTCTAAGGTGGTGCAGTAACCCTTACTTTTCACACCATTTAAACCACTGATCTGGCTAAAGTAGGGCTGAGAGACATGGCAGAGGCAATAACCAAAAGCAAAAGTAAGTGACTTCAGAAGGACTCAGCAACAGCAGACTCCAATGTGGCCATTCCCTGTACACTTTTGATAAAAGAGCTTACCATAAATAAATAAATAAATAAAACTCACTGCGGTTAAGTTGGTTAGACCTGTAGCAACCCCTCCTTGGGTTTCCAATGCAGTATCTCTACAGAAAGAGCTCTGGTGGCGTAGTGCCTAAGGCATTTGACTGCTAACCAGAAGTCTGGTGGTTCAAACCCACCAGTCATTCCTCAGAAGGAAGGTTGGGCAATCTACTTCTGTAGTGATATCGCCTCAGAAACCCAAGGAAGGGTCACTATGAGTCGGATCCGACTTGACAGCAGTGAGTGAGTACCTCTACTTCTGAGGAGTGGCTGGTGGGTTGGAATTGATAGCCTTCTGATTTGTGGTCAAATGTCTTAGGCCACCCAAAACCAAAAAATCCACCCACTGCCATAGAGTCTGTTATGATCCTACTCATAAAAACCCCTCCTTGGATTTCAGTATCACTACGGCAGTAGTGAGCAGTCAGCCGCAGGGATCCAGGTGAGGAGAAGAACTCAGCCACGCCCAAAGCAGCAGTGCAGGAGAGCAGGAAAAAGGGGATTAAAAGCCTGGAACCCTGACATAGGAGCAGTCAGCTGCAGGGATCCAGGTGAGGAGAGGAATTCAGGCGTGCCCAAAGCAGCAGGGCGGGAGAGCAGGAGAAAGGGGATTAAAAGGCATAGGAA